>NC_136521.1:14092003-14104503 GCF_053919585.1 Euprymna scolopes | reverse complement strand
CCGATTTTAACCACAACAGGAAATTTAGGAGTAACCAACTGGGGAGAAAGAAAATTATATTTCAATATGTGATTTGAATTACAATAAAAAAAAAAAGAAGCATGTTTTTGTACATCGATATCACACACACACACACACACACACACACACACACACACACACACACACACACACACACAATATATACCGATGTATATCGATCAGTGCCTCCATTCAGTCTCAAGAGATAATGGACACCCTGGTTTGTTTTTTGTTTTTTTTAATTTAAAATTGTAAAAAATTAAAAACTTTTTTTTAAATTGAAAAATGCTTTTTTTAATTTAAAAAAAAATTTTTTTAAATTAAAAAAATATGTTTAAAAGTAAAAATCTTTTTTTTTAAATTAAAAGAAAAAACTCTCACTTAATTGCATTTTTCTTTATGAAGAAAGATTTATTTCAAAAGGAAGGTGAAACAATTTTCCCATCATCCGAGACATTTTTTTAGTCATTTAATTAAAACAAAAAACACTTGTCCTTTTTTTGTTTTCCAGGGGTTGTTGTTTGAAAGGGTTTCAGTCATTGGCAAGCTATCAATTAATACAGATACCCCTTCAAAAGACAAAATTTTATGATAATATTAAATCTACAAGCAGTTCTTAGTTCCTTGTGTATCCTTGTTAAGGGAGATGATGACGTTAGGTTTTACAGTTCATGCAGAGAGGAGACGCCATCCTCTTACATACAGTGCTTGCTATTCCCAAATATTCACTCCTCTTATACTGAGCAGGCTTAATGTTGCTTAACTTCAGAGAGCAAGAAAAAATGATTATGAAAAGTAGAACGGGTTCAGAGAGAGAAGAGCGGTATTCAAAAGAAAGTTTGAGAGAGAGGTATTCGAACGAAATTCTAAAGACCAAGGATAACATCAGACGAACAGAATTAAACATGTTATGCATGGGGATCGAAAGTGACAGGAAAAGTACCTGTAAACAAATGTCTGCAAACAAATATCGAATTATTCCTTTATTATGTTCCTTGCGACGGAGTCTACAACGAGTTGGGTCCCTACATGTTAACAACTTAATACGTGTAGTATATAGTAGTGATGGGACGATTCAAATATTTTTTCCTGATTCTGATACAATTACAGATTCCGATTCATTATAAATCTCTAAATATTTAACAGTCAAGTTCTTATTTTTCCCCAATTATCATAAAAACACAAGTTAAATGTGCAGATATTTTCTCAAACGTAAAAATACATTTGTAGCGGTGATCTATACATTTTAGTTTTATTGATAGTTTAAAATCAATTAGTATTTATTATTTTACTATGATGAATTGGTATTTATTATTTACGACCGGCTTTGCAATCTGACTTGATGTACGTATTCCATTTCAGGTCAGGGGTAAAGGTCAAGCCCAGAAGCTTATCAAAACATGGAGCTTCCCCTAGAAGAGAGCCACCCATATCAATTGATGCCAGATGGGGATCAGAGCGTTGATGATGTAAAGATAGGAGCTTGGTTTTAGATGTATTAAAAGTAACCAGCCACCTCCTCCCCCACTGTACCACGTGCTCAAGATCAGAGGAGAGAGGATATGAGAGTACTTTGTCATTTACGGCCTTTGATATGTTGCCGTAAATGGTCGTGTCATCAGCATAGATGTCAACGAATGATTTAAGTATGTGTTTTGGGAGATCATTGATGTAGATCAGGAAGAGAGTTGAAAAAATGGAGAGGTACAGACAGACATAGAGCCTTTTATATATAAGACTATTACTACCAATAGTGGAAGATTTTGTTTTAAAAAAAAAGGAAGATAATTAAAGGAATGCCAACTCTGACACCCTAAAAAGTTTCGATTTTTCCGATTCCAGATTCTGATTCCAATTAATTGTCCCAGCACTAATATGTAGTTAATACATAGTTTAGGGTTAGTTTAGGGTTATCTTAGAGTTTATGTACGACACAATCATGTTCACAGACTGTTTCCCACCAGATTACCGAAGTTAAGCAACGATGAACCTGGTCAGTACAAGATGGGTGACTATTTGGGAAGGCTAAACACTGTATGTACCGTGCCGTGTCATCAGAAATTTCCGGGTTGAAGGCGCATTAATTCACTGGGAGAGGTATGCACCCCTAGTCTTAGTTATGACATGCATCTAGGAGAAGGTAACTCTGATGACGTCGGCAGCTGGGCGTTGGATGGCCATGGAGGAGGATGCGTCTCTAGCAGATCAACGGTTCTATGGTATTAAGAGTTATGTTATTCGACTGCAGCTATGCGGATTATCTAAGGACAACGGAGAGGTGTAAACAGGTGAGTCAGATGCCACTGCACTGGGGAAGATAATGGCAACCCACCCCATGTATTCTGCCAAGTTCAAAATCATGCGATGTCTTCAGAGGAATCGAAACAACAATAATGGACCGAAGCTTATGGAGAACACTAAACATGATTTCATCTACGGCATGAACATGCTATGATACAAGAAGAAGATGTTAGAGTTATGAAAAATGATAGTCGTCCTTTGTATATCTTTCCCCCTTCATGTAGACAAAAGTTTTTTTCCTTGGCAGAATTCAATTATTCATTCAAGAGAGTGAATAGACTGTGCTAACATTTTCAAAGTCGTTTTAAGTATGATCAATTTAGGTTTGACGTTAGACATTTTTTTTTTTTCAACTTTTGATTTAAAACACATGGTTCTTCTTTGTTATTGTAGTGAAATTCGAAAATTGAAAAACTGAATTTTAAATGAAACCAATGGTATCTACTTAACAGTAAAGAACATATCCCAAAATTATGAAAAACGATAAGGTAGAAAATTAATTATTAATGAAAACAGTTTTTGAAGAAAATTAGCGAAAAGTTTTACTAAATTGGCTAAAGAGTTTTAGTTTTCAGAAAATATTTACCTCCCTTTTGTTAAAATTAGAACTCTTCAGTTTTTTGAGGTTTTTTTTTTTTTTGCAAAACTCTATTTTTGCTAATTGTCTTTAAAAACTATTTTCATTGATAATTAATTTTCTCCCTTATCGTTTTTCATAATTTTTGGATATGTTCATTACTGTGACATGCCAATTCAGTAGATACTATTGGTTTCACTTGAAATTCAATATTTCCATTTTCAAACAATCATATTGACACATCAGCCCTTGTTAGATCACCAAAGTTAAGCAAGGTTAAGCCGAGTTAGGATCAAATAGGTGAACATTTGGGAATAGCAGGTGCTGTATGTAGGAGGACGTCAACACCTCTCTGCAAGAACCTAACATTATTGTCTCCCTTAACCGGGATATACGTGTGACTGGAGACTGCTTGTGAAGTTAATATTCCCATGAAACTTGCTCCTACAGGAAAGGCTGGTTCAACCTGTCTAGAGTGAATGCCGTTAGCTTCGTACTGTAACTCTGCTTTGGAAAAGTTGTTTCAGTTTGGTTCAATTAATCTAGAAGCACCAACTATAGCTAGAACACATGCTGGGATAGAACGAAAGTTATCAAAGCAAAGCAAAAAAAAAAGACAGCATCATGCAATGGAATAATTAATTAAAATAAGACACAAATATTTTTATGAGTGCAGGTGCTTTGTGAACGCAAGCTTAGAATTATGAAAACATTTTTTTACCAAATGTTTCAAATTATTTTTGGTCCCCCACAAAAGAAAGGTGGACCTATAAATTCATCCTTGTCCGTTCATCCGTTCGTCTGTCCATACTTTTCTCAATAACCATGGCTTGGAATCTTTTGAAATTTTGCACAAACATTAAACATGATATGAGTAAAAACGTAATAGAACGGATTTTCTGGGAAAACCCTAATTTTCCCCTATCTAGGGATGCCTTTCAGGTAAAAATGGCTAAAATTGACACTTTTGTGCTTATTAAAAAAAATTGATTCCTTATAAAACTTTCTGAAAAGTTGTAACTAACTGATTTCTATATAATTTTCTTTGTCTATACTTCGCTATAACTCTTGGCTGTGCCCCAGGGCCTCTTTTAAGGCTAATAAAAACACTCCATTTTTGGGACTATTTTACCATATTTGTCCAAAATTTTCTGTGTATGTCTATTTATCAGCAGTTTTTCATGGTGCTGAACTCAAATTTAAATATGTTAAGGCCTTGGGGACTTTTGGGGCTAAATTGAGGTGGAGGTCAAATTTCTTTTTTGCATCATGCAGAATTCAAGTTTACATATGTTAAGGCCTAAAACTGTGCTGTTTGTTCATTTGCACCAGGATTTGACGTTCACTGGGGACTTTTGGGGCTAAATAGGCGAGGGGGCGCGCAAATGCTGAGCTTAGTCATATTTTTATGCTTCGTTCACTGTACTCTCACGGGGAACAATGCATGCTTCACTTGTTTTTGTGTTTTTTTACTTTTTGATTTTTATTATTTAAACGGAATAGTTGGAAGATGACGGTGGTCTAGTGGTTGACGACACAAACTGATGACCTGAGCGTTCCAAGTCCAAATTCAGTTCATTTCATAAAAATCACTTTCACTTAGAACATGGTCCGATGTCTTTCTAGAAAGAATTCTGACTAGAATGATATCGGGGAAACCAATGCCAACAATAGAATCTTCAAAATTATACGATATGATGAAGATGAACAGAATTGGTAAAATCTTATCATGTACTGCGTTATGGCTGTGATGTTGAAGGTCACTTACAAGAAATAATAGGTTGATTAGAAAGTTCTTGCAGAATCTTTAATTTTGATTTCAAATGATATATTTTCGAATAAGTTTTCGTCGTAACATCTTTATTTTATATATCATTTTAAAGGGCGTTTTTCGGTCTATCTAATCGTTTTAAAACAATTATGTCTTTTTTTAAGAAGATTGAATTGTAGAAAAAAAGATAATTTGCAAAATTTTCTTATTTCAATTCAAATTAGCCCAAAAAGCTGCTGAAACAGCTTGCGATATCAACAAAGAATTTGGCCCAGGAATTACTACTGAACGCAAAGCACAATGGTGGTTTAAGAAATTTCATGGCAGTGATGAGAGTCTTGAAGATGATGAGTGTAGTGGTCGGCCATCGGATGTTGACAACGATTAATTCAAAGCCATAGTTAAAGCCAATCCACGCACAACTATTCGAGAACTTGCTTCTGTATTCAACATAACGTATACAACGATTTCCAACTACTTAAGAGAGATTGGAAAGACAAGAAAACTTGATCAATGTGTGCTTCACGAATTGAACAACAACAATCAATTAAGAGCCTTAGTCAAAGCCAATCCATGCTTCTGAATTAGACCTAACGTATACAATGATTTCCAACTATTTGAGAGCGATTGGAAAGAGAAAAAAAACTTGATAAATTGGTGCCTCACAAAGTGAACAACCAAAATAAATGAAGTGTCATCATCCCTTTCTATTACACAAGAATGACCCGTTTCTCAACCGGGTTGTGACTTGTGAAAAGTAGGTGCTTTACGACAACTGGCGATGCTCAGCTCGGTGGTTAGACGCCCACAAAGCTCCACGATACTTCCCAAAGCCAGAGTTGCACCAAAAGGAGATCATGCTGACTGTTTAGTGGTCTGCAACGTGTCTTATTGATTACAGTTTTTTAGATGCAGGTAAAACCATTATGGAAGAGAAGAACTGTCAGCAAATGGATGAAATGCATCAGAAACTTCGACAACAACACCCAGCATTAGTCAAGAGAAAAGACCCAATTTTCTTCCACGATAATGTCCGACTACATGTTGCTAAACCGGCCCTGCAGAAGTTGAACGAATTAGGCTATGAAACTCTGCCTCAACCGCCATACTCTCCAGACCTCACACCTATCGACTACCACTTTTTCAAGCATCTCAACAACTTTCTGCATGAGAAATGCTTCAAAAACCTAAGCCATATCAATAATAGTATGCAAGACTTTTTACAGAAATACATTTATTTTGCGTTGGCAAAAGTGTGTTCATTCTGATGGCGCTTATTTCGATCGATAAATTTTTGTTTGAATCAAAATATATCCATTTGAATTTAAAAGTTAAAAACCACAAGAACTTTCTTGCCAATCAGATATATTTATTATAACAAAGCCATTTCTCTATGGACTCACCTAGAGTTGAGCATATTGAGAAGTGATACACGAATTACCATTAGCATATAAGCGACGCTCTTTGTGTAAACAAATCGAGCGAAGGTATTTTGGACGATGTCAAAACATTGTTAAATTCACTACTCATTCAGCAGCCGCCAATAGTGTAATAGTTAGGAGCCTTGACTGCTGTACAGACGGTTGGGTTTCAATCCTGGCTTGAGGTAGTTGCCTGTCGAGCCGCACTGATGAGCTGTGAAACAGCAAAACAGTACTGTATGTGGATGACTATATATATATATATATATATATATATATATATATATGTACACACATCATATTGATTTCAAAATTATAAAAAAAAATAACTTGGGTGCCATCAGCTAGAATTTAAACCAAAACACTTGGCGCTCCAGCCATGTTCCCTCATTTAGCAGTCCAGTCATGTTCCCAACCATTTCAGCTAACCCAAGAGATAGATGAGGAAGATTTAAAATTAAACCAATTCTAGCTATGATTGGATTTGCGCATGCGTAAAACTAATGAAAATATGTTGATAAGTTGAAATGAACATCTTGCATTTCTACTTGCCAACATATTTCTGTATGCGTTATTCATCCAAAGTTGTTTCAGTGTTTGCTTGCAAGTTAATTGATATTTCTTGTCTACTCTTGAATATATTTTACTCTTTAGGATAATACTAGAAGATAAAGGGTTTACTTTTTAAGTGATGAGAATTAAATGGTAAAGGGGTGACATTGGGATGTTAGATGTGATTAGTTTGCAAATTAAAAGTGATTATTTATTTCCTTATTCATTATTTAAGAATTTACAGTCCACTCAATAGTGAATAAAGAAATATTTTTGGTGTTTGCTTGCAAGTTAATTGATATTTCTTGTCTACTCTTGAATATGTGTTGGTGGTCCAGTTTTAGGGGTCACAATTATGAGGTGAAGATAGAAATGTCTGGTATTAAATAAGACAGACAAATCCATATTGTCCATGGATATAGGGGTGTTAACTACCCCAGAACAATATGTTTATTTATTTAGCACTAGCCTGGGTGCCTGGTGTTGTCCGGGTGTTTGGAGGTATGTGTTGAGCAAAAAAAAAAAATGGTAGTAGGCAAGCAGGCTCGAACCTGTGAATGTGGAGAGAGGTGTTAAAAAAACATTGTAGTAGCGTGGAGAATGAATCAAAACAACAGTAGGCAGCCAGGGTGAAGATCGGTTAAAAAAAAGTGGTAGTAGGCAGGCAGTCTCAAACCCGTGACATGAAGGCGGAAAAGAAATTCAAAGAAAATCTGATGTCTTAGCCGATGTCTTCATGATGCGACCAGAAGTCAAAAGCATTGAAATCAACTGAAGTCAATCCAATGATGACTTGCTAAAATGTTGCCGAAAAAAAACGTCCGAGTTTAGGGTGAAGGAATAAATGTTTTTGGCCAATTTTTCGATATTTGTCGTCCCAAACGTCAAGCTTCAAAATGATACCAATCTTGTCAGGATCTTTTGCCTCTGTTGAAAGTTGTTGCGAGATATACATACATACATACATACATACATACATTTAAACAGACAGGTGAGATTTATATCATAGATTAGAAGATGTGTACAACAATAGAATCTTTGGATTCATACAATATAATGATGAAAAGATGTGTAGTTCATTTTTTTAAATGATGAGAATTATATAGCCCCATATGGGAGGAGGGGATTAGCATTTTAGAGATGAGTTTTTAAGGCATGACCAAAAAATGTTACAAAGCACTGCTTTGGATGTTTATGAAAATACTTGGATAGGGCAAATGTCTAATAACACATACACCAAACAAAAGCCATTTCTTGAAAATGAAGTGAAATGGATGCATTGGTCAAAGGAATAAAGAGACTGTCGTTTCTACTTACGTAATTGAAAAAAAAAAAAGAAATCACAGAACGAGGAAGTGTTGGCTGCGTGCAAAGTGCAGAAGCAGAAGACTCACCCATAAATTACTCACCATTTCCTTGTGGTTGGGGTAATAGGCCTGTTCGATGAGGGGGAAATTTTCGGGGCCCAGCTTCTTTTGTAACTGGATGAGCTGTGACATCTGGAGGAGATAAGATACGGGAAGAAGATGAAGAGAATTTGGTCCATTTTACAAAGCAAAAATGCCGATATCAAACGACACATTGTATCTTTTCGAGCTCGGGCATCTGTGCGAAATTTCAAACGAGACCCTTTATTTAATTCACGGAATACGCTAAGAATAAAATTGTGAATTGCTTTAGACGTCTACCCAATCATATTCTATACAAACTTTATTTGTTATCTTCGTTAGTAGAGTGTGCAAGAGAGAAACGGGTTAGTAGGTCGAAATGTTCTTGTGTAGAGATAGAATTAATATCATGCCGGCTGGTTGAAGAAGAGAACAGTTCCGTTCCGTTCACACGTGTTTATAGCTAGTAGTTGCTGGAACAAAGGAAACTGATTGCAGGAGAAAGAGACGGCAAAGGTATTCAGTGTGTTGACGTGCTGTCAAGAGTGGGTGTGTGTGTGTGTGTGTGTGTGTGTGCGTGTGTGTGTGCGTGTGTGTGTGTGTGTGTGCGTGTGTGTGTGTACAAGAGTAGGTCTGTAGAATGATAAAGTTCGTATGAGTACAGCACGTGGAAATAAATGGTAGTTAGAAGAGAGCCATGGTTAACTCACGTTCAGCCTGGGGCGAAAGCCTCAGGCTAATGTCCATTGCCCAAGAGTTGAGAGTTTCGGATTTCGCTTTTTATATACTCTGTCACGTGATAAAGAGCTGGCTTGTGATTGGCCAAGCTAGGAGAAAATGGATTTCAAATCTCGAAGTCGTGTGAAGTAGTTTCTGCCTGTGCTTCTGCCTGTGCTTGATTGCTACAAACTGTCAAACTAGGAAATCTGCATGGAATTTCGAATGGAACCTTTTATTTAATTCACAGAATATGCTAAGAATAAAATTGTGAATTACTTAAGACTTGACAGAATCAGGACATGCTTATATCAAGCGATACATTGTATTTTCCGAGCTAGGGAATCTGTGTAGAATTTCGAACAGGACCCTTTATTTTATTCACAGAATACGCTAAGAATAAAATCGTGAATTGCTTAAGACTTCTACCCAGTCATGGCTGAAGAAACAAGAGCATGCAACTCCCGTGGATTAATAAACAGCTTCCATTCAAAATTCCGTGCAGATTCCAGTGTTCAAAATAAAGAGACATCTAAAGAAGTTACATCAACTGAAATAACCTTTGACCATCTTCAGGTGTCTCTTATCGAACTTGACAGTCTTTCTTTTGCACTCACAAGTTCAAGTAATCCAAAATATAGACTCATTAGTAAGAAGTTGCTGTTTTATGGTTTGAAGTACGGCATAATCACATTGACACACCAGTTCTCGCCAGATCACCAAAGTTAAGCAATATTGAGCCTGGCCAGTACCAGACGAGTGACCATTTGGGAAGGTTTGGTGCAGTATGTACCTTCTGGGAAGGTTGGGCGTAGGGCCAACACCTTCACTCCGAAAAAAGAACTCTTCACTACAAAAGCATCTACAAAGTTGTAGATGACTTCTGCCCATCAAAGCTATAGATGGATGCAACCCTTTTTGAAACTCAAGCAGATATCGATAGAATGTAGGCAGAAAATTCAATATACACTGTAACAATATGTGTATATAAAAATCAACAATCCTATATATATATATATATATATATATATATATATATATATATATATATATTAGAGCTCTTTAAACAATTCCAACCCGTGTGAGAGCCCCTCCTTCCTACAGAGCGAAGGCTTACGCATCGTTACACACAAAGCCTCTAAAATATTCAGAAAATGTTTAGAGCGAGCCCTGTGCTCGATACGAAAAAAGCCATCCGAATAGGCATCTCCACACAATTTTTTGTCGAGCAAATGTTGCCCGATCGACGACTCGTGAATTGGTGAGTGCTCGGATGTGTTTAGTAAGCGTCAGGGCGTATTCCTTAGTGCATTAGTTAGAATGTTTACTAATGAGTCTAAAGATTAGACAGCAACAAGAACTAATCAATGACACTGGTTGAAAATTGGGAAAATCCGTAAATCCATTGCTGGTATGTACATCTGTAGAGTTGAGGTAAGAATATTCAGATTGTATAGATGTATAATTCATTTCAAAGAATTATATTGAAATTTCTGCTGAGAAAACCTTGGAGTGTAGATATTATAGTTTGTAGAGGATTTGTTGACATATATATGTATTATATTATGAGGTAAATGGTTTCATACAAAATTTTTCTTCCATTGCCAAAAGCAGAACCCTCTTTATTTATTTATATATATATGCTCCTATAAATTTGTTTTTTTGTGTGTGTATTGATATTCATATTAAAACCCTTTTTTCCTGTTTATTTAAAAGGAAAATACAACTTTGTTATATATGGGTTGTAGAATTGCATTCATCTGCAAAAGATCTAGCTAATTTGCATATTCTTTTAAACCCTGGTTTCCGCCACATTAAAAACCGGCCTTGTGTCTAATTAGGCAAGTAAGTAAATAAATAAATAAATAAATAAAGACGAATATTAAATAAGCTTTTTTTTTTGTACTACTAGAGATTTGAAAGTGTCTAAGGGAGATAATCAATTTTAACTTCAGCCTAATGTTTTTATTTAGAGGAAAGACCGAGTAAAAGAGAATATTGAAATAATATTTCTTTGATAAGAGATCTTTATATTTTCTTAGAGGGATGCAGGTAATTGATTCTTTTAAATGGGTTCCTTCCGGATGGAGAATTATCCTAGGAATTTTGCTGAAGTCAGCAGTAGTCTGCGTCTTAACTCTTAACTGCATAACTGAGGAGTTTATGTGAACAGCGTGTTTTTAGAGTTTTGGTGGGTGAAACATTCTAGAATCGCTTAAAACAGAATACTTTATTATCCCCATTTTAGAACA
Source organism: Euprymna scolopes (assembly GCF_053919585.1). Classification (NCBI taxonomy): domain Eukaryota; kingdom Metazoa; phylum Mollusca; class Cephalopoda; order Sepiida; family Sepiolidae; genus Euprymna; species Euprymna scolopes. The sequence goes on along the minus strand of NC_136521.1, from coordinate 14,093,503 downwards.
TTCCAGAATCTCTCCAAATAGAACATTTTTATATTCTATAGTAATGTAATATTTTTAATAGTAATAGTTATACATTTTTAATATTATTATAAAATTAGAATACTTTTATGAGGAAAATGTTCTCCCAGGACAAGAGATAGAATTGCACCATCTCTTCCATGAGAAAGAAGTAGGGAGGATAAAAAGACATCGCCACTAGATTTCAAACAACATACAGCAATATTTATTAACAAAAAATATTTATATGATTTGATTGACATTTGTCATTTACTTACCACCCAAGGTTTGTCTTGGAAGTTATAAATAGAATGGAATGAGTTGATGCTCGGAATTCCGCCGTAATGGAATCCCATAATGAGGTTTCTCCAATCTTCAGATGCATCTCGGACATGTTGCCGCACAAGAACAAAGTCTGGTTTGAAGGATCTGAAAGACAGGAATCTCACATGTAGTACGTCATTTAGTCACAAAGTTATGAAGACTCTGATTAGTTGAAAAATAATATGAAAATAATGAAAAATACTGAGACGGAGAAAGTTTAAATTAGTCATAATCGTTAAAAAGACGAAATTATGGAATAAAATGGTGTATGTTAAAAATCTTAAAAACGTAATTATGTTATGGAATTTCTATGGCGCCAGTCAAAGGACAATGGTAAGAACAGTTTCAAGATTTTTTTTCTATAAAAAAACGGAAGTAAGCTGTATTTATTAAAAGATAAACAAAGATTGATAAATGCACTTAGATTTAATTCAGCAGAATGCGGCTCATGGCTGTTCACAGAGAGGCAAATTTAAAGAGGAACACAGAAATCTCTCTCTCTCTCTCTCTCTCTCTCTCTATATATATATATATATATATATATATATAATCAATCACATCTTATTCTTTTTTCCGATTTTTCTGGATATCTTTTCGATTCACCGAGTGGTCTTTTCATTGCAGTTAACATATTGTAGAAAATGGCGCCCAAAAGGAGTGACTGAAATAAAAAAGACCGCTTGGCAAATTGAAAAAAATATCCAGAAAAATCGGAAAAAAGTATAACTCTCTCGTGTTCAATCAGATGTGCTTGAATAATGACTTGCTGCCAAAATATGCAAATTTATATATATATATGAATGTATCGATTTGTTTTTTTTTTTAATAACTTGATTGATTTCTTGCTTTTTATCACTTTCATTCGTTCTCATTGGATATTGTTGGGCTCTATCTTCTTTTTTCTCTCTCATTTTTTTTATTAATAGTCGAAGTTAACAGGAGATTGAAATATTCCCTTTAAATCAATAGAGAATATCACCACATATTAATACTATTAAACCCATAGCTGGAGAGTAAAGGAAGGTGCGTAGAGATAGCGGAAAAGTGGAAAAAAAATTTGGGGGGGGGGATTTTGCTTTTTTTATTTTTTAACTGGCTTTGCAAACTCATTTTTTTTTCATATTGAAACAATCTCATCCAAACTCAATGGGTTACCAAACGGGTCACATTTTTTTTTTT
>NC_136521.1:13999503-14087003 GCF_053919585.1 Euprymna scolopes | reverse complement strand
GTGCCTATCTCGATTTCGGTGTATTTCTTTCTCTTTTTTCTTGCAATCTGTGTTGCTGGTTCATCATATACCTCGGCAGTATTTTCCAGTATAACACCTCCAAAGTTTTCAGCAAGCTTTGTGATTGAGATTTGTTGGGATAGACATTCATGGTGGCCCCTCACCATTTCCATTGTCATATCTGTTGATCTTTTAATCTACTGCCCCCTGCTTACTATGGTGGCTCGATATGCATGGTTTATTTCAGTGAGATCAAGACCCTCTTCTTTTCATGATAGGTATTCATGTAAAGTTAGGAGTTTCCTTGTCTTTGTATCTAGCCTATTCATTTTGCATTGAGGCCAATCAATAATACCAAAACCATATGAGATGACAGAGATTACAAGCTGATTTATGTTATTTTGTTTTAATTTGAATTTGAGGACTTTTTTAAGGCTGTGTATTCTTGTTCCACCTTATGTCCCTTTTTTTTCATGCTCCACAGTTACGTTGGCCTCTATACCAAGGTACTTATAAATGGCATCCTCTTCTAAATCTTTAATAAAGCCGTCATTGAAACGAAGATGTTCGGATGTCGCCTTTTTTCCTCTGTTTTTATTGTGCATTTGGCATATTTGTCAAATCCAAACTCCATGCAGACATCATCTGTGAAAGTTTTTACAGTTTCTATCAGGAAGAAAAGCTGTTTTTCTGTCACAGCATAGAGTTTGAGATCGTCCATAAAGATTAAATGCTTTACTCTTTTACGTTTTTTCTTTTTTCCTGCCTCTACATTTTTAAAGAGCTTGTTGAGTGGATCCATTAAAAGCCAGAAGCGCAATGGGGATCAGATATCTCCTCGAAAGTTATCGCGCTGGACATTGGGATTTGAAGTCTGTATTGTCCCTTCAGTGCGGTGTAGAGCAATGGATGTTTGCCACAAAGCCGTGAGGAGTGGAAGGGAAATGGGGACCAGCTCCCCGGGGAGTAGAAGAGCTGGATAGTGACAATTGGTATGACGGGTTGTCCCTACATTGACCAAGGTCTTATATGTGGGATTACCCCCCCCACATATGGTCTTTGCTTGCAGTATCTGCCGGAACAGATACTACATTTTGTAGCTTGGCCAAAAGGCCAAGAAAAGCTGTATTTATTTGCTCCCCCACCGAGCAAATAAGGCACAAGGCCGATTTTTACTGTGAGGAGTGAAGGGGAAATGAGGACCAACTCTCTGGGGAGTAGGGCGAGCTGGATAGTGACAATTGGTATGAAAGGTTGTCCCTACATTGACCAGGCTTTATATGCGGGGTTTCCCCCACATATGGTCTTTGCTTGCAGTATCTGCAGGAACAGATACTAGACTTAAGAAAAGCTTAAAAAGCTAAGAACAGCATCTATTAACAACAGACCTTTGATCTTAACCAAAAAGGCCAAGCACAAAACAGACAGACCGACTGACAGACCGACCGACTTATAGAGTCGCCTGCATGCGACTAATAAACGATAAGAGAAGTTAAATATTAGCGCTAACCTAACTTTTTTATTACCTCTCTGTAATTGATTCATTTAAGCTTATGCGAGAAAGCTTTTCCCTCTATGAACGAAGTGTGAGTAAGGTCGAACGTTGCGTTTTAACATGGAGATTAGCCTTTCTTTTTCTCTCGTTTAAACCAGATGGCAGAACGTTGAGAAATAAAATCCTCCTCTCTCTTTCAGCATGCTAAAAGAGAGAGAGGGATTTCATTTATTTATTTTTTCAAACTGTCGCCTACAAACTTCAATTTCGCATGATTGAATTTAACAATGATAATAGAGGGAGTTGTCAGTTTCCCTCTATTATCATTGTTAAATTCAATCACGCGAAATTGAAGTTTGCAGACGACAGTTTTAAAAAAAAAAATTTAATTTTTTTTTTAATCAGTTATGGGTTGAAATTCGAAGCAAAGACATTTTGTTGATAATGGAAATAAAATATAAGATGATATTTTATTTAAAGAAGAAAATTTTCCACCCAAGAACTCAAAGGAGAAAAAAAATGGAAAACAAACTTCTCATGAATAATCTATATATTAATTTGATTGCAGAAATTCCCCTCTGAACCAAATTACGATAGGTTTGCAATAACAGATGCCACATACGAATTTATTTTGTCTAAACTTTTAGCCACCATCTTATGTAACTTATGAACGCCATTACAGATACATTTATTAGATTTAATAAAATCTTATTTTATTTCCTACGAGCGACATCATCACGGTTGCCAAGACCTAAAGACGAACTAGTTCATATTTTCCCCTCTAACTGAAAAGTCCTCCCACTCCCAAACAGGACCGGGTACTTCTATAACCATTATACCTATATTGACCTGACACTGTTATTAACTGGATTGTACACTCATACACTTACAACTACCAGTACACTTTGCTATTCGAAGATACTGATTTCTCCCTCATATCATTCTGCCTATTGTCATTGGCTACAACCATGACATTCTATAATTCTGAATTATACACAAACATACAAAAAACGAACACTGCAGAACTAATTCACACATTGTTATACATCATTTAAACTTACACATAAATATAAATCATTTCCCATTACTTGCATTACCATTATTTACATATTGTTAGATTTAAATTACGTTGCAGCATTCTATACATCATATCTGGTTTTAGCATCCTATATATATATATATATATCCTATTTATATTTTAACCAACTAGAAAACATTAAAAAATAAGTAACTTGTATTTTTCTTGTATTTTTCATTTCCTTATATACTTTATCTTTCATCTTGGATTCATTATTTTAATTGGGGGCCAACACTTCCTGAAAAAACGACTAAAGCCGCCATACAGGTACAAACGTAGATTACAAATTCAGTCATTTTTTGCGTCTCGTCTCTCAAGATTATGAAGCACAAATGATTTTTTTCTTAGAAATTTTTCATTGAGTGACGTCATAATAGCAAACCGGCTCTTTTATTCCGTCATTAAAGGTTATTTATATTTATGTATTTATGTGTGTTTGTGCGTTTGTTTGTCTGTATTTTGTATTGTTGTGTTTTTCTTTTCTTTTTTTTTTCGTTTATAAAACTTTCGATTTCTGATTAAAACAGTTTGAAAAACCTTCATTTATTTTTGGTGTGCTTTCTTTTTTTTTCGGGGGGGGGGGAGAGAGTTATTTTATAGATTGTTAGATTAAAATAATTATGATGCAGCTTTCTATACATCATATAAGGTTCATGCACCCTATATTTACCTCAATTACATTTTAAACTTTCACAAATACGGTCTCAAAAAAATCATTCCTTCGCTAACCATGCATGTGCGCCTCACTAGCAGTGTCAGAAATTTCGTGAAAACTATTGAATAATTCCACCCGCTATCTTTCGAAGCTTATAACTACTCGAAAAATGTAATTCAAGCCCTAATTTTTTTTTTCAATTAAAGGAGCAAGGACCAAGGTTTCATTAAAAAAAACACACAAAAAACAAACAACGTGTTTTTTTTTAAAAAAGGTTTTAAACTTCGGACTTTACAGGTAAATTTCTAAAAAACACTACTTTTTTTTGTTTTAAATTTGAATTGATCTTTTATCTTCAATTTGTGATATATAAAACTTTGGTACATAAATTAATTATTTACTGTTTAATAGACATTTGAAAATGGGGGGGGTGAATAAAAAAGAACGTTTGTCTAAAATATTATATTCGGTTTATTGGAAAGAGCATAAAATTTCACATTGACCCTGAAAATATCGTAAAAATAGAATCAATAGAAAAATTTTGATAGATTTTTAAAGTTTAAAAATTGAAAAATACTGAACTCGTAACATTCAATTAATTTCATTATTATTTTTTTTTAAATATTTCTATTACTTTTTATACAACTTATTTAGTTTATTTTGGAAGTATAATCCATAAGGAAAATAAAAAACCCACCTTTAAAAGAGAAATTGCGAGTTTTTTATATTTTATTTGCAGTTTTGTGTTAGGGGTGTCAAAAATTCCTACAAAAATTCTGATACACCTAGCGCCTCACGTTCCATCCTGATTTGGTTTAATAGTAAAAAGACACAACGTTATTTCGATTTCGTCATTGTGGACGAGTCGAAATATAGGGGTTTCAGGTTCACGTCAATGTAATGTAGTCTTTTTTTTTGAGAAAGTTTTAAGTTTGAAAAAGGTTTATTTGTGAGTGTGTTTTTTTATGTTCTACCTTTTCCTATTTATACCTCTATACTAAGGCAACACCAGGTACCCCTGCTAAATAATGTGTTTCCTTACGTGGAACATTTCTCAGTTTTTTATTATCTAATTAAAACAGTTTCATGAGTTCTATTTTTTTTTATTTTATTTCTTTTTTTTTTTTTTGCTTTTTTTATCAAAATGAAACGAAAAACCTTTATTTGGTTTTGGGGTGTTTTCTTTTTTTTGTGGGGGCAGGGGTATTTTTATTTTTTATTTAGGTTTTATTTTTTGGGGGTTACGGTGATAAGTGAAATTATTGCAGTAATTAATAAAAACAATGATCAAAGATAAATACATGGAAAAAGTTTAATTTCATTCTATTGGGATATATACATATATATATATATATATATATATATATATATATATATATATATATACATATATATATACATATATATATACATATATATATATACATATATATATATATATACATATATATATACATATATATATACATATCTATATATATACATATATATATACATATATATACATATATATATGTATATATATACATATATATATACATATATATATACATATATATATACATATGTATATATATACATATATATACATATATATATACATATATATACATATGTATATATACATATATATATACATATATATATACATATGTATATATATACATATATATATACATATATATACATATATATATACATATATATACATATATATATACATATATATATACATATATATACATATATATATACATATATATACATATATATATACATATATATACATATATATATACATATATATACATATATATACATACATATATATACATATATATATACATATATATACATATATATATACATATATATACATATATATATATACATATATATATACATATATATACATATATATACATATATATACATATATATATATATATATATATACATATATATATATATATATATATATATATATATATATATATATATATATATATATATATATATATATATATATAAGGAAAAATGCAAGGAGGAGAATCTAACAGAAAACGAAAAATAAACAAACTCATAAGTTACTTACTTGTTCCACTCGGAGGTCCCAATCTCCGAAGAGCTTCTTTCCTCGGAAATATTTTGACCTAAAAAACATGGAGGAGAAAATTTGGCACTGATTTATGTAACGAGCACATCAAAACAAAAAAAAAACAAAAAAAAGAAAACGTGAATGACTGCCATTTTGAAATTTTGATCGGCTGCATTATGGTTATATGGAAGATATCTGGAGCATTGGCTTGATTCAACTTTGTTTTCAGATATTGTTTTATAATTCCATATTAATAAAATAATTTGTCTTAGAATAAATTTTGGTGTAGCATTTTGACTGAATGTAAAAATGTGATTTCATTCTACTATTGAGCTAGGTACGCGCATACTGCTTCAAAAAAAAAACAAAACAAAATTACAATACATGAAATGCTAATTCAAAATCTGAAATGATGTATCTACAAAGCAGACGTGCCAGATGGATGATCGAAGGCAGAATCACCCTGATCCAAAAAGACAGCAACTACAGACCCATAACATGCTTGTCAGAATTGTAGAAACAACAGCAGAATTGCGAGAACGAATGTATCACTCTCTTAATAATCGTGTACAGAGAAACAAAGGATGTCGAAAAAGGAAAAGAGGAATGCATATAGCAAAAGATCCTCAAGGAAGTAAAAAAATAGAAAAATGAATATGGCCATGGCATGGATCGACTACAAGAAAGCGTACAACATTACAGGATCTCTCAAGCGTGGATAATAGAGTGCTTAAGGATTACAAAATGCAAGGTAAGATTATCAATTTGAAGGAAAGATGGGGTAAGAGGACTGGTTAGTATAGAAGACTGTGCTAGTGACAAAAAAAAAAAAGAAAACAATTAGAAAAATACATAACGCAGAACACAGAAAGGCTAATCACCGCAAGGATTACTGTAAAAATGAACAAAACAGAAAACTGGTTTGTATAAGACTGTGTAAATGACACGAAAAAAAAAAGAATTAGAAAAATACAAAATGCAGAACATCGAAAGAATAATTACCGTAGCAAGAGACACTGAAAGAAAGAACAAGACAGAAAAAGAAGAGGTAATGGATAAGACGAGAAAAGAAAAAAGGGAAGAAAAACAGCTGCACGAATAATTCATAAGGAAGACAAAAGATGAGACTCAAGAAAATACTTGGACATGGCTATGAAAAGGATACCTAAATAGAGAAACTGAATCCCTTGTAACAGCCGCACAAGATAATGCGATTAGAACTAACTATATCAAAGCAAAGATCAACAAGACATAAGAAAACAGTAAACGCAAACTCTGTGGACAAAGGGATGAAACAACAAACTGCATAATAAGTAAATGCAGCAAACTAACCCAAAAAGAATATAATAGGCATAACAAGGTAGGGGAGTCAGTACACTGAGAACTATACAAACAACTGCATCTTGAACACCCAGACAGACCGTATAAGCACAATTCAGTCGCAGTACTTGAAAGTGAAAAATCATCGTTGCTAGTTTTCTATGAAACTGTCTTGATATTCGCTTTTAAATTGTGGGTTTAATCCACGTTTTAACCATGAACTGCTTCGATTCTGATAAAAGTGCAAGTTATTATTTTCTAAACAATTTTTTTTTTTTCGTTTTTATCGAAAAAAAAAAAAAAACAGGTGAATCTGTGTTATTTATTTCCGGTGTTGGCGGGTTGTAGGTGTTCATGAAAAAAAAAATAGCTTAATTGAGATCCGTCCGTACAGGAAACACGGTACAAAAGAATAAATTGCTGAGATTGTGGCAAGGAACGTTCTTATTAATTTGGTATTTGTGATCTTTTAGGTGATTAGAGATCAAACAGAGATAGGGAGGGATGGAGGGAGAAAGAGAGGAAGAGAGAAAGAAAGAAGGTGGGCGAGAAAGTAAGAAAATGAGAAAGAAAGAGAGTGAAAAACTAAGTGATGAAATGAGAGAGAGAGAAAGAAGAAGAGAGAGAGAGACATACACACAGACACACAAGAGGGAGAGAGAGAGAGACAAAGAAAGAGAGAGGGAGAGAGAAAAGGATAGGTGAGACAGAAACGAGATAAAAACTAAGAGAGAGAAAATAATCATATCGTATGAATCCGATGATTTTATTGTTGGCATTGGTTTCCCCGATATTTTTCTAGTCAGAATTCATTCTAAAAAGACATCAGGTAATTATAGGAAAGACCATGTGAAGGTTGCCAACATTCTGAATGAAAATGATTTTTTTTTGTGGAAGGAACTGGATTCGAACTTGGAACACCCAGGTTGTCAGTCCGTTAATCATATGATGATCATCATCATCATCGTCAGGATGCGCCTGTGTTCCAAGTTCGAATTTAGTTCGTTCCACAAAAAAATAAATTTCACTTAGAATGTTGGCAAACTTCACATGGCCCCTTCTGTAATCTCTGATGTATTTCTAGAAAGATTATGACAGGAAACCAATGCCAAAAATAGAATCTTCGGATTCATACGATTGTGGCACTATTTTCTGTGCCACTGTTTCTAACACGCTCTACAGCATGGCTGAGTGGTAATTTGGCCATGAGCGTGGAGATACAAAGAAATCCCTTACCACAATTCCTTTCCTATCTTTCTGTCTTTTTCCTGCACGACCACCATGAAGTGAAGACGCATATTCTGCCTCTCCATAAATGGGGGGGGGGCTCCCTCCCTCAATACTAGTTAGGTCAGTTAACTTTGAAAAGTCTATTGTCCAGTTTTTAATTGTAAAAGTTTTTGTAAAATATATTTTGTGAAATAAAATAGTTATGCTTTATATAAATTACAATTATTGCGTGTCGTTTTTCTTGTGTCTGTCATAAATGCCTTTATTGAAACAACAAAGCGGTCCGGAAAATGAAGAAAGAAAATTCCAGTCCGAACGCCACCAAGGGTAAAGAGGTCAATACGTTTCCTGTGAGAAGAAGGAGCCACACAGCACATCCAACATCTCAGGTATGATTTTCTTGATACAAAGACCCTAATGACTGGCCCATCTTTACGTCTTCCCGAGACCACTTTAAGACATTTAATATAACACGTCTGTCGGTCATACACCTCAGTGACTGGCTGATAGTGGTATACGATATGATGATGATGATGACTATCACCATTAAAATTAGAGAGAGAGAGAGAGAGAGATAGTTAGCAAAAGAAAGAGGTAAACAAGATGAGTGAGAAAGAGAGATGGAGAATGAGAAAGAGGGGGGAGTGGGAAAGTGAGAATAAATTAGAGAAAGAAGAGACGGAATAAATAAAAGAGAAAGAAAAGAAAATGAGAAAAAAGTACAAAATAAAGAGAGAGAGAGAGAGAGAAAGAGAGAGAGAGAGAGTGTGCAGAATAAAATTTCAAAGATAAAGAAAGAAATGTGAAATGAGAGAGAAAGGGAAACAAAAAGACATATATATAGAAAGAGAAAGGGATAACAATAAAAAGGAAAGAGAAAAAAGAGAGAAAGGGAGATAAAAAGGAAAGAGAGAGAAACGGAGGAAGGGAGAAAGAAGGAAACGCAAAAATACAGAGACAAAAAGAAAGAAAGAAAGGAGAGAGAGAGAGAGAAAGAGAAACAAAAAAGACAGAAAAAGAAAGAACGAAAGAAAGAAAGAGAAACAAAAAGACAGAGAGAAAAACAGAGAGAGAGAGAGAACAAGGAAAAGAGAGAGAGTGTGAGCAAGAAAAAAAAAGACAGAAAGAAAGATAGATAAAGATAGAAAAGAGAAAGAAAAGAGATAGAAAGAGAGAAAGAAAAAGAGAAAACGAAATACAGAATGAAAGAGGAAAAGAAAGAAAGAAACAGAGGATATATAAAGAGGATGAAAAAGAGAAAGAAAAGGAAGGGAAAATAGACAGACAGATAGATAGATAGATAGATAGATAGATAGAGAGAGAGAGAGAGAGAGAGAGAGAGAGAGAAGGAAAACGAAAGCGAGAGAAAGAGATAGGAAAGAATTGATGCAGAATAAATTCCTTGTTGATATTCATTCGCACAATCAGTTTTAATTCTAACGAAATAAGAACAAAAATAAATTAAAATCCAATTGTTATGTCGAAATTAATATAATATCTAAAAATTACAAAAAAAAATGATAAAGTATAAAATGAATTATTAATGAAAATAGTTTTGAAAAAAAACAAAAAACAAAACAAACAATTATACTTAAATAATAAACAAAATATACAAGAAGTAACTGAAGTCTGTCTTGTTAATATCTATGATGAGCATAAAATGTTTCCATAAATTGAAATAGCAAAAAAAAAAAAAAAAAAAAAAATGAATGCGTGCTCTCAAATGTAAACACAAAATGTGATATATATGATCTTCAGGTCAGAATCGCCCAACATGTTCCCCGTTTCATCCGAGATCATCAACCTACCACCAGAAAATCTCAACTGATAGAATCATCCATCGGCCAACACTTGGTCGATAAAAAGGAGTGCGGCCTTGTTTTCTCTCCGGAGTGTTTTTCTGTTTTGTACCGAGGACGTACAAAGTTCCACCTGTCTGTCCTCGAAGCACTTGCCATCATTGCCAGCCCCCCTACATTGTGCAAGCAGAGAAACCTCCGGCTTCAATTAGAATTATTTGGGTAGTCAGGGTTTTTTTCTCCTCTCCGCTCTTACTCCATACCACTACCAAATATTCTAAAAAATAATCATTTTCAGACTTATGACCCTTGAAAAGTTAGTCTGAACGAAAAGCGCTTCGGGTGTATTTTAACGATCTTGTTTTTAATCGACTTATTTATTTTATTGAATTGTACATGTGTTACATGTAACTTGCCCCATTTTTTTTTTTTTTTTTTTTTCATTTTTTTTCCTTTTCCTCACTCCGTTTTCCATCTTATTTTAGTTGATTGAATTTACGCGATGGTTCACTTCTTTATAATTATTCTAAAATTTTGCCAATCGAATAAAGTTATAAGGCTGAACGTCTGTGTGTGTGTGTGTGTGTGTGTGTGTGTGTGTGTGTGTGTGTGTGTGTGTGTGTGGTCACGAATAGGCTCCTATATGGTTGACTATTTAAAAAAAAAATACATATAATGATAGAAGATGCATCGAGGATCAGGAATGGGTATGTTTGATCTGGCAGAACGGTGGTTCATAAAAATTGTGGGGTCTGCGTTTGCGCCTGGCCCCCAAAGTATGGAAATAAAAAATGAAAAAAAAACTTTTACAAGGGTTTTTGATATAGATGTACAAAAGAATACTTTGATAAGTATGTTGCAACTTAAATAGGGATGGTATAATAAAATTGTGGGGTCTGCGTTTGTGCCTGTACTCCATGGAAATATGGCACAAACTTTAACAAAGAATTTTCATATCTATTTGCGTAAGTATACTTTGATAATTATGTTTCAGTTTGAAGAAATATGGTATAATAAAATTATTGGGTGTTCGTTCGCGCCTGACCGCCATAGAATGTAAATATATCACAAAGTTTAACAAGGTTTTTTAAAAGGGGTGAGGGTCCACAATAACACCTTAACATCTTAATTCAAGTTAGCTTTAATTTATTTTTTTGAGTTGAATCATATTGTGTCGAATAAATTCACCTCATAAATTCACGTTCTTATTAAAGTGAAAAAAAAAAGTCGGAACTTTAGACAATTCTCGACACAAATTTTGCATAATTTTGTTTTTTTCCTTTTCCACTTGCATGTGGCACTCTTTCGAAAATAGATAAATAATAAAAAATAAGAACGTTACTTGTTATCGGGTCAAAAGAAGGGAAAAATCCTGCTCACGTGATTACGTGTCTTTTTAAAAACATTTACATAACCTTTTTATTTATATATCTATTTAAGCTTTTTTTTTGTCAGTGTACTAGAAGGAATTCAGCGTGTTCTTTACATTACAATAATACAACCCTGAATCCGCCGGCGCAATACTACACCGTTCAATACTGTAAAACTGAAACGAAGCTGTTCTGCTTGAAAAGGGCGCTATTTTCTTCTTATTCATATTTATATCGATTCTTTGCTTTAAAAAACTAAAGTAATTACGTGTTTACTTTTTTAATATCCCATTTTGCTGTTTCAGATTATTTTACTAAAGTAAGTAAAGCTTCATTATTTTTCAAAACTGTTTTTGTTTCTTTGTTTTTCGATATTTCGTCGATATTATTTAATAAGAGTGTTTAGCAAAAAAGCCAACAAACGACTACCTGAAAAAATAAATATACAAGAAATAAATGTTACCATAGTAAATAAAAGTTCAGTTCATGTTTTTTTTTGTTTTGAAATAGTTTTTAATGCTCTTTACTTGAAATAATTTCAGCGAACCGAAATTAAAACGAAATTTGAGGCGATAACTACTTAAATGAATTTTTATATAAACTACACATGCTATAATCGAATATTCCTCAAGCACAAAATAACGGAAAACTATAAAATATGTTTATAAATATTCCTTACGTTGACGGAACTCTCTTAAATTGTTAACACAGAATGCTCAGGTGCCCCTCCTTCAAATTGAAAACGGGGCTCTCCATTTCAAAGTCGCTGCCATTTTGATTTTTTTAAACCGGTTCGTGAATTAAAAAAAAGTTTTTTTACAAACTACTTAAAAATACAAACCAATGAACTTTTCTACCATAAAAGTAACTTTTATTGACTATGGTAACAGTTATTTCTTGTATATTTATATTATTATATATATAACATTTTGTCTTTGTAAGGAAACATCATTTTGTTGGTTACTCTTGGCTACGAATGGAAATAAAGTTGATATTAAAAAATTTTATTTTCGCGAAAATTATCTTTACTTTCATCATATTTTGCTTAGGGTAAAAGTTTTGAGTATCAAAACCTATCTCTTTACAACCCCCTTCTTTTCATAACCTATCATACTTTCATCAATCACAGTCCATTTTCTGTAGGCTGTTTTTAAACCCAGTCAACAACGGGTACTTCTGCTAATATATATATATATATATATATATATATATATATATATATATATATATATATATATTAGAGTTGGGACGATTAATCAAATCGGGAATCGGAGAAAATGGAACTTTTTGGAGTATCAGAATTAATATAGAAAATCATATTTTCTGATGCCAAAAACGATTCCTTTAATTCTGTCTTTTTATTCGATTTCGTTCTAAACAAAATCTTCCACTGCTGGTAGTAATTATAAAATAATAAATATTTATTGATTTTAAACTACTAGTAAAACGAAAATCGATAGATTATTCGTCACAAGTGTTTGTTTTTTTACGTTTGCGAAAATATCTGCACATTTAACATGTGTTTTTACGGTAATCGGGAAAAATAACTCTATAGTAAAATATTTAGAAATTTATAAGAATCAGAATCGGTAATTGTATCGGAATTGGGAACAATATTGGAATCGTCTCATCACTTTTAGAATAAATGACAAAAAGTTATATTCCAAAATTCATGATGTTGACCATCTTATAATTTATACCTTCAATTCAGTTGACTTATACAAGTTTTGACAGTATCTGTTTTGTAGCGCAAAATCAATCACTTAATTATTATATCAATCAGTGAATCTATTATGCCCTTAACTCATCAGAAGAAATAGCAGCAATCAATCCGGCAAAAGGAATTAAAATGTGATTTGACATGATTAAAATCCGAAAATTAAAAGAGAAGCTGCAGTTACTTTTATATTTTTCCATTACGCCATATTGAATTATATATATATATATATATATATATATATATATATATATATATATATATATCAATATATACATATATATACATATATATCTATCTATATATATATATATATATATATATATAATTATTACTATAATTAGTTTTTAATACCTACAGACAATAGTGTTTCATCCGTTCGGGAATCATCAGTGCAGGGTGTCACGATTATATATATATATATATATATATATATATATATATATATATATATATATATATATATATATATATATATATATATACAACAACACTCTCCCGACGACTAATTACCAGTCAGGAGATTCTAACCCAACAACGAAGCCATCTCTGACTTCATTAGCAAGGAACAAACCCACACGGCCAACATTAACCATAAGAAATACAGTAGAAATTTAAACATTTATTTTTAAATGCCAAGACGGTGATAGTGATCTAATGATTATGATATCATGATCTGCGCATGTAAGCTTAAGCGACCAACTTTTAACTTCCACTTAAAGTGCTCAACAATAAAAACCGAGCTGACACAATGATTATTAAAGGAGCTGACACAATTATAATTATAAAAAAATCATTATATATATATATATATATAAATATATAAATATATATATATATACACCAGTGACCGTCTCAGTGTCATGTCTGCTTACGCGTGTGAATTTTGCCGGCAGGACTAAAGTCATTTTCGGCTCATGGACTTTCAGTACCTGAGGGAGTGGCACTCGTCTGACAAGACGTTGCAATCATCTATCTATCTATCTATCTATCTATCTAAGGAACGTTGTGTGTATGTGAATCCGTTCCCTATGGGCTCGGAACCAACTGGGCTGATTTTTTAAAATTTCACACGAATGTACTTGATGCGCCTGAGAGTGTTCTTACGTAGGTTTTGTATATATATATATATATACGGTTCTTTAACCAACTTTTCTTGGATTTTACCGTTATTTGATTTTCTACTCTTCACCCGACCATCCATTCACGTGAAATGATTTTTCTTTTTTCCCCATTCCCTTTGCTTCACTATTTTTTTTTTTTTTACCAATTAAGCTCTATGGCTAACTTGTAGTTTCATTAAATACTTTGCAAGCAAAATTCAATTCCGCATTTTGCTAATTCCTTCCCTCTGATGAAAAGAAATGTATTTCTTTTGAAACTCAGCAGATTAAGGATAATCCACTTAATTTGTGTTTTCTTTTTGAAATCTTTTGTTTTTAACTCTTTTTAAAGTGTTTTTAACATGTTTTAATAATTATTTGTTCTTATTATTTGTTCTTATATATATATATAAGCCTGACGAATCCTATAGTTGGATGAAACGCAGAATATTCAGTGTAGCTTAATCGCCATATATATTTTATAAATTACTAACTAGCTCTACCTACGTATTGAGCACTTTTGAAGTAAATACTTAAAGTTTACGCATAAATCTATACTTTCGTATATTAAATTTATGTGAATAAATGAAGTAGTTATATATATATATATATATATATATATATATATATATACATATATATATATATATATATATAATGATTTTTATGGTGTACACAATTTCAATATTGCAATTACAAAGGGAAGACTTAAATTTTGATATTCTGTTAACGAGCATCTCTCCCCCCCCTCTCTGGCTTTCTTACTCTTTCTGTTTTCTCACTCTGTGTCTCTATAAGAGAATAGAGAAGGAGAGAGGGAGAGAGAGAGAGAGAGAGAGAGAGAGAGAGGTGAGTAAACGTGGAGGTAGACACGTTTACCAGAACCAAAGGTCAGCTGACCAAATTACGTATGTGTGACGTGGTTGGCTAGATCTGGGAGATTTGATTTGAGCTTTGAAGAAGACGGACGTTTTTTCCGTGGTCCCCCCCCTCTTAACTGGGGAGGGGGGAGACGAACGCTGACGTGTGTGAAGAAGAGCCCACACAAGAGATTTCACTTTACACCTGCTGCAGAACCTCTGGGGAAAGTGAAATAAAAAACTATAAAACCATTTCATCGTCTTGGAGTGATAAATCTTCGTCAAACAGGTATCAAGTCTCCCTCCAGGATGAGAAATTGCCAGATGGTTCTACAGCGAGAAACAGAGGTAGGTTCAGAAATTACATGTCACACACACGATTCCCTTTATGATAATCAAACACACAACCATTTATATTAGAGACAATCACACGGAATCTTTCTTATGTTATATAAAAAACGTAAAAAGTACCCCTAAATGAAGAACTCTATATAACATATTCAAATGTAACGAAAGCTCAATTTGGTACTCCTCAAGGATAACTTCGATGATTGAATATATAACAATTCATGATTAAAGGAGATGAAAGAAAAAAAGGGCCAACTGACCGGTTTCGCTCTAATTCTTCTAGAGCTGAATCGAGAGATTTTATTTATAATTAAAAGGGAAAGAAACACGAGCGAAACTATACATACTAAAATATTAACGGAAAGAAGAAACATTTAAAATCAAAGCTGCATTATCATCAATGTAAAATGTTTGAAACTCCTAGAGACTAATCACGTTCAAACCTAATTCCTTCTGTTTACAAAAGAGACGGTCTCTTTAAATGAACGTGAATAGTCTTCAATATCTCCAGATGAAATGAGTCAATGTTGAAATTCGTAGCACATGAAGGGTTTTTTAAGCAAATGATCCACTATGGAAGACCCGAATATTATACTAAAACGTCGGTTGGTAAGTAGGTCCCATTTCTGATTTTGCTAGATTGGACTCTACTAGTCAATCTTAACACCATTCGACCCACATATTCAGTACGTCAACTACATTGGTAAATTACATTATTATTAGGGTGATGATGGGGTAAAACGTCTTTTCGTGAGGATACCATTCTTAATGTACTTTTGCCAAGAATTCATTGACACATCTCTGCTTCAGACGCACATCCACAACAGGAGTTACTTTCTCGGAATCTCAAATCATCAATTTCTGCTCCATCGAGATGAAAGAATATGATTTACAACTGATTTATTCGAGTGGAATAAAATGGAGTTTCAAAGAATGGCTCTTATCCTCAGAGGAAAATACTTAGCAAAATGAATTTTGCTGGTTAGCACATAAATCGAAAACTACAAATCATGAAAGAAGACATATATGTATGAAAGTCGATGATAATGCAGAAATAAAAAAAAAAAAGTTATTCCAAAGGAAGTCCAAACTTGTTGGAGAAAATTTGAAAAATGATGACAAGTCAGATGTATAGATGCACATGAAAAAGTTCAATAGAAATCGTAATAATCCAAGTGGCTGAAAAGTAAATTCTACGTGTGAAGATGGCATCCTAAAAATGTGGTAGAAGACATTTCCACTGGAAAAGATATTAAATGAAAAGCTTTTATTGAACTCCCAACAAGAGAGAAAAATCTTGTGTGCTTCCATCGTCCGAGGAAAATATAATAAAATATATTAAAATTTAAAGGCAAATAATATATCTTAAGGATGAGCCAGACGTTCTATTTTTAGAATAAATTCAAATAGGACAAATTTCAATTTGTTCTAAAAATCCTGTAACAGCAATAGTGTTTATCTGTCCCCTATGTTGATATTTGTGGTTCATTTTTTTAATCTGTTAGGATTAGTGTTGATCATATTTATTTGATTGCATTTGGTCTGTTGTATTCTATTATAAAAAATCGTCTTTGAAATCTAGTGTGTGAGGACTTCTTTGCCTCTCTACTTTCTTTTTCTCACAGAAGAGGCATTGTGAGTCTATCTCTACTCTATCATTAATTTTATGGTAGGAGCTCGACTGAGCTTCAATCTGTGTCCTCCATAAAACGTTTGCAACAAATACTCGTCTCGCTACAACAGCTGTCAACAACTTGCCTCACTCTCTATCTGTGCTTAAAACTAAACGAAAATCCCATAAGCAGAGTTTCTTTTCTAGAACTGTCCGTCTGTGGAATCCAATACTGTGTGTTTGCTTCCCTACTGTCTATAACATAGTCAACTTCAAATCTAATATGAATAAATTCCTATTGAGCCTCTAATATAATGTATGCCCTACCAAGTTACACCATAACTGATCATGCTATCTCACGATCTACCTAACACTTATTAACACTCATGCTAGAGGGCCTCTGGACTTTTTAAGTGGTGACCCTCCACCACCACCCCACACAACAAGTAAAAAAGAAAAGATGGATGAATGTTCACAGGATGCTGACTGGATCCTCCATGTTGGCTATCAAAGGAGACTCTGCTTTTATATATATATTTCTCATTGCACCTCGGGTTCCAGATCAGGGGAGAGAGAGAATCAATAATATCTTGACCAAAAAGAAAAATTGATTTGAGAGTTTTAAATAGGATAACCGCTGAAGTGAATGTGGTATTATAGGGATTGAGGATTCTAGCTTGGAGTAGCTTAGACACGTATAGGATAGCATGACAAGGATGACCATCGACACTTCCCCCCCCCGCCACACACAGTTTTGAATACCTTTGTGCTTAATTTACTTTTTACCAGGTTAATTCATGCAAATTTCATATTTATTATTACAGAGTCAATTCTCTATTGAATATATAAATAAAAAAAAAGTACTGATTTCAAAAGTTAAAAAAAGACTTGGGTGCCATCAGCTAGGGTCCTGGATACGACCTTAAACTATACCCAGTGGTGAGGCCCCAGCTTGTGGGCTTTGGGGAGTGTGGAGCCACCCTTTAATTGCCATTGCTCCCAGGTCCACTCTGATCTGGAGTGGTAGTACCTGTTAGGGTCCCAACTATGGGTTAAATAGAAACCGACTTGAAAACAAATATATTCTATTAAAAATTTTTTCTTAAATCTTTGGATTCGGGATTAAATAACCTGAAAAGGGTTGATATGCCGTAAAACAAAACAACCAACCAACCAGTCATCAGCTAGAATCCAAGTCAAAATATTTAGTGCTCCAGCTGCATCCCCTACAGATTGAGCTATTGACAGATAGATATGAATGAATTTGCACATGCGCAAAAGTAATAGCAATATGTCGGCAAGTTGAAATGAAAATTTTGTATTTCACTTTGCCGACATATTTCTGTACATGTTATTCAATAAAGATTTTACTCGTTATAAAACATCCTTGGTGTATGAATTCTATTTCTGTTAATTTCAATGTTATTTGATCAGTAGTTTAAGAGTTTATCGGTTAAATAGTTTCACATATACATACATACATACATCTGCTGTTTTATTTATATAGATTATTTCATTATTGTTATGTTGGGTCTTTTGGCTATGATCACAGCATACTATCTGTGTTATGTTGTGGTGGGCATTGCCAATGGTCTGAACGATTATTATTATTGATTTGTTAACTATTATGTAGAAAAAGATATACAGAGAGCTAAAATATTTGTTTGAAAATCTCACAGAGGAATTTTAACTTAGAGATATTTATGTAATAAAATAGATTTAGTAATTCAATTTTCTAAACAATAAACAACAAAATTTAGAGTAGGTTTTGATATAAAGACAAGAGCTACAAGTAAAAGTGAGAACAAAGGAACCGTCGATGAGAGGAGGTTGACTTTGTAAGTCATGGAAGCATTCGACTCAGCTAACTAAGAGATGATGTAAGGACTAAAGGGAGAGAAAGCGTTGTAATCCCTGAGAGGAAATGAGGAAAAACAAGAAGTCCTGTGGTTACTGTTTCGTAGTGAAATATTCTCTTGCAGTGTCCTAGAGACGAAGAGAGCCACAACCTAAGGTTCATAGTCCGTTATGAAACGGCCATTGTGTACTTATGTGTCATCTTTGTTGGACTTGTCTAGAACTAATAACTTACCTTGTTCATGTTACATGAACTTAGTTTAAGTATGTGTAATTCATAAACGCTAGACGATACACAAGCATCGGTTTCATACACATGTATATTTATATAGACTCGGCGTACATGAACACACGTATATACACTCATTATATATACGCTCGATAACACAATATAATTGGTCCACCGACTTAGTCGAATTTGGACCTTAGAATTCACCCTCCTCTGTTCGTTCATTCATCTGTTCGTTCCCAAAATTCTCAATAAACACTCATTACATTTTTCTGAAATTTTGCATGAAGTTACAACTATCCAAGAGAGAAGATGTAACATTCTCGGATTTTTGATAAAAATTCTGGTTGGGTCCCCAGAGGGTCAAACGGGGTCCAAATGGCCAAAAATAGCACTTTTCGGGACATAGAATCTTTTCCAACCATTAGATTTTGCTGAAAATTACCCCAAAGCAAGACCACATGGAAATCTGGAAACGTGAAATTTGACCCTGGGAAAATTATGGAGCTGAAGTCCCAGGGTGTTTTAAAGATGAAAAACACACCCTTGGGGGCTAATTCTTATTTTTTTCCTGCATCAGTCGGGGAAGCATATCGTTTTTGGCTTGTTATTGTAAAAGTTTCTAAAATGAATACAGTTTTCAAAGTACTTTTCTAGATGCGATGTCAGCATAAACGTCAACAATTTCCACTTAGACATGAGGCGCTACTATGTGAGACGGAGCAATATGTAAGAAGTTTAACAACAACATGTCTGTGTAACATTGCAAATGAACAAAGGAAAGAAATAAAAAATCTGGGTTGCTGTTCTCATCGTGTATGTTATTCTAACAACGTTTTGGCTGATATATACTCCGACCTTCTTCATGTGCTGTAACCGTGTTCATTAGGCTTGAACTGTGTTCATTACAGTTCAAACCTCTCTCAGACTCCAATGACACCTGGCACTGTCGAAAAGGAACAAACAAACAATAAATAAATAAATCTGGGTCAGCATTTTTTTCTTTTTTTAACGAAAGTTTTTATTACACGCTACTCTCCCGTCTCTCGTTGCCACATGTCAATCTAGCCCAGTTGGCATTTCTCCTTCCTCCAACCGCATGCCAGACACAGTCATCCCATTCTTGTCCTCGACTTTACACGTCCATTTTCTTCGATGCACACTTTGTTTCCATGACCACGTGGTGTATTTTTTCCTTTTTTTTCTCCTAGTTTTTCTCACCCACACTTCCTAATTTGCATATCTGTTTTTTTTTCAGCTATTGCTAATCTCTTTGCAAGCCAGCCATCCTTTGCTGCCGCTGATATCCATAACAGAATGCGGATGCATGTATGGTTGCAGTAGCAGCAGCAGCTGCAGCAGCAACGGCGGCAGCAGCCATATACAAATGACTAAGCTGGCTGCAGAGATAAAAAGGACATACAGGTTCAGAGAAGAGGTATTCAATATGTGTTCAAGATGTGTTCAAGACGTGTTCAAGATGTGTTCGAAACATGAGAGAGTGGAAAAGTGTACTATTGGGAATCCCAGTTTAATTGCTATATAGGTGGGTTTAGAAATTGAAAAATATATAAACATATTTTGGGTTCCCCATCAGCGAGTTAGCCAAGGTCAGAAAAGGTTGGGTTTGACGTCTGTCAAACCCAAGTCACCTTGAACGACCTAGATTAGAATGTACCGGAAATTAAGGGGGGACACAAAATTGTGGTTATAGGCCCTTCCGGTTGACGACCACATGGAAACGTGAGAGTTTGGTTTTGGGCAGCAGAGGAATGCAGACGGGAGATTTCGTGTCTCTCCCGACGACCAGGGTCCGAGATGTTAGGCTTGCCTTGAATAAAAATGATTGAAGCTTCAATTCCATCTTGTTGTTCATTCATGAATCTGTCTGCAGCACCACTCCCCAGCAAGATTGGAAGACCAGCGACCAAGAAGATGTCATGCACTGGCTAAGGTAAACCAGGTACGTTCGTATTATATTGTTTGCACATACACGTCTCGGAAACTCTCCAAGGCAAGAAGAAATTGTAAGACATTAGAAGAATAGCAAGTACACACCTACACACACATATAACAGTGAACTGCACGTAAAGACACACGTTTATACGTAAGAACACACACACCCACACGTTAGTAATAATAAATAAACCCACGTTAATGGGTAACAAAAGGACGTGTTCCTGACACAGGTGTTCGGCCAAGCAGTGAAGTTGTGAAGTTCGGGGCATGACAACATACTCGAAACATGACTCGAATAATTAACAGGTGAGTCGATTTCTTTCCTTGTCTTTGTTTTTGTTGCGACTGTCTGCATACAACGTGTGGGTCCCGAATGTTGACCTCTAATGACGACGTTACAAGTCTCAGTATTTCTTCAACCACGTAATAATTTATTGCATCTTTCAAAACTCTTTTCCTTTGTAGATGTTGTCAAAAAATATTTTGGTTTACTTGTGTAAGAATTTTAACTTCGAATAATATTTTACTGCATTTCGCATCTGCTTCAAGTTCAATTGCCATAGTTCCTAGAACGTTGGATACGAGAGTTCAAATAAAATGGTTCTGTTGATTCCATCACTTCCATATTTCCTTGTTTTATTAATAACCATTCCGTTGTTTTCATGTAATACACGTTTTATTAATAACCATTCCGTTGTTTTCATGTAATACACGTTTTATAAATAACCATTCCAGTCTTTATGGGCTCTAATTATTCTTGAAATCTCTCTTGGCATACTACGACTATATTCCACAAATCACACAATCTTTTAATATTTGCTTCCTTGATTATCCATGCTGTATTGTTGGTCCCGGAAAAAGCCGGGTAGTTTGATCGTGGGCGATTGTCAGTTAATAGAAATATTTCGATAACTCAAAAGAATGGTTATGAATAGAAACATGTTCAGATAATAAGAAGAATATTATCGAAACGGATTAGATATTTTAGAATTACAATTTATAACTTAAAATATTGCAGCATTAAGAGTTGATTATATGCTGTTAAATTGAATTAAAAAAATTTAATGCTGCAATATTTTATAAGTTATAAATTTATTATATTTTTTACTAGAATATCTTGTCCTTTTTCAGTTTTAACAACTAGTCCTTTACTTTTCCATGTGTAAGTTTAATCACATTACGTTTCATGCTTGCATTTTTCTATTGTAATCCATGATTTTTCCAGGCTTACAATAAATTCAGTTGTTCTTTGTTTAATTTCAGTCATATTTTTTTTGCCCCCAAACATAACATACACATATGTAATAACAATGTACGGCACTCGTCTGCTTCAAGAAAATCCACTCAATTACCTCCCTTTCATTCTTTCATTCTGTCTGTTTCACGTGTTACTTCTCTTTTCACGACAGCAGTGAATTAGTAGCAACACTAGTTGCTGAAGCGACGTGGTTGCTATGGAAACCAGTCATAAAAAACGTCATTCAAGTCATTGCGGTTTTTTTTTTGAACACCAGTAAATTCATCATAACTTTTGTTTTACTGAACGAAAATTGAATTTTTTTTTCACAATATAGCTGAGAAGGTGATCTATAAACTGTAATAATTGTTTGAAATTTGGTCGGAAAATGAGTGAGCGGTGAAGCTTTAAAGCAATTCTAAATGACTAAAGCTGTCACTTAACCATATATTCAAATATATGTTTGAATACAAAATATTTATGTTAACTATTTTTCAGTAACTTTGGAATGTTAACATAAGCAAACGTTAGGATAATAGTTATCAGAATATAAACAAAAAATATGACTTAGTGATGACGTCAGGACGTAAAACAGAAAGGATTGTAATAGAGACACGTTAGTCAGAGGTTGATCGAGTGCAGAACGGATGCATCGCAACGTGGGAAACCAGAAGAGACGTGCAACTCCAGAAACGCAGAGGGTGACGTCAGGAATAAAAGTTGCAAATAATAACCCGAGTATCGATTGTCGTTCCTTAGGAAATCTCATTGCAGCTTTTTGCATAACTGTCAATCAAGACTTACCCACGGAAGAGGTATGTTCTCTGCCCCTCTTTTTGGCCCGAATATAACCCCCCGCCCCCAGAAAAAAATGTTTATTCGCCCTCCAAGGAAAGATGTTATTCATCTCGTTCGTTGAACTGTTATTGAAGGTATCTGTTTGTTCTATGTGTTAAAAGCGGACACGCATACCCCCCTCCCCCAACTAACATTACATGGGAGATCACGAACATTAGAGATGAAGACAAACACGTACATATATACAATGTTATATAGATGACTATATAACACTAGCGGGGGGGGGGGGGGTCTGGCTTTGCCCGGTCGTAAAATACGCTTAAATATGATATTTTAATTTGTCCAGATTTCGTATAGAGTCGTGATTTCAAAAGTAAACAAAAAGTATTTGAGTAGTATCAGCTAAAAATGAAATCGAAAGCAAAACTGTAGCAGTCGAAGCAAAGCAGGTCACATTACCACTGGACCAACGTAACGCGGATATCGCCTGATTAAAAAATTAAAAAATAGACTTAGATGAATGTACAAAATGTATAACGATTTTTTCAATTTTGACCCATTTTTGACCCCTTAAAAACTATTTTAACCGGCTAAAGGCCCATAAAAGAACTGTCCGTAAAAAATCCAATCATTTGAGGCTCCTAGTGCCACTCTGCGACTTTTAGTTTCGGCGAAGATAGAGTTTGAAAATATGGAGACAGGCAGACAGACATACATATAGCGTTTTAATATATTAATTGGTTGGTTGGTTGGTTGTTTTTGTTTTACGGCATATCAACCCTTTTCGGGTTATTTAATGCCGAATCCAAAGATTTTGAAGAAAATTTTTTTTAATAGAATATATTTGTTGTTTTCACGTCGGTTTCTATTTAACCCATAGTTGGGACCCTAACAGGTACTACCACTCCGGGTCAGAGTAGACCTGGGAGCAATGGTAATTAAAGGGTGGCTCCACACTCCCCAAAGCCCACAAGCTGGGGCCTCACCACTGGATATAGTTTAAGGTCATATCCAGGACCCCCATTGAGGGACTTTTACCCTCTGCAGGGAGGCAGTCGGCGTATTCTAATGCCCCACTGACAGGGCCTTTAATATATTAGATGTACACGTTTTGGTCTATGGTGTTATGTACATTTGTTATATACGTACCCAATATATAATGATCCATATGGACTAAAGTTCCTGAAAAAATAAGAATATTAAAGTACTAGCAGGCCTCCCAGCGTTTCCCGACGTTGCTCGGTCATAAAATAGGCATCAGTATTATATTTTAATTAATGCAGAATTTTTATTGATTATAAACAAAAATACCGTAGGCATTAAACGTAACATTATATTCCTTAAAAAATAAATGAAGTAAAAAAAAAAATGGAAAGAAACTAATTACTGTATGCGAATATTATGTTTTTTTCTAAACAATTAACTTCCTTTAAGTAAAATAAAAACTTGAGCTAAGATCGAAACCTAAAAACAATTAGTCAACTACGATAACCATTACACCAGCTTGGCATGACTTTTAAAGAATGTTTTTAAACCAACTCATACTTAACATAAAGAAGCTGCCATATTCACAACCGCACATGCGCAGTCGTAAAACAATTGAGAAACAGATAAAAATCTGGTGGTCTCCGATGTACCAATTTTTCAACTTTGACCCCTTAGCAGCACTTTTTTTCCTGATGAAAACGGATTAAAAAATTTTCTATGTCTTAATATCTCATATATCGAATTTCTTGTCTGTAGATAAAAAAAATTCGTTGAGTATATAGGTTGAGAAGTGTCCTCACACACACATTCTCACTTTTTGAAGATATATAGATAATATATATATATATATATATATGCTAACTTTCAAAACTGTTCGTTCAAATACATGAAAAAACATCTTGAATTAATAAAAGATGAAATTGACCTTTTATTTATCACAAAAGAGACGTTGCGAGTCTGTCTCTATTCCATCATTACTTTTATGATAGGTGCTCGACTGAGCTCCAATCAATGGTTCCCTCCCCCTCTGCAAAAATTTCACAACAAATACTCACCTACCTACAACAACCGGCAATAACTTCTCTCACATTCTATCGATGCCTAAAACCAAGCAAAAATTTTAAAAGCGGAGTTTATTTCCGAAAACTGTCCATCATGTGTTTGTTTCCCCACTGACTATAACATGACCATCTTCAAATCTAATGTGAATAAATTCCTATTCAGCCGTCCTCTAAAATAATGTATTCCCTACCCAAGTTCCACCATAATTGATCATGTTGTCTCACCATCTATTCAACATTCAACACTTATCTTTGAGTGGCCTCCAGGCCTTGATAAGTGGTGATTACTTAAAAAAAAAAAAAGAAGTCTCAGACTTGGATTTCTTATATAAATTGATGACTGCTTCTTTTTCTGTTTTTTTTTTTTTCTTTAGATTGTATTGATATTTTTTAGGTGTTGGATTGTGTTCTGTAACTTCAACTATATCAGTCGGTACTGCCGAAAGAATATCTGGCTGGATTTGTACCATAATGTGAGCCAACGTCGCATAGACAGCAGCAGCTGCAGTGCAATAGGGAGAGGAGCAGTAGGACGTAGCAGGATTGGTGATGTCACGTAGAGATATCAGCAGCAGCAGCAGAAGACAGAGAGAGAGAGTGGTGTGGGAAAGACGTGACGGTATTAACAGCAGGAAAAGACAGCTGTATGTATGATGGAAACCACAGACAGGAAATAAAAGTGTCTCTCAAAGTTCAAAGTATTTCTTTTATTTGTTTGGCACTTCGATAGGGTCGACAGACGAGAGAAATAACGCACTGAGAACGCCAATCTATAACGTAACAGATTGTTTGATGTTTGTCACGTTTGAATTGAGCTTCCATAGTTGAGTACCATTCTATCATGTTAGATTCGATGATCGCGGCATCTTCATTGTTGCGGCCTACACTGTTGCTGTTTGTTCAATGAACATTTATTTCATTTCAGTTTCATTATTATGATCATAAGATAGAGAGGGGGGAAGAGAACGGGAGAAGATGGTGAGAGAAGAAGGAAGAGAGAAGAAGAGAGAATCAGCAAGGCTCCTTGAGAGACAAGTTCGTCAACTTCCAATTACCAAGAGAGCAATACAACTGGTTGGCAGAGATGATAACAGAATGACTGATTACCGTTTCCGCAAAAGAAATCGATTCCGGTTATCTGTTCAGCTTAAAGCAAAAAAAGTTCTCAAAGAAATGAAAGAAAAGAGTAAAAAAAAAAATTTTTTTAAAAATGGAGAATTTACCGATTCCGTTCCAAGATTGTATCAGTTTCACCTTTCATCTGTTCATCTTTGAGAACTTTGTCAACTTTTTACTTTGTGCAAAAAATTCCTGATTGTCTTTGCGCGAGTGCCTGAAGCTAAAGTCAATGCGCTGATTCTGAGGAATTTCGTTTTTTTCTTTTTTGTTTGTTTTTTTTTGGTTGAGACTGGTTTTCGAATGCAAATGCAGTATCAACAATATGGCGTCGTTTAAAACCAGTCCGCAGCGATGTCTAGGTCTCATTGCTTGCCTAAAGGTTTTTAAACAATTTATAAGTTCAACAAGTAACCACATTTAATTCTGACCAGAAAAATATCCATGTTGTATCCCTGTCCCTGTTTTACAAGTACTTTAATATAAAATGCTGTGATGAACTCACAGCACTTGTGCCCCTCTTAGACATGCATACCCATATTAACCCTTATATATATGAGGATGAGTCTCTTTGCAGCTTTGAATGCTTGGAGGCTGGGTAGAAAGTACAAGTTAAGAATCCGTTCTTCACAATCAACCCGACAGTACCAGTATTACCTAGGAGGTCCACCCTCCCAGGCCTTGCCACCCAGCTTTCGG
Source organism: Euprymna scolopes (assembly GCF_053919585.1). Taxonomy (NCBI): domain Eukaryota; kingdom Metazoa; phylum Mollusca; class Cephalopoda; order Sepiida; family Sepiolidae; genus Euprymna; species Euprymna scolopes. Next base: position 14,060,375 of record NC_136521.1, on the reverse strand, counting down.
GTGAGGCAAGTTTATCGCTTGTTGCCTGAGGCGCCTCTACCGAGGAATGCCGATGGGGATGACCGGGCCATTTTTGCTAGGCCAGAGTGTCCCTCTTTTAGGGTCACTGGCTGAACATTCCCACTTTCCGACCTTGTGTCACATATTGCTGAGGTGGACAGCAAATAAATATCTAACCCTTGACTAACCCGACGGGCAGCAAAATCCCACCCCTTCACTGCTGAGGTTCCTAGATGCTGGAAAAGCTTTCTACTTTATTAGATCTAAACACAGATTTTACGGACAAAGCTACTTTCCTAGAACTGCCCACCTGTGGAAGTCGGTTCTGCTGGCATGCTTTACAACATGGCCATCTTCAAGTCTAATGTAAACAAGTTTTGATGTCCCGCCCCCTTAAATAATCAAGTTCTACTCAACTTCCACCACCAACGATCAGGACCATCTTACATACCTTTATCCTTGAGTGGCCTTTGGGCCTTGTGAAAAAAAGAAGAAAAAAGATTTTTCCCTCGAACTGCTATATTTTGGAATTCACCTTTGTTTCCTGTTTTTCTAACTGTACTAACATGCAGAAGTTTAAATGTAATGTTAACAAACATCTTATTGTTCAATTCTCCATAGTACCCTGTTAGACTAGATCCAAAAAGTAGCCCCTTACATCCATATGACTTGTTTGGGGTGAGAAATAGTAAAAAAAAAAAAAAAAAAAGAAAAAAAGTGTTATCAACACCAAAATGATGATCAGTAGTAGGTGCCTTCAATAAGTTTCCAGACTTCTTTCGTGTGGGCACTTTTAGAAAACAGCGATTCTTCCCTCTTTGTCAGAAACATCGCTCATGGAATGTGAGAACTAAAGGACAAAACAAGTGAAGTGAAAATTACGTGGCTGCCAAAAGTAAACACAAGATCTCTTTTCTACTCTCCATTGTTATGTGTGTAGATTACGATCCAGAAAACAGCAATTCTTCCCCCTTTGTCAGAAACATCGCTCATGGAATGTGAGAACTAAAGGACAAAACAAGTGAAGTGAAAATTACGAGGCTGCCAAAAGTAAACACAAGGTCTCTTTTCTACTCTCCATTGTTATACGTGTAGATTACGATCCAGAAAACAGCAATTCTTCCCCCTTTGTCAGAAACATCGCTCATGGAATGTGAGGACTAAAGGACAAAATAAGAAAAGCAAGAGTTATGCGGCTGCTGAAAGTAAACACAAGGTGTACTTTCTACTCTCCTCTATTTTTTATCATCATCATCATCATCATCATCATCATCATCTCTCTCTCTTTCTCTCTCTCTCTCTCTCTCTCTCTCTCTCTCTCCCTCTCATATATATATATATATAGTCTTTGAAGTTTTTGAACTTTTAAAATTATATGGAAAAAAAAAAACAACTTTAGTCCTCAGTACCTTCATTGGAAAACTCCTTTGCTTGTAAATCAATTAATCTCTTGCAATCACTGTTTTAGACTTAATAATATTGTAAGGGTCATCAGCTGTTTACCATGGAAAGCTGCTTTAGGGACTTAAAAGCAAAAATGTTATTTTATTTCACGGCTCTCTAGCAGTATTGATCAAACACCACCTCCATTAAAATACATATAAGGTAAATTTCCAGGACGTGGTCATTTCATCGCTTGTTTAGAGCTTTCTTCAACAACATATAAGCTCAACCAGTAACCATGTATGCATACATGTGTGCGTAAGATTTACGTTTGCTGTTTATAAGGAACCGGATTTTTATGGGAAAAATGTCATTTCTTTCTAACTTTTCAGTCCTAGAAAGAAATTATTATGCTCCACACGTGTATTTATATTTTTCCTCCACGGGAGCTTTAATATTGAAGTAGAAGTACACCAGGGTTCTGTATTACATCTGTTGCTTTTCGTTTGTGTCTTATAAGCATTGTTTTTTGTGAGTTTTGTATGGATTATCCATTTTTTTATTCAATTTTCACCCCAAACAAGGCACAGTGCCACTTTGAAGCAGGGGGCTACTATCAGGGACTTAATTAGCAGGGGCATTATGAAGAGAGATGAGTAGAAAGATGTCTGTTCACATTACACTTGAACTTCTGCATATCAGTACAGTTGGGAAAGCAGAATCCCGGAAGGGAGTTCCAAAGACCCGCAGTTCTGGGGAATAAACGATTGGAGTAAAAGATGTTGAATACTGATCATTTAGTACTCGTCTGTGAAATAATAAAAGATCTACTTAAGTTAAAGACTTGGAGAAATGCTATGGAAAGTAAAGGTCTGAGAGTTGTAACGTTCCTGATAGGCTGGCGATGCCAGCTAACCAGCAAATACAGCGTCGCCATAAGACAAGGCAGTCGAGTCATGTAAGGCAAAAGGGAAATGACACATGCCATCAGGGTTAGCCAATTAGTGACTCTTTATTTTGTTTGATTGACGTGCGTGAGTGTCGCCCACCTACGCATGAATAACGATACGTGTTGTCTGAGAGACACTATTTGGCTTTGATCGAACGTTATAAGATGGACGTAAAGTCGTTCGCGTTTGAACTGAAAAAGGCAAACTTGGTCTGATGATACGGTTAAAAGAAAAGAGAATAAAAAACCAGAACAACTATTTTATGTAATCATGAATAGTATGACTCCTTAACTGAATGACACAAGGTCATCAATTGGGAGTACCAAGAACACGAAAGGAGGAGGAAGAGAGACATTAGAAAATATTTCAATTTGAATGGAATTAACAGAATAACATTCGAAATCATTGGATTCTTATTTTGTTTGAACTAAAAACTCTGTTGGACTGATTTTGTATTGTGGACCAGGCTTATACAGAGGCATATGGTCTAATACTTCATAAGAACGTTATATATGGATGAATGTCCCCAACGTTGACTTAGCAAATGGAAAAAGGTTGGTACATCATTACTTTCTATACCTCATCTCTCTAAAATCTCTCTTTTTAAAAACAAAAGAAAATCTTGTATGATGTATTATGTTTGATGCTTGTTAACGTATTTATGTAATCCACATGTCGATCCACATTTTGATTCCCCCCCCCTCATATCTATGCTTGGCTCAACGAGAAATCCTTCTGAGGAAGTCATTGACTGTCAGCTTCCGATGTCCTGTGAACTGTAGCCCTGTTCGGCTTTCCTGATATTGTGAATTTTGAACGACTTTCTTCTATCGTATTTGCCTTTCTTTATTTTGATATTATTTTTCCTGCAGTGTCGTTGAGTTATTGACTTTTCTTTTTTATTAAAAACAAGAACCAAAACAATGATAAAACTCAATCCCCTGGGTTTTGTCTCCTCCTTCCGATGTTTTTGCTTTGGTTGAACTTTTGTACTTTCTACTAACCTGCCATTTTCTCTTCATTCTTTAACTGTAGGCACGAAAACTCTAAGGAAAAGATAAGCTCATACTCGACTCAGTATCATACGGGTCTGACATATGATGGGATATAATTGAATGGCACTTTTCTGATAGTGGACTCCCCTGCCCTTAATAAAGCTGAAGCAGAGCAAAACTAACCCTAAGTTCGAGTACTGGGACTGAAGTTAATCCCAACACTAAAAAGCAGATCAGGGATGTAATAGCGTGAATGTTACCAATGAACAAAATGGTGATCAGTAATTGTAGTGATGGGAAGCTCCCCAAAAGAGGAAAGTTTCTCTACTTTGTTTGTGGAAAGAGAATCACGTGCAACTCAATTTTGTTTTTTTATGGTATTTGCAAGCATTGGTTACACAAGAAGTGTTGTGGAAATACTGATAACTTAAAAGTTTGTGCGAAACAAGTTTAAGACAATGGAGATGGACGAGAACCCAGATGTGGAGAAAATATGATTCGAAGATGACTTTATTAAGGTTGTTGAGAAACTTTGTTACCTTGATGATACCACTGGAGCACGGGGTGGAGCAGGTGTTAGTGCGATTGCAAGAATTAAGAGTGAATACATTAAGTTCAAGAAACTTTTGGCCATTACTAACAGAGCGTTTCCACTGTCGACCAAGAGAAGAGTCTATCAGACATGTGTACAAAGTGTAATGCTATATGGAAGTGAAACCTAGCCAGTGATGATTGAAGATATGCGTTGCATGGGTAGAAATGATATGAAAATGATATGATGAATGTGCAGTATTAAAGACAAGCTTAGATGTTATGAGCACAGAGAAAAATTAAATCTGGACAGTGTAGGGAGATGTGTGCAGTGGTATGGCCACGTTAAAAGAACAGATGAGAGTTCTCGGGTTAATAGATGTAGACCAGTTGAGGTAGCATGGTTAGTTCATGGGGGAAAGTAAAATAAAAAACATGGCAAGAACTAATAAAGAATGGACGTTAGAGAAAGAGAGATAAAGACTTGACCAGAGATAGGTGAGTTTGACAGTTTATTTCTAAAAATCGTCCAATACATACTAGCATATAAAATGAACATTAAACTGATGATGATGATGATGATGATGATGATGATGATGATGATGATGATGATGAAAGGTGTCTATTTCCCATCATGCCATTTGCTTCAAAGTTCTGAATAATAAAGGGCTATTTATAAAACCAGAATAGTTTTGAATTTTCTATGTTAATATTTTTTGTTATTTATTTTTTTTTTTTTTTTTTTACACTTTGTATTTTTAGGGAAATCATTATTTTAAGCAAGGAGATTAACCATATATATTTATACACTTATGGTGTTTTGAAGGGAGTGCAGTAAAAATTTTAACAAGCAGGTTAACTAAATTTTTTAGTGGAATGGAAAAGTTCTTTGCCACCCTGAAAGTTATGTCCCTTTAATTGGAACTCTCTCCTGTTTGGAGTCATGTTCTTCACCCTTTTGGTTAACACTCTTAAAATAAAGACTTAAAAACTATATCTCCCGTTGTGTGGACCTTCCTTATTATTTTAAGCAAAGAGATTAACAATGTATATTTTTACATTTATGGTATTTTGAAGGGGAGCCAGTAAAAATTTTGACAAGCAAATTAACTAAATTTTTTAATGGAATGGAAAAATTCTTGTTAAAGGAAAACCTTTGCCATACTGAAAATTACGTCGCTTTAATTGGAACTCTCTCTCGTTTGGAGTCATGTTCTTGCTCTTTTTGTTCAACACTCTTAAAATAAAGAATTTAAAACCCATCTCTGGTTGTGTGGAACTTCTTTAATATTTTGACTGCCATATATATATATATATATATATATATATATATATATATATATATATATATATATATATATATATATATATTCAAACATGTCTCACTTAACAATTTTTTAAGCATATTTAAAATAAAAAAATAAACCATTATAAAATATGATTAAAATTCAAATATTTTTTTATGGACATTATTTTCTAAATTATAATTATTATCTTTTTTTTAATTAAAAAAAATGAAACTACAGTAAAAGATGCTACACCATATTTCCCGGCATGCAACGTGCATTAATGTTTTGTATTATAAAGGACTGTTTGAATCACATCATCTTATGACAGCAAGTGAACACTACAGCGACAAGTGTACAAACGCTACTTATGTTACACTAACTGGACGCCTAGTGTTTCCTGGTCGTACAGTACACTTAAACATGATATTTTAATTTATGCAGATTGCATATGTATTATTATAGAATCAATCCTCTATTGATTATTATATACTAGCAGAACCCGTTAACCATCATTGCCCAGTCGTACAATACACTTAAACATGATATTCTAATTTATGCAGATTGCATATGTATTATTATAGAATCAATCCTCTATTGATTATTATATACTAGCAGAACCCGTTAACCGGCATTGCCCAGTCGTACAATACACTTAAACATGATATTTTAATTTATGCAGATTGCATATGTATTATTATAGAATCAATCCTCTATTGATTATTATATACTAGCAGAACCCGTTAACCGGCATTGCCCAGTCGTACAATACACTTAAACATGATATTTTAATTTATGCAGATTGCATATGTATTATTATAGAATCAATCCTCTATTGATTATTATATACTAGCAGAACCCGTTAACCGGCATTGCCCAGTCGTACAATACACTTAAACATGATATTTTAATTTATGCAGATTGCATATGTATTATTATAGAATCAATCCTCTATTGATTATTATATACTAGCAGAACCCGTTAACCGGCATTGCCCAGTCGTACAATACACTTAAACATGATATTTTAATTTATGCAGATTGCATATGTATTATTATAGAATCAATCCTCTATTGATTATTATATACTAGCAGGACCCGTTAATCGGCATTGCCCAGTCGTACAATACACTTAAACATGATATTTTAATTTATGCAGATTGCATATGTATTATTATAGAATCAATCCTCTATTGATTATTATATACTAGCAGTACCCATTAATCGGCATTGCCCAGTCGTACAATACACTTAAACATGATATTTTAATTTATGCAGATTGCATATGTATTATTATAGAATCAATCCTCTATTGATTATTATATACTAGCAGTACCCGTTAACCAGCATTGCCCAGTCGTACAATACACTTAAACATGATATTTTAATTTATGCAGATTGCATATGTATTATTATAGAATCAATCCTCTATTGATTATTATATACTAGCAGAACCCGTTAATCGGCATTGCCCAGTCGTACAATACACTTAAACATGATATTTTTATTTATGCAGATTATGTATTATTATAGAATTAATCAACTATTCGTTACTATACTATATATTATGAGGAATAATTTGCCCGGTGGACTAATTTTCTAAAAAAAAATTAAAAAATACAAAAATAATAATGACAATGATAGTTTTACAATATGCAAACGAAGAAATGATTTGCGGCGATTTTAAATGGTATCTCTTCTATTACAATGAATTGAATGTATTAATAAACAGTAAAAATAAAATAGTAAGGAACACCCATGTTATAACAGGGAACCATTCGATCTGCAGTCGAATGTGCTATCACTGAGTTACATCTCCAGATGACAATAGTTCTGTTTGCTTTGGTTTTTAACCAGAAATTATTTGCTACAATACAAATCATTTTATGACAACAATGAACACTACAGCAACGAATGTACAAAAGCTACTTATGTAACACAACTGGACCCCCAGCGTTGCTCGGTCGTAAAATACGCTTAAACATGATATTTTAATTTATGCAGATTGCATATGTATTATTATAGAATCAATCCTCTTTTGATTATTATATACTAGCAGGACCCGTTAACCAGCATTGCCCAGTCGTACAATACACTTAAACATGATATTTTAATTTATGCAGATTGCATATGTATTATTATAGAATCAATCCTCTATTGATTATTATATACTAGCAGGACCCGTTAACCAGCATTGCCCAGTCGTACAATACACTTAAACATGATATTTTAATTTATGCAGATTGTATATGTATTATTATAGAATCAATCCTCTATTGATTATTATATACTAGCAGGACCCGTTAACCAGCATTGCCCAGTCGTACAATACACTTAAACATGATATTTTAATTTATGCAGATTGTATATGTATTATTATAGAATCAATCCTCTATTGATTATTATATACTAGCAGGACCCGTTAACCAGCATTGCCCAGTCGTACAATACACTTAAACATGATATTTTAATTTATGCAGATTGTATATGTATTATTATAGAATCAATCCTCTATTGATTATTATATACTAGCAGAACCCGTTAACCAGCATTGCCCAGTCGTACAATACACTTAAACATGATATTTTAATTTATGCAGATTGCATATGTATTATTATAGAATCAATCCTCTATTGATTATTATATACTAGCAGAACCCGTTAACCAGCATTGCCCAGTCGTACAATACACTTAAACATGATATTTTAATTTATGCAGATTGCATATGTATTATTATAGAATCAATCCTCTATTGATTATTATATACTAGCAGAACCCGTTAACCGGCATTGCCCAGTCGTACAATACACTTAAACATGATATTTTAATTTATGCAGATTGCATATGTATTATTATAGAATCAATCCTATATTGATTATTATATACTAGCAGAACCCGTTAACCGGCATTGCCCAGTCGTACAATACACTTAAACATGATATTTTAATTTATGCAGATTGCGTATGTATTATTATAGAATCAATCCTCTATTGATTATTATATACTAGCAGAACCCGTTAACCGGCATTGCCCAGTCGTACAATACACTTAAACATGATATTTTAATTTATGCAGATGGCATATGTATTATTATATAATCAATCCTCTATTGATTATGACATACTAGCAGGACCCGTTAATCGGCATTGCCCAGTCGTACAATACACTTAAACATGATATTTTAATTCATGCAGATTGCATATGTATTATTATAGAATCAATCCTCTATTGACTGTTATATACTAGCAGAACCCGTTAACCGGCATTGCCCAGTTGTACAATACACTTAAACATGATATTTTAATTTATGCAGATTGCATATGTATTATTATAGAATCAATCCTCTAATGATTATTATATACTAGCAGAACCCGTTAACCGGCATTGCCCAGTCGTACAATACACTTAAACATGATATTTTAATTTATGCAGATTGCATATGTATTATTATAGAATCAATCCTCTATTGATTTTTATATGCTAGCAGAACCCGTTAACCGGCATTGCCCAGTCGTACAATACACTTAAACATGATATTTTAATTTATGCAGATTGCATATGTATTATTATAGAATCAATCCTCTATTGATTATTATATACTAGCAGAACCCGTTAACCGGCATTGCCCAGTCGTACAATACACTTAAACATGATATTTTAATTTATGCAGATTGCATATGTATTATTATAGAATCAATCCTCTATTGATTATTATATACTAGCAGAACCCGTTAACCGGCATTGCCCAGTCGTACAATACACTTAAACATGATATTTTAATTTATGCAGATTGCATATGTATTATTATAGAATCAATCCTCTATTGATTATTCTATGCTAGCAGAACCCGTTAACCAGCATTGCCCAGTCGTACAATACACTTAAACATGATATTTTAATTTATGCAGATTGCATATGTATTATTATAGAATCAATCCTCTATTGATTATTATATACTAGCAGAACCCGTTAACCGGCATTGCCCAGTCGTACAATACAATTAAACATGATATTTTAATTTATGCAGATTGCATATGTATTATTATAGAATCAATCCTCTATTGATTATTCTATGCTAGCAGAACCCGTTAACCAGCATTGCCCAGTCGTACAATACACTTAAACATGATATTTTAATTTATGCAGATTGCATATGTATTATTATAGAATCAATCCTCTATTGATTATTATATACTAGCAGAACCCGTTAACCGGCATTGCCCAGTCGTACAATACACTTAAACATGATATTTTAATTTATGCAGATTGCATATGTATTATTATAGAATCAATCCTCTATTGATTATTATATACTAGCAGAACCCGTTAACCGGCATTGCCCAGTCGTACAATACACTTAAACATGATATTCTAATTTATGCAGATTGCATATGTATTATTATAGAATCAATCCTCTATTGATTATTATATACTAGCAGAACCCGTTAACCGGCATTGCCCAGTCGTACAATACACTTAAACATGATATTTTAATTTATGCAGATTGCATATGTATTATTATAGAATCAATCCTCTATTGATTATTATATACTAGCAGGACCCGTTAATCGGCATTGCCCAGTCGTACAATACACTTAAACATGATATTTTAATTTATGCAGATTGCATATGTATTATTATAGAATCAATCCTCTATTGATTATTATATACTAGCAGAACCCGTTAACCGGCATTGCCCAGTCGTACAATACACTGAAACATGATATTTTAATTTATGCAGATTGCATATGTATTATTATAGAATCAAACCTCTTTTGATTATTATATACTAGCAGAACCCGTTAACCGGCATTGACCAGTCGTACAATACACTTAAACATGATATTTTAATTTATGCAGATTGCATATGTATTATGATAGAATCAATCCTCTATTGATTATTATATGCTAGCAGAACCCGTTAACCAGCATTGCCCCGTCGTACAATACACTTAAACATGATATTTTAATTTATGCAGATTGCATATGTATTATTATAGAATCAATCCTCTATTGATTATTATATACTAATAGAACCCATTAACCGGTATTGCCCAGTCGTACAATACACTTAAACATGATATTTTAATTTATGCAGATTGCATATGTATTATTATAGAATCAATCCTCTATTGATTATTATATACTAGCAGGACCCGTTTACCAGCATTGCCCAGTCGTACAATACACTTAAACATGATATTTTAATTTATGCAGATGGCATATGTATTATTATAGAATCAATCCTCTATTGATTATTATATACTAGCAGGACCCGTTAATCGGCATTGCCCAGTCGTACAATACACTTAAACATGATATTTTAATTTATGCAGATTGCATATGTATTATTATAGAATCAATCCTCTATTGACTATTATATACTAGCAGAACCCGTTAACCGGCATTGCCCAGTCGTACAATACACTTAAACATGATATTTTAATTTATGCAGATTGCATATGTATTATTATAGAATCAATCCTCTAATGATTATTATATACTAGCAGAACCCGTTAACCGGCATTGCCCAGTCGTACAATACACTTAAACATGATATTTTAATTTATGCAGATTGCATATGTATTATTATAGAATCAATCCTCTATTGATTATTATATGCTAGCAGAACCCGTTAACCAGCATTGCCCAGTCGTACAATACACTTAAACATGATATTTTAATTTATGCAGATTGCATATGTATTATTATAGAATCAATCCTCTATTGATTATTATATACTAGTAGAACCCATTAACCGGTATTGCCCAGTCGTACAATACACTTAAACATGATATTTTAATTTATGCAGATTGCATATGTATTATTATAGAATCAATCCTCTATTGATTATTATATACTAGCAGGACCCGTTAACCGGCATTGCCCAGTCGTACAATACACTTAAACATGATATTTGTATTTATGCAGATTGCATATGTATTATTATAGAATCAATCCTCCATTGATTATTATATACTAGCAGGACCCGTTAATCGGCATTGCCCAGTCGTACAATACACTTAAACATGATATTTTAATTTATGCAGATTGCATATGTATTATTATAGAATCAATCCTCTATTGATTATTATATACTAGCAGAACCCGTTAACCGGCATTGCCCAGTCGTACAATACACTTAAACATGATATTTTAATTTATGCAGATTGCATATGTATTATTATAGAATCAATCCTCTATTGATTATTATATACTAGCAGAACCCGTTAACCGGCATTGCCCAGTCGTACAATACACTTAAACATGATATTTTAATTTATGCAGATTGCGTATGTATTATTATAGAATCAATCCTCTATTGATTATTATATACTAGCAGAACCCGTTAACCGGCATTGCCCAGTCGTACAATACACTTAAACATGATATTTTAATTTATGCAGATGGCATATGTATTATTATATAATCAATCCTCTATTGATTATAGCATACTAGCAGGACCCGTTAATCGGCATTGCCCAGTCGTACAATACACTTAAACATGATATTTTAATTCATGCAGATTGCATATGTATTATTATAGAATCAATCCTCTATTGATTATTATATGCTAGCAGAACCCGTTAACCAGCATTGCCCCGTCGTACAATACACTTAAACATGATATTTTAATTTATGCAGATTGCATATGTATTATTATAGAATCAATCCTCTATTGATTATTATATACTAATAGAACCCATTAACCGGTATTGCCCAGTCGTACAATACACTTAAACATGATATTTTAATTTATGCAGATTGCATATGTATTATTATAGAATCAATCCTCTATTGATTATTATATACTAGCAGGACCCGTTTACCAGCATTGCCCAGTCGTACAATACACTTAAACATGATATTTTAATTTATGCAGATGGCATATGTATTATTATAGAATCAATCCTCTATTGATTATTATATACTAGCAGGACCCGTTAATCGGCATTGCCCAGTCGTACAATACACTTAAACATGATATTTTAATTTATGCAGATTGCATATGTATTATTATAGAATCAATCCTCTATTGACTATTATATACTAGCAGAACCCGTTAACCGGCATTGCCCAGTCGTACAATACACTTAAACATGATATTTTAATTTATGCAGATTGCATATGTATTATTATAGAATCAATCCTCTAATGATTATTATATACTAGCAGAACCCGTTAACCGGCATTGCCCAGTCGTACAATACACTTAAACATGATATTTTAATTTATGCAGATTGCATATGTATTATTATAGAATCAATCCTCTATTGATTATTATATGCTAGCAGAACCCGTTAACCAGCATTGCCCAGTCGTACAATACACTTAAACATGATATTTTAATTTATGCAGATTGCATATGTATTATTATAGAATCAATCCTCTATTGATTATTATATACTAGTAGAACCCATTAACCGGTATTGCCCAGTCGTACAATACACTTAAACATGATATTTTAATTTATGCAGATTGCATATGTATTATTATAGAATCAATCCTCTATTGATTATTATATACTAGCAGGACCCGTTAACCGGCATTGCCCAGTCGTACAATACACTTAAACATGATATTTGTATTTATGCAGATTGCATATGTATTATTATAGAATCAATCCTCCATTGATTATTATATACTAGAAGGACCTGTTAATCGGCATTGCCCAGTCGTACAATACACTTAAACATGATATTTTAATTTATGCAGATTGCATATGTATTATTATAGAATCAATCCTCTATTGATTATTATATACTAGCAGAACCCGTTAACCGGCATTGCCCAGTCGTACAATACACTTAAACATGATATTTTAATTTATGCAGATTGCATATGTATTATTATAGAATCAATCCTCTATTGATTATTATATACTAGCAGAACCCGTTAACCGGCATTGCCCAGTCGTACAATACACTTAAACATGATATTTTAATTTATGCAGATTGCGTATGTATTATTATAGAATCAATCCTCTATTGATTATTATATACTAGCAGAACCCGTTAACCGGCATTGCCCAGTCGTACAATACACTTAAACATGATATTTTAATTTATGCAGATGGCATATGTATTATTATATAATCAATCCTCTATTGATTATAGCATACTAGCAGGACCCGTTAATCGGCATTGCCCAGTCGTACAATACACTTAAACATGATATTTTAATTCATGCAGATTGCATATGTATTATTATAGAATCAATCCTCTATTGACTATTATATACTAGCAGAACCCGTTAACCGGCATTGCCCAGTTGTACAATACACTTAAACATGATATTTTAATTTATGCAGATTGCATATGTATTATTATAGAATCAATCCTCTAATGATTATTATATACTAGCAGAACCCGTTAACCGGCATTGCCCAGTCGTACAATACACTTAAACATGATATTTTAATTTATGCAGATTGCATATGTATTATTATAGAATCAATCCTCTATTGATTTTTATATGCTAGCAGAACCCGTTAACCGGCATTGCCCAGTCGTACAATACACTTAAACATGATATTTTAATTTATGCAGATTGCATATGTATTATTATAGAATCAATCCTCTATTGATTATTATATGCTAGCAGAACCCGTTAACCGGCATTGCCCAGTCGTATAATACACTTAAACATGATATTTTAATTTATGCAGATTGCATATGTATTATTATAGAATCAATCCTCTATTGATTATTATATACTAGCAGAACTCGTTAACCGGCATTGCCCAGTCGTACAATACAATTAAACATGATATTTTAATTTATGCAGATTGCATATGTATTATTATAGAATCAATCCTCTATTGATTATTCTATGCTAGCAGAACCCGTTAACCAGCATTGCCCAGTCGTACAATACACTTAAACATGATATTTTAATTTATGCAGATTGCATATGTATTATTATAGAATCAATCCTCTATTGATTATTATATACTAGCAGAACCCGTTAACCGGCATTGCCCAGTCGTACAATACACTTAAACATGATATTTTAATTTATGCAGATTGCATATGTATTATTATAGAATCAATCCTCTATTGATTATTATATACTAGCAGAACCCGTTAACCGGCATTGCCCAGTCGTACAATACACTTAAACATGATATTTTAATTTATGCAGATTGCATATGTATTATTATAGAATCAATCCTCTATTGATTATTATATACTAGCAGAACCCGTTAACCGGCATTGCCCAGTCGTACAATACACTTAAACATGATATTTTAATTTATGCAGATTGCATATGTATTATTATAGAATCAATCCTCTATTGATTATTATATACTAGCAGAACCCGTTAACCGGCATTGCCCAGTCGTACAATACACTTAAACATGATATTTTAATTTATGCAGATGGCATATGTATTATTATAGAATCAATCCTCTATTGATTATTATATACTAGCAGGACCCGTTAATCGGCATTGCCCAGTCGTACAATACACTTAAACATGATATTTTAATTCATGCAGATTGCATATGTATTATTATAGAATCAATCCTCTATTGACTATTATATACTAGCAGAACCCGTTAACCGGCATTGCCCAGTTGTACAATACACTTAAACATGATATTTTAATTTATTCAGATTGCATATGTATAATTATAGAATCAATCCTCTATTGATTATTATATACTAGCAGAACCCGTTAACCGGCATTGCCCAGTCGTACAATACACTTAAACATGATATTTTAATTTATGCAGATTGCATATGTATTATTATAGAATCAATCCTCTATTGATTATTCTATGCTAGCAGAACCCGTTAACCAGCATTGCCCAGTCGTACAATACACTTAAACATGATATTTTAATTTATGCAGATTGCATATGTATTATTATAGAATCAATCCTCTATTGATTATTATATACTAGCAGAACCCGTTAACCGGTATTGCCCAGTCGTACAATACACTTAAACATGATATTTTAATTTATGCAGATTGCATATGTATTATTATAGAATCAATCCTATATTGATTATTATATACTAGCAGGACCCGTTAATCGGCATTGCCCAGTCGTACAATACACTTAAACATGATATTTTAATTCATGCAGATTGCATATGTATTATTATAGAATCAATCCTCTATTGACTATTATATACTAGCAGAACCCGTTAACCGGCATTGCCCAGTCGTACAATACAATTAAACATGATATTTTAATTTATGCAGATTGCATATGTATTATTATAGAATCAATCCTCTATTGATTATTATATACTAGCAGAACCCGTTAACCGGCATTGCCCAGTCGTACAATACACTTAAACATGATATTCTAATTTATGCAGATTGCATATGTATTATTATAGAATCAATCCTCTATTGATTATTATATACTAGCAGAACCCGTTAACCGGCATTGCCCAGTCGTACAATACACTTAAACATGATATTTTAATTTATGTCGATTGCATATGTATTATTATAGAATCAATCCTCTATTGATTATTATATACTAGCAGGACCCGTTAATCGGCATTGCCCAGTCGTACAATACACTTAAACATGATATTTTAATTTATGCAGATTGCATATGTATTATTATAGAATCAATCCTCTATTGATTATTATATACTAGCAGAACCCGTTAACCGGCATTGCCCAGTCGTACAATACACTTAAACATGATATTTTAATTTATGCAGATTGCATATGTATTATTATAGAATCAATCCTCTATTGATTATTATATGCTAGCAGAACCGGTTAACCGGCATTGCCCAGTCGTACAATACACTTAAACATGATATTTTAATTTATGCAGATTGCATATGTATTATTATAGAATCAATCCTCTATTGATTATTATATACTAGCAGAACCCGTTAACCGGCATTGCCCAGTCGTACAATACACTTAAACATGATATTTTAATTTATTCAGATTGCATATGTATTATTATAGAATCAATCCTCTATTGATTATTATATACTAGCAGAACCCGTTAACCGGCATTGCCCAGTCGTACAATACACTTAAACATGATATTTTAATTTATGCAGATGGCATATGTATTATTATAGAATCAATCCTCTATTGATTATTATATACTAGCAGGACCCGTTAACCGGCATTGCCCAGTCGTACAATACACTTAAACATGATATTTTAATTTATGCAGATTGCATATGTATTATTATAGAATCAATCCTCTATTGATTATTCTATGCTAGCAGAACCCGTTAACCAGCATTGCCCAGTCGTACAATACACTTAAACATGATATTTTAATTTATGCAGATTGCATATGTATTATTATAGAATCAATCCTCTATTGATTATTATATACTAGCAGAACCCGTTAACCGGTATTGCCCAGTCGTACAATACACTTAAACATGATATTTTAATTTATGCAGATTGCATATGTATTATTATAGAATCAATCCTATATTGATTATTATATACTAGCAGGACCCGTTAATCGGCATTGCCCAGTCGTACAATACACTTAAACATGATATTTTAATTCATGCAGATTGCATATGTATTATTATAGAATCAATCCTCTATTGACTATTATATACTAGCAGAACCCGTTAACCGGCATTGCCCAGTCGTACAATACAATTAAACATGATATTTTAATTTATGCAGATTGCATATGTATTATTATAGAATCAATCCTCTATTGATTATTCTATGCTAGCAGAACCCGTTAACCAGCATTGCCCAGTCGTACAATACACTTAAACATGATATTTTAATTTATGCAGATTGCATATGTATTATTATAGAATCAATCCTCTATTGATTATTATATACTAGCAGAACCCGTTAACCGGCATTGCCCAGTCGTACAATACACTTAAACATGATATTTTAATTTATGCAGATTGCATATGTATTATTATAGAATCAATCCTCTATTGATTATTATATACTAGCAGAACCCGTTAACCGGCATTGCCCAGTCGTACAATACACTTAAACATGATATTCTAATTTATGCAGATTGCATATGTATTATTATAGAATCAATCCTCTATTGATTATTATATACTAGCAGAACCCGTTAACCGGCATTGCCCAGTCGTACAATACACTTAAACATGATATTTTAATTTATGCAGATTGCATATGTATTATTATAGAATCAATCCTCTATTGATTATTATATACTAGCAGGACCCGTTAATCGGCATTGCCCAGTCGTACAATACACTTAAACATGATATTTTAATTTATGCAGATTGCATATGTATTATTATAGAATCAATCCTCTATTGATTATTATATACTAGCAGAACCCGTTAACCGGCATTGCCCAGTCGTACAATACACTGAAACATGATATTTTAATTTATGCAGATTGCATATGTATTATTATAGAATCAAACCTCTTTTGATTATTATATACTAGCAGAACCCGTTAACCGGCATTGACCAGTCGTACAATACACTTAAACATGATATTTTAATTTATGCAGATTGCATATGTATTATGATAGAATCAATCCTCTATTGATTATTATATGCTAGCAGAACCCGTTAACCAGCATTGCCCCGTCGTACAATACACTTAAACACGATATTTTAATTTATGCAGATTGCATATGTATTATTATAGAATCAATCCTCTATTGATTATTATATACTAATAGAACCCATTAACCGGTATTGCCCAGTCGTACAATACACTTAAACATGATATTTTAATTTATGCAGATTGCATATGTATTATTATAGAATCAATCCTCTATTGATTATTATATACTAGCAGGACCCGTTAACCAGCATTGCCCAGTCGTACAATACACTTAAACATGATATTTTAATTTATGCAGATGGCATATGTATTATTATAGAATCAATCCTCTATTGATTATTATATACTAGCAGGACCCGTTAATCGGCATTGCCCAGTCGTACAATACACTTAAACATGATATTTTAATTTATGCAGATTGCATATGTATTATTATAGAATCAATCCTCTATTGACTATTATATACTAGCAGAACCCGTTAACCGGCATTGCCCAGTCGTACAATACACTTAAACATGATATTTTAATTTATGCAGATTGCATATGTATTATTATAGAATCAATCCTCTATTGATTATTCTATGCTAGCAGAACCCGTTAACCAGCATTGCCCAGTCGTACAATACACTTAAACATGATATTTTAATTTATGCAGATTGCATATGTATTATTATAGAATCAATCCTCTATTGATTATTATATACTAGCAGAACCCGTTAACCGGTATTGCCCAGTCGTACAATACACTTAAACATGATATTTTAATTTATGCAGATTGCATATGTATTATTATAGAATCAATCCTATATTGATTATTATATACTAGCAGGACCCGTTAATCGGCATTGCCCAGTCGTACAATACACTTAAACATGATATTTTAATTCATGCAGATTGCATATGTATTATTATAGAATCAATCCTCTATTGACTATTATATACTAGCAGAACCCGTTAACCGGCATTGCCCAGTCGTACAATACAATTAAACATGATATTTTAATTTATGCAGATTGCATATGTATTATTATAGAATCAATCCTCTATTGATTATTCTATGCTAGCAGAACCCGTTAACCAGCATTGCCCAGTCGTACAATACACTTAAACATGATATTTTAATTTATGCAGATTGCATATGTATTATTATAGAATCAATCCTCTATTGATTATTATATACTAGCAGAACCCGTTAACCGGCATTGCCCAGTCGTACAATACACTTAAACATGATATTTTAATTTATGCAGATTGCATATGTATTATTATAGAATCAATCCTCTATTGATTATTATATACTAGCAGAACCCGTTAACCGGCATTGCCCAGTCGTACAATACACTTAAACATGATATTCTAATTTATGCAGATTGCATATGTATTATTATAGAATCAATCCTCTATTGATTATTATATACTAGCAGAACCCGTTAACCGGCATTGCCCAGTCGTACAATACACTTAAACATGATATTTTAATTTATGTCGATTGCATATGTATTATTATAGAATCAATCCTCTATTGATTATTATATACTAGCAGGACCCGTTAATCGGCATTGCCCAGTCGTACAATACACTTAAACATGATATTTTAATTTATGCAGATTGCATATGTATTATTATAGAATCAATCCTCTATTGATTATTATATACTAGCAGAACCCGTTAACCGGCATTGCCCAGTCGTACAATACACTTAAACATGATATTTTAATTTATGCAGATTGCATATGTATTATTATAGAATCAATCCTCTATTGATTATTATATGCTAGCAGAACCCGTTAACCGGCATTGCCCAGTCGTACAATACACTTAAACATGATATTTTAATTTATGCAGATTGCATATGTATTATTATAGAATCAATCCTCTATTGATTATTATATACTAGCAGAACCCGTTAACCGGCATTGCCCAGTCGTACAATACACTTAAACATGATATTTTAATTTATTCAGATTGCATATGTATTATTATAGAATCAATCCTCTATTGATTATTATATACTAGCAGAACCCGTTAACCGGCATTGCCCAGTCGTACAATACACTTAAACATGATATTTTAATTTATGCAGATGGCATATGTATTATTATAGAATCAATCCTCTATTGATTATTATATACTAGCAGGACCCGTTAACCGGCATTGCCCAGTCGTACAATACACTTAAACATGATATTTTAATTTATGCAGATTGCATATGTATTATTATAGAATCAATCCTCTATTGATTATTCTATGCTAGCAGAACCCGTTAACCAGCATTGCCCAGTCGTACAATACACTTAAACATGATATTTTAATTTATGCAGATTGCATATGTATTATTATAGAATCAATCCTCTATTGATTATTATATACTAGCAGAACCCGTTAACCGGTATTGCCCAGTCGTACAATACACTTAAACATGATATTTTAATTTATGCAGATTGCATATGTATTATTATAGAATCAATCCTATATTGATTATTATATACTAGCAGGACCCGTTAATCGGCATTGCCCAGTCGTACAATACACTTAAACATGATATTTTAATTCATGCAGATTGCATATGTATTATTATAGAATCAATCCTCTATTGACTATTATATACTAGCAGAACCCGTTAACCGGCATTGCCCAGTCGTACAATACAATTAAACATGATATTTTAATTTATGCAGATTGCATATGTATTATTATAGAATCAATCCTCTATTGATTATTCTATGCTAGCAGAACCCGTTAACCAGCATTGCCCAGTCGTACAATACACTTAAACATGATATTTTAATTTATGCAGATTGCATATGTATTATTATAGAATCAATCCTCTATTGATTATTATATACTAGCAGAACCCGTTAACCGGCATTGCCCAGTCGTACAATACACTTAAACATGATATTTTAATTTATGCAGATTGCATATGTATTATTATAGAATCAATCCTCTATTGATTATTATATACTAGCAGAACCCGTTAACCGGCATTGCCCAGTCGTACAATACACTTAAACATGATATTCTAATTTATGCAGATTGCATATGTATTATTATAGAATCAATCCTCTATTGATTATTATATACTAGCAGAACCCGTTAACCGGCATTGCCCAGTCGTACAATACACTTAAACATGATATTTTAATTTATGCAGATTGCATATGTATTATTATAGAATCAATCCTCTATTGATTATTATATACTAGCAGGACCCGTTAATCGGCATTGCCCAGTCGTACAATACACTTAAACATGATATTTTAATTTATGCAGATTGCATATGTATTATTATAGAATCAATCCTCTATTGATTATTATATACTAGCAGAACCCGTTAACCGGCATTGCCCAGTCGTACAATACACTGAAACATGATATTTTAATTTATGCAGATTGCATATGTATTATTATAGAATCAAACCTCTTTTGATTATTATATACTAGCAGAACCCGTTAACCGGCATTGACCAGTCGTACAATACACTTAAACATGATATTTTAATTTATGCAGATTGCATATGTATTATGATAGAATCAATCCTCTATTGATTATTATATGCTAGCAGAACCCGTTAACCAGCATTGCCCCGTCGTACAATACACTTAAACACGATATTTTAATTTATGCAGATTGCATATGTATTATTATAGAATCAATCCTCTATTGATTATTATATACTAATAGAACCCATTAACCGGTATTGCCCAGTCGTACAATACACTTAAACATGATATTTTAATTTATGCAGATTGCATATGTATTATTATAGAATCAATCCTCTATTGATTATTATATACTAGCAGGACCCGTTAACCAGCATTGCCCAGTCGTACAATACACTTAAACATGATATTTTAATTTATGCAGATGGCATATGTATTATTATAGAATCAATCCTCTATTGATTATTATATACTAGCAGGACCCGTTAATCGGCATTGCCCAGTCGTACAATACACTTAAACATGATATTTTAATTTATGCAGATTGCATATGTATTATTATAGAATCAATCCTCTATTGACTATTATATACTAGCAGAACCCGTTAACCGGCATTGCCCAGTCGTACAATACACTTAAACATGATATTTTAATTTATGCAGATTGCATATGTATTATTATAGAATCAATCCTCTATTGATTATTCTATGCTAGCAGAACCCGTTAACCAGCATTGCCCAGTCGTACAATACACTTAAACATGATATTTTAATTTATGCAGATTGCATATGTATTATTATAGAATCAATCCTCTATTGATTATTATATACTAGCAGAACCCGTTAACCGGTATTGCCCAGTCGTACAATACACTTAAACATGATATTTTAATTTATGCAGATTGCATATGTATTATTATAGAATCAATCCTATATTGATTATTATATACTAGCAGGACCCGTTAATCGGCATTGCCCAGTCGTACAATACACTTAAACATGATATTTTAATTCATGCAGATTGCATATGTATTATTATAGAATCAATCCTCTATTGACTATTATATACTAGCAGAACCCGTTAACCGGCATTGCCCAGTCGTACAATACAATTAAACATGATATTTTAATTTATGCAGATTGCATATGTATTATTATAGAATCAATCCTCTATTGATTATTCTATGCTAGCAGAACCCGTTAACCAGCATTGCCCAGTCGTACAATACACTTAAACATGATATTTTAATTTATGCAGATTGCATATGTATTATTATAGAATCAATCCTCTATTGATTATTATATACTAGCAGAACCCGTTAACCGGCATTGCCCAGTCGTACAATACACTTAAACATGATATTTTAATTTATGCAGATTGCATATGTATTATTATAGAATCAATCCTCTATTGATTATTATATACTAGCAGAACCCGTTAACCGGCATTGCCCAGTCGTACAATACACTTAAACATGATATTCTAATTTATGCAGATTGCATATGTATTATTATAGAATCAATCCTCTATTGATTATTATATACTAGCAGAACCCGTTAACCGGCATTGCCCAGTCGTACAATACACTTAAACATGATATTTTAATTTATGTCGATTGCATATGTATTATTATAGAATCAATCCTCTATTGATTATTATATACTAGCAGGACCCGTTAATCGGCATTGCCCAGTCGTACAATACACTTAAACATGATATTTTAATTTATGCAGATTGCATATGTATTATTATAGAATCAATCCTCTATTGATTATTATATACTAGCAGAACCCGTTAACCGGCATTGCCCAGTCGTACAATACACTTAAACATGATATTTTAATTTATGCAGATTGCATATGTATTATTATAGAATCAATCCTCTATTGATTATTATATGCTAGCAGAACCCGTTAACCGGCATTGCCCAGTCGTACAATACACTTAAACATGATATTTTAATTTATGCAGATTGCATATGTATTATTATAGAATCAATCCTCTATTGATTATTATATACTAGCAGAACCCGTTAACCGGCATTGCCCAGTCGTACAATACACTTAAACATGATATTTTAATTTATTCAGATTGCATATGTATTATTATAGAATCAATCCTCTATTGATTATTATATACTAGCAGAACCCGTTAACCGGCATTGCCCAGTCGTACAATACACTTAAACATGATATTTTAATTTATGCAGATGGCATATGTATTATTATAGAATCAATCCTCTATTGATTATTATATACTAGCAGGACCCGTTAACCGGCATTGCCCAGTCGTACAATACACTTAAACATGATATTTTAATTTATGCAGATTGCATATGTATTATTATAGAATCAATCCTCTATTGATTATTCTATGCTAGCAGAACCCGTTAACCAGCATTGCCCAGTCGTACAATACACTTAAACATGATATTTTAATTTATGCAGATTGCATATGTATTATTATAGAATCAATCCTCTATTGATTATTATATACTAGCAGAACCCGTTAACCGGTATTGCCCAGTCGTACAATACACTTAAACATGATATTTTAATTTATGCAGATTGCATATGTATTATTATAGAATCAATCCTATATTGATTATTATATACTAGCAGGACCCGTTAATCGGCATTGCCCAGTCGTACAATACACTTAAACATGATATTTTAATTCATGCAGATTGCATATGTATTATTATAGAATCAATCCTCTATTGACTATTATATACTAGCAGAACCCGTTAACCGGCATTGCCCAGTCGTACAATACAATTAAACATGATATTTTAATTTATGCAGATTGCATATGTATTATTATAGAATCAATCCTCTATTGATTATTCTATGCTAGCAGAACCCGTTAACCAGCATTGCCCAGTCGTACAATACACTTAAACATGATATTTTAATTTATGCAGATTGCATATGTATTATTATAGAATCAATCCTCTATTGATTATTATATACTAGCAGAACCCGTTAACCGGCATTGCCCAGTCGTACAATACACTTAAACATGATATTTTAATTTATGCAGATTGCATATGTATTATTATAGAATCAATCCTCTATTGATTATTATATACTAGCAGAACCCGTTAACCGGCATTGCCCAGTCGTACAATACACTTAAACATGATATTCTAATTTATGCAGATTGCATATGTATTATTATAGAATCAATCCTCTATTGATTATTATATACTAGCAGAACCCGTTAACCGGCATTGCCCAGTCGTACAATACACTTAAACATGATATTTTAATTTATGCAGATTGCATATGTATTATTATAGAATCAATCCTCTATTGATTATTATATACTAGCAGGACCCGTTAATCGGCATTGCCCAGTCGTACAATACACTTAAACATGATATTTTAATTTATGCAGATTGCATATGTATTATTATAGAATCAATCCTCTATTGATTATTATATACTAGCAGAACCCGTTAACCGGCATTGCCCAGTCGTACAATACACTGAAACATGATATTTTAATTTATGCAGATTGCATATGTATTATTATAGAATCAAACCTCTTTTGATTATTATATACTAGCAGAACCCGTTAACCGGCATTGACCAGTCGTACAATCCACTTAAACATGATATTTTAATTTATGCAGATTGCATATGTATTATGATAGAATCAATCCTCTATTGATTATTATATGCTAGCAGAACCCGTTAACCAGCATTGCCCCGTCGTACAATACACTTAAACACGATATTTTAATTTATGCAGATTGCATATGTATTATTATAGAATCAATCCTCTATTGATTATTATATACTAATAGAACCCATTAACCGGTATTGCCCAGTCGTACAATACACTTAAACATGATATTTTAATTTATGCAGATTGCATATGTATTATTATAGAATCAATCCTCTATTGATTATTATATACTAGCAGGACCCGTTAACCAGCATTGCCCAGTCGTACAATACACTTAAACATGATATTTTAATTTATGCAGATGGCATATGTATTATTATAGAATCAATCCTCTATTGATTATTATATACTAGCAGGACCCGTTAATCGGCATTGCCCAGTCGTACAATACACTTAAACATGATATTTTAATTTATGCAGATTGCATATGTATTATTATAGAATCAATCCTCTATTGACTATTATATACTAGCAGAACCCGTTAACCGGCATTGCCCAGTCGTACAATACACTTAAACATGATATTTTAATTTATGCAGATTGCATATGTATTATTATAGAATCAATCCTCTAATGATTATGACATACTAGCAGAACCCGTTAACCGGCATTGCCCAGTCGTACAATACACTTAAACATGATATTTTAATTTATGCAGATTGCATATGTATTATTATAGAATCAATCCTCTATTGATTATTATATACTAGCAGAACCCGTTAACCAGCATTGCCCAGTCGTACAATACACTTAAACATGATATTTTAATTTATGCAGATTGCATATGTATTATTATAGAATCAATCCTCTATTGATTATTATATACTAGTAGAACCCGTTAACCAGCATTGCCCCGTCGTACAATACACTTAAACACGATATTTTAATTTATGCAGATTGCATATGTATTATTATAGAATCAATCCTCTATTGATTATTATATACTAATAGAACCCATTAACCGGTATTGCCCAGTCGTACAATACACTTAAACATGATATTTTAATTTATGCAGATTGCATATGTATTATTATAGAATCAATCCTCTATTGATTATTATATACTAGCAGGACCCGTTAACCAGCATTGCCCAGTCGTACAATACACTTAAACATGATATTTTAATTTATGCAGATGGCATATGTATTATTATAGAATCAATCCTCTATTGATTATTATATACTAGCAGGACCCGTTAATCGGCATTGCCCAGTCGTACAATACACTTAAACATGATATTTTAATTTATGCAGATTGCATATGTATTATTATAGAATCAATCCTCTATTGACTATTATATACTAGCAGAACCCGTTAACCGGCATTGCTCAGTCGTACAATACACTTAAACATGATATTTTAATTTATGCAGATTGCATATGTATTATTATAGAATCAATCCTCTAATGATTATTATATACTAGCAGAACCCGTTAACCGGCATTGCCCAGTCGTACAATACACTTAAACATGATATTTTAATTTATGCAGATTGCATATGTATTATTATAGAATCAATCCTCTATTGATTATTATATACTAGCAGAACCCGTTAACCAGCATTGCCCAGTCGTACAATACACTTAAACATGATATTTTAATTTATGCAGATTGCATATGTATTATTATAGAATCAATCCTCTATTGATTATTATATACTAGTAGAACCCATTAACCGGTATTGCCCAGTCGTACAATACACTTAAACATGATATTTTAATTTATGCAGATTGCATATGTATTATTATAGAATCAATCCTCTATTGATTATTATATACTAGCAGGACCCGTTAACCAGCATTGCCCAGTCGTACAATACACTTAAACATGATATTTTAATTTATGCAGATTGCGTATGTATTATTATAGAATCAATCCTCTACTGACTATTATATACTAGCAGAACCCGTTAACCGGCATTGCCCAGTTGTACAATACACTTAAACATGATATTTTAATTTATGCAGATTGCATATGTATTATTATAGAATCAATCCTCTATTGATTATTATATACTAGCAGAACCCGTTAACCGGCATTGCCCAGTCGTACAATACACTTAAACATGATATTTTAATTTATGCAGATTGCATATGTATTATTATAGAATCAATCCTCTATTGATTATTATATACTAGCAGAACCCGTTAACCGGCATTGCCCAGTCGTACAATACACTTAAACATGATATTTTAATTTATGCAGATTGCATATGTATTATTATAGAATCAATCCTCTATTGATTATTATATACTAGTA
This sequence comes from Euprymna scolopes, assembly GCF_053919585.1. NCBI lineage: Eukaryota > Metazoa > Mollusca > Cephalopoda > Sepiida > Sepiolidae > Euprymna > Euprymna scolopes. Next base: position 14,033,300 of record NC_136521.1, on the reverse strand, counting down.
GAACCCGTTAACCGGTATTGCCCAGTCGTACAATACACTTAAACATGATATTTTAATTTATGCAGATTGCATATGTATTATTATAGAATCAATCCTCTATTGATTATTATATACTAGCAGGACCCGTTAACCAGCATTGCCCAGTCGTACAATACACTTAAACATGATATTTTAATTTATGCAGATTGCGTATGTATTATTATAGAATCAATCCTCTACTGATTATTATATACTAGCAGGACCCGTTAACCAGCATTGCCCAGTTGTACAATACACTTAAACATGATATTTTAATTTATGCAGATTGCATATGTATTATTATAGAATCAATCCTCTATTGATTATTATATACTAGCAGGACCCGTTAATCGGCATTGCCCAGTCGTACTATACACTTAAACATGATATTTTAATTTATGCAGATTGCATATGTATTATTATAGAATCAATCCTCTATTGATTATTATATACTAGCAGAACCCGTTAACCGGCATTGCCCAGTCGTACAATACACTTAAACATGATATTTTAATTTATGCAGATGGCATATGTATTATTATAGAATCAATCCTCTATTGATTATTATATACTAGCAGGACCCGTTAATCGGCATTGCCCAGTCGTACAATACACTTAAACATGACATGATATTTTAATTTATGCAGATTGCATATGTATTATTATAGAATCAATCCTCTATTGACTATTATATACTAGCAGAACCCGTTAACCGGCATTGCCCAGTCGTACAATACACTTAAACATGATATTTTAATTTATGCAGATTGCATATGTATTATTATAGAATCAATCCTCTAATGATTATTATATACTAGCAGAACCCGTTAACCGGCATTGCCCAGTCGTACAATACACTTAAACATGATATTTTAATTTATGCAGATTGCATATGTATTATTATAGAATCAATCCTCTATTGATTATTATATGCTAGCAGAACCCGTTAACCAGCATTGCCCAGTCGTACAATACACTTAAACATGATATTTTAATTTATGCAGATTGCATATGTATTATTATAGAATCAATCCTCTATTGATTATTATATACTAGTAGAACCCATTAACCGGTATTGCCCAGTCGTACAATACACTTAAACATGATATTTTAATTTATGCAGATTGCATATGTATTATTATAGAATCAATCCTCTATTGATTATTATATACTAGCAGAACCCGTTAACCAGCATTGCCCCGTCGTACAATACACTTAAACACGATATTTTAATTTATGCAGATTGCATATGTATTATTTTAGAATCAATCCTCTATTGATTATTATATACTAATAGAACCCATTAACCGGTATTGCCCAGTCGTACAATACACTTAAACATGATATTTTAATTTATGCAGATTGCATATGTATTATTATAGAATCAATCCTCTATTGATTATTATATACTAGCAGGACCCGTTAACCAGCATTGCCCAGTCGTACAATACACTTAAACATGATATTTTAATTTATGCAGATGGCATATGTATTATTATAGAATCAATCCTCTATTGATTATTATATACTAGCAGGACCCGTTAATCGGCATTGCCCAGTCGTACAATACACTTAAACATGATATTTTAATTTATGCAGATTGCATATGTATTATTATAGAATCAATCCTCTATTGACTATTATATACTAGCAGAACCCGTTAACCGGCATTGCTCAGTCGTACAATACACTTAAACATGATATTTTAATTTATGCAGATTGCATATGTATTATTATAGAATCAATCCTCTAATGATTATTATATACTAGCAGAACCCGTTAACCGGCATTGCCCAGTCGTACAATACACTTAAACATGATATTTTAATTTATGCAGATTGCATATGTATTATTATAGAATCAATCCTCTATTGATTATTATATACTAGCAGAACCCGTTAACCAGCATTGCCCAGTCGTACAATACACTTAAACATGATATTTTAATTTATGCAGATTGCATATGTATTATTATAGAATCAATCCTCTATTGATTATTATATACTAGTAGAACCCATTAACCGGTATTGCCCAGTCGTACAATACACTTAAACATGATATTTTAATTTATGCAGATTGCATATGTATTATTATAGAATCAATCCTCTATTGATTATTATATACTAGCAGGACCCGTTAACCAGCATTGCCCAGTCGTACAATACACTTAAACATGATATTTTAATTTATGCAGATTGCGTATGTATTATTATAGAATCAATCCTCTACTGATTATTATATACTAGCAGGACCCGTTAACCAGCATTGCCCAGTTGTACAATACACTTAAACATGATATTTTAATTTATGCAGATTGCATATGTATTATTATAGAATCAATCCTCTATTGATTATTATATACTAGCAGAACCCGTTAACCGGCATTGCCCAGTCGTACAATACACTTAAACATGATATTTTAATTGATGCAGATTGCATATGTATTATTATAGAATCAATCCTCTATTGATTATTATATACTAGCAGAACCCGTTAACCGGCATTGCCCAGTCGTACAATACACTTAAACATGATATTCTAATTTATGCACATTGCATATGTATTATTATAGAATCAATCCTCTATTGATTATTATATACTAGCAGAACCCGTTAACCGGCATTGCCCAGTCGTACAATACACTTAAACATGATATTTTAATTTATGCAGATTGCATATGTATTATTATAGAATCAATCCTCTATTGATTATTATATACTAGCAGGACCCGTTAATCGGCATTGCCCAGTCGTACAATACACTTAAACATGATATTTTAATTTATGCAGATTGCATATGTATTATTATAGAATCAATCCTCTATTGATTATTATATACTAGCAGAACCCGTTAACCGGCATTGCCCAGTCGTACAATACACTGAAACATGATATTTTAATTTATGCAGATTGCATATGTATTATTATAGAATCAAACCTCTTTTGATTATTATATACTAGCAGAACCCGTTAACCGGCATTGACCAGTCGTACAATACACTTAAACATGATATTTTAATTTATGCAGATTGCATATGTATTATGATAGAATCAATCCTCTATTGATTATTATATGCTAGCAGAACCCGTTAACCAGCATTGCCCCGTCGTACAATACACTTAAACACGATATTTTAATTTATGCAGATTGCATATGTATTATTATAGAATCAATCCTCTATTGATTATTATATACTAATAGAACCCATTAACCGGTATTGCCCAGTCGTACAATACACTTAAACATGATATTTTAATTTATGCAGATTGCATATGTATTATTATAGAATCAATCCTCTATTGATTATTATATACTAGCAGGACCCGTTAACCAGCATTGCCCAGTCGTACAATACACTTAAACATGATATTTTAATTTATGCAGATGGCATATGTATTATTATAGAATCAATCCTCTATTGATTATTATATACTAGCAGGACCCGTTAATCGGCATTGCCCAGTCGTACAATACACTTAAACATGATATTTTAATTTATGCAGATTGCATATGTATTATTATAGAATCAATCCTCTATTGACTATTATATACTAGCAGAACCCGTTAACCGGCATTGCCCAGTCGTACAATACACTTAAACATGATATTTTAATTTATGCAGATTGCATATGTATTATTATAGAATCAATCCTCTAATGATTATTATATACTAGCAGAACCCGTTAACCGGCATTGCCCAGTCGTACAATACACTTAAACATGATATTTTAATTTATGCAGATTGCATATGTATTATTATAGAATCAATCCTCTATTGATTATTATATACTAGCAGAACCCGTTAACCAGCATTGCCCAGTCGTACAATACACTTAAACATGATATTTTAATTTATGCAGATTGCATATGTATTATTATAGAATCAATCCTCTATTGATTATTATATACTAGTAGAACCCATTAACCGGTATTGCCCAGTCGTACAATACACTTAAACATGATATTTTAATTTATGCAGATTGCATATGTATTATTATAGAATCAATCCTCTTTTGATTATTATATACTAGCAGGACCCGTTAACCAGCATTGCCCAGTCGTACAATACACTTAAACATGATATTTTAATTTATGCAGATTGCGCATGTATTATTATAGAATCAATCCTCTACTGATTATTATATACTAGCAGGACCCGTTAACCAGCATTGCCCAGTTGTACAATACACTTAAACATGATATTTTAATTTATGCAGATTGCATATGTATTATTATAGAATCAATCCTCTATTGATTATTATATACTAGCAGGACCCGTTAATCGGCATTGCCAAGTCGTACAATACACTTAAACATGATATTTTAATTTATGCAGATTGCATATGTATTATTATAGAATCAATCCTCTATTGATTATTATATACTAGCAGAACCCGTTAACCGGCATTGCCCAGTCGTACAATACACTTAAACATGATATTTTAATTTATGCAGATGGCATATGTATTATTATAGAATCAATCCTCTATTGATTATTATATACTAGCAGGACCCGTTAATCGGCATTGCCCAGTCGTACAATACACTTAAACATGATATTTTAATTTATGCAGATTGCATATGTATTATTATAGAATCAATCCTCTATTGACTATTATATACTAGCAGAACCCGTTAACCGGCATTGCCCAGTCGTACAATACACTTAAACATGATATTTTAATTTATGCAGATTGCATATGTATTATTATAGAATCAATCCTCTAATGATTATTATATACTAGCAGAACCCGTTAACCGGCATTGCCCAGTCGTACAATACACTTAAACATGATATTTTAATTTATGCAGATTGCATATGTATTATTATAGAATCAATCCTCTATTGATTATTATATGCTAGCAGAACCCGTTAACCAGCATTGCCCAGTCGTACAATACACTTAAACATGATATTTTAATTTATGCAGATTGCATATGTATTATTATAGAATCAATCCTCTATTGATTATTATATACTAGTAGAACCCATTAACCGGTATTGCCCAGTCGTACAATACACTTAAACATGATATTTTAATTTATGCAGATTGCATATGTATTATTATAGAATCAATCCTCTATTGATTATTATATACTAGCAGAACCCGTTAACCAGCATTGCCCCGTCGTACAATACACTTAAACACGATATTTTAATTTATGCAGATTGCATATGTATTATTATAGAATCAATCCTCTATTGATTATTATATACTAATAGAACCCATTAACCGGTATTGCCCAGTCGTACAATACACTTAAACATGATATTTTAATTTATGCAGATTGCATATGTATTATTATAGAATCAATCCTCTATTGATTATTATATACTAGCAGGACCCGTTAACCAGCATTGCCCAGTCGTACAATACACTTAAACATGATATTTTAATTTATGCAGATGGCATATGTATTATTATAGAATCAATCCTCTATTGATTATTATATACTAGCAGGACCCGTTAATCGGCATTGCCCAGTCGTACAATACACTTAAACATGATATTTTAATTTATGCAAATTGCATATGTATTATTATAGAATCAATCCTCTATTGACTATTATATACTAGCAGAACCCGTTAACCGGCATTGCCCAGTCGTACAATACACTTAAACATGATATTTTAATTTATGCAGATTGCATATGTATTATTATAGAATCAATCCTCTAATGATTATTATATACTAGCAGAACCCGTTAACCGGCATTGCCCAGTCGTACAATACACTTAAACATGATATTTTAATTTATGCAGATTGCATATGTATTATTATAGAATCAATCCTCTATTGATTATTATATACTAGCAGAACCCGTTAACCAGCATTGCCCAGTCGTACAATACACTTAAACATGATATCTTAATTTATGCAGATTGCATATGTATTATTATAGAATCAATCCTCTATTGATTATTATATACTAGTAGAACCCATTAACCGGTATTGCCCAGTCGTACAATACACTTAAACATGATATTTTAATTTATGCAGATTGCATATGTATTATTATAGAATCAATCCTCTATTGATTATTATATACTAGCAGGACCCGTTAACCAGCATTGCCCAGTCGTACAATACACTTAAACATGATATTTTAATTTATGCAGATTGCGCATGTATTATTATAGAATCAATCCTCTACTGATTATTATATACTAGCAGGACCCGTTAACCAGCATTGCCCAGTTGTACAATACACTTAAACATGATATTTTAATTTATGCAGATTGCATATGTATTATTATAGAATCAATCCTCTATTGATTATTATATACTAGCAGGACCCGTTAATCGGCATTGCCCAGTCGTACTATACACTTAAACATGATATTTTAATTTATGCAGATTGCATATGTATTATTATAGAATCAATCCTCTATTGATTATTATATACTAGCAGAACCCGTTAACCGGCATTGCCCAGTCGTACAATACACTTAAACATGATATTTTAATTTATGCAGATGGCATATGTATTATTATAGAATCAATCCTCTATTGATTATTATATACTAGCAGGACCCGTTAACCGGCATTGCCCAGTCGTACAATACACTTAAACATGATATTTTAATTTATGCAGATTGCATATGTATTATTATAGAATCAATCCTCTATTGATTATTATATGCTAGCAGAACCCGTTAACCAGCATTGCCCAGTCGTACAATACACTTAAACATGATATTTTAATTTATGCAGATTGCATATGTATTATTATAGAATCAATCCTCTATTGATTATTATATACTAGTAGAACCCATTAACCGGTATTGCCCAGTCGTACAATACACTTAAACATGATATTTTAATTTATGCAGATTGCATATGTATTATTATAGAATCAATCCTCTATTGATTATTATATACTAGCAGAACCCGTTAACCAGCATTGCCCCGTCGTACAATACACTTAAACACGATATTTTAATTTATGCAGATTGCATATGTATTATTATAGAATCAATCCTCTATTGATTATTATATACTAATAGAACCCATTAACCGGTATTGCCCAGTCGTACAATACACTTAAACATGATATTTTAATTTATGCAGATTGCATATGTATTATTATAGAATCAATCCTCTATTGATTATTATATACTAGCAGGACCCGTTAACCAGCATTGCCCAGTCGTACAATACACTTAAACATGATATTTTAATTTATGCAGATGGCATATGTATTATTATAGAATCAATCCTCTATTGATTATTATATACTAGCAGGACCCGTTAATCGGCATTGCCCAGTCGTACAATACACTTAAACATGATATTTTAATTTATGCAGATTGCATATGTATTATTATAGAATCAATCCTCTATTGACTATTATATACTAGCAGAACCCGTTAACCGGCATTGCCCAGTCGTACAATACACTTAAACATGATATTTTAATTTATGCAGATTGCATATGTATTATTATAGAATCAATCCTCTAATGATTATTATATACTAGCAGAACCCGTTAACCGGCATTGCCCAGTCGTACAATACACTTAAACATGATATTTTAATTTATGCAGATTGCATATGTATTATTATAGAATCAATCCTCTATTGATTATTATATACTAGCAGAACCCGTTAACCAGCATTGCCCAGTCGTACAATACACTTAAACATGATATTTTAATTTATGCAGATTGCATATGTATTATTATAGAATCAATCCTCTATTGATTATTATATACTAGTAGAACCCATTAACCGGTATTGCCCAGTCGTACAATACACTTAAACATGATATTTTAATTTATGCAGATTGCATATGTATTATTATAGAATCAATCCTCTATTGATTATTATATACTAGCAGGACCCGTTAACCAGCATTGCCCAGTCGTACAATACACTTAAACATGATATTTTAATTTATGCAGATTGCGCATGTATTATTATAGAATCAATCCTCTACTGATTATTATATACTAGCAGGACCCGTTAACCAGCATTGCCCAGTTGTACAATACACTTAAACATGATATTTTAATTTATGCAGATTGCATATGTATTATTATAGAATCAATCCTCTATTGATTATTATATACTAGCAGGACCCGTTAATCGGCATTGCCCAGTCGTACTATACACTTAAACATGATATTTTAATTTATGCAGATTGCATATGTATTATTATAGAATCAATCCTCTATTGATTATTATATACTAGCAGAACCCGTTAACCGGCATTGCCCAGTCGTACAATACACTTAAACATGATATTTTAATTTATGCAGATGGCATATGTATTATTATAGAATCAATCCTCTATTGATTATTATATACTAGCAGGACCCGTTAATCGGCATTGCCCAGTCGTACAATACACTTAAACATGATATTTTAATTTATGCAGATTGCATATGTATTATTATAGAATCAATCCTCTATTGACTATTATATACTAGCAGAACCCGTTAACCGGCATTGCCCAGTCGTACAATACACTTAAACATGATATTTTAATTTATGCAGATTGCATATGTATTATTATAGAATCAATCCTCTAATGATTATTATATACTAGCAGAACCCGTTAACCGGCATTGCCCAGTCGTACAATACACTTAAACATGATATTTTAATTTATGCAGATTGCATATGTATTATTATAGAATCAATCCTCTATTGATTATTATATGCTAGCAGAACCCGTTAACCAGCATTGCCCAGTCGTACAATACACTTAAACATGATATTTTAATTTATGCAGATTGCATATGTATTATTATAGAATCAATCCTCTATTGATTATTATATACTAGTAGAACCCATTAACCGGTATTGCCCAGTCGTACAATACACTTAAACATGATATTTTAATTTATGCAGATTGCATATGTATTATTATAGAATCAATCCTCTATTGATTATTATATACTAGCAGAACCCGTTAACCAGCATTGCCCCGTCGTACAATACACTTAAACACGATATTTTAATTTATGCAGATTGCATATGTATTATTATAGAATCAATCCTCTATTGATTATTATATACTAATAGAACCCATTAACCGGTATTGCCCAGTCGTACAATACACTTAAACATGATATTTTGATTTATGCAGATTGCATATGTATTATTATAGAATCAATCCTCTATTGATTATTATATACTAGCAGGACCCGTTAACCAGCATTGCCCAGTCGTACAATACACTTAAACATGATATTTTAATTTATGCAGATGGCATATGTATTATTATAGAATCAATCCTCTATTGATTATTATATACTAGCAGGACCCGTTAATCGGCATTGCCCAGTCGTACAATACACTTAAACATGATATTTTAATTTATGCAGATTGCATATGTATTATTATAGAATCAATCCTCTATTGACTATTATATACTAGCAGAACCCGTTAACCGGCATTGCCCAGTCGTACAATACACTTAAACATGATATTTTAATTTATGCAGATTGCATATGTATTATTATAGAATCAATCCTCTAATGATTATTATATACTAGCAGAACCCGTTAACCGGCATTGCCCAGTCGTACAATACACTTAAACATGATATTTTAATTTATGCAGATTGCATATGTATTATTATAGAATCAATCCTCTATTGATTATTATATACTAGCAGAACCCGTTAACCAGCATTGCCCAGTCGTACAATACACTTAAACATGATATTTTAATTTATGCAGATTGCATATGTATTATTATAGAATCAATCCTCTATTGATTATTATATACTAGTAGAACCCATTAACCGGTATTGCCCAGTCGTACAATACACTTAAACATGATATTTTAATTTATGCAGATTGCATATGTATTATTATAGAATCAATCCTCTATTGATTATTATATACTAGCAGGACCCGTTAACCAGCATTGCCCAGTCGTACAATACACTTAAACATGATATTTTAATTTATGCAGATTGCGTATGTATTATTATAGAATCAATCCTCTACTGATTATTATATACTAGCAGGACCCGTTAACCAGCATTGCCCAGTTATACAATACACTTAAACATTATATTTTAATTTATGCAGATTGCATATGTATTATTATAGAATCAATCCTCTATTGATTATTATATACTAGCAGAACCCATTAACCGGCATTGCCCAGTCGTACAATACACTTAAACATGATATTTTAATTTATGCAGATTACATATGTATTATTATAGAATCAATCCTCTATTGATTATTATATACTAGCAGGACCCGTTAACCGGCATTGCCCAGTCGTACAATACACTTAAACATGATATTTTAATTTATGCAGATTGCATATGTATTATTATAGAATCAATCCTCTATTGATTATTATATACTAGCAGGACCCGTTAATCGGCATTGCCCAGTCGTACTATACACTTAAACATGATATTTTAATTTATGCAGATTGCATATGTATTATTATAGAATCAATCCTCTATTGATTATTATATACTAGCAGAACCCGTTAACCGGCATTGCCCAGTCGTACAATACACTTAAACATGATATTTTTATTTATACAGATGGCATATGTATTATTATAGAATCAATCCTCTATTGATTATTATATACTAGCAGGACCCGTTAATCGGCATTGCCCAGTCGTACAATACACTTAAACATGATATTTTAATTTATGCAGATTGCATATGTATTATTATAGAATCAATCCTCTATTGACTATTATATACTAGCAGAACCCGTTAACCGGCATTGCCCAGTCGTACAATACACTTAAACATGATATTTTAATTTATGCAGATTGCATATGTATTATTATAGAATCAATCCTCTAATGATTATTATATACTAGCAGAACCCGTTAACCGGCATTGCCCAGTCGTACAATACACTTAAACATGATATTTTATTTTATGCAGATTGCATATGTATTATTATAGAATCAATCCTCTATTGATTATTATATGCTAGCAGAACCCGTTAACCGGCATTGCCCAGTCGTACAATACACTTAAACATGATATTTTAATTTATGCAGATTGCATATGTATTATTATAGAATTAATCTTCTATTGATTATTATATACTAGCAGAACCCGTTAACCGGCATTGCCCAGTCGTACAATACACTTAAACATGATATTTTAATATATGCAGATTGCATATGTATTATTATAGAATCAATCCTCTATTGATTATTATATACTAGCAGAACCCGTTAACCGGCATTGCCCAGTCGTACAATACACTTAAACATGATATTTTAATTTATGCAGATTGCATATGTATTATTATAGAATCAATCCTCTAATGATTATTATATACTAGCAGAACCCGTTAACCGGCATTGCCCAGTCGTACAATACACTTAAACATGATATTTTAATTTATGCAGATTGCATATGTATTATTATAGAATCAATCCTCTATTGATTATTATATGCTAGCAGAACCCGTTAACCAGCATTGCCCAGTCGTACAATACACTTAAACATGATATTTTAATTTATGCAGATTGCATATGTATTATTATAGAATCAATCCTCTATTGATTATTATATACTAGTAGAACCCATTAACCGGTATTGCCCAGTCGTACAATACACTTAAACATGATATTTTAATTTATGCAGATTGCATATGTATTATTATAGAATCAATCCTCTATTGATTATTATATACTAGCAGGACCCGTTAACCAGTATTGCCCAGTTGTACAATACACTTAAACATGATATTTTAATTTATGCAGATTGCATATGTATTATTATAGAATCAATCCTCTATTGATTATTATATACTAGCAGGACCCGTTAACCAGCATTGCCCAGTCGTACAATACACTTAAACATGATATTTTAATTTATGCAGATTGCGTATGTATTATTATAGAATCAATCCTCTACTAATTATTATATACTAGCAGGACCCGTTAACCAGCATTGCCCGGTTGTACAATACACTTAAACATGATATTTTAATTTATGCAGATTGCATATGTATTATTATAGAATCAATCCTCTATTGATTATTATATACTAGCAGAACCAATTAACCGGCATTGCCCAGTCGTACAATACACTTAAACATGATATTTTAATTTATGCAGATTACATATGTATTATTATAGAATCAATCCTCTATTGATTATTATATACTAGCAGGACCCGTTAACCGGCATTGCCCAGTCGTACAATACACTTAAACATGATATTTTAATTTATGCAGATTGCATATGTATTATTATAGAATCAATCCTCTATTGATTATTATATACTAGCAGGACCCGTTAATCGGCATTGCCCAGTCGTACTATACACTTAAACATGATATTTTAATTTATGCAGATTGCATATGTATTATTATAGAATCAATCCTCTATTGATTATTATATACTAGCAGAACCCGTTAACCGGCATTGCCCAGTCGTACAATACACTTAAACATGATATTTTAATTTATGCAGATGGCATATGTATTATTATAGAATCAATCCTCTATTGATTATTATATACTAGCAGGACCCGTTAATCGGCATTGCCCAGTCGTACAATACACTTAAACATGATATTTTAATTTATGCAGATTGCATATGTATTATTATAGAATCAATCCTCTATTGACTATTATATACTAGCAGAACCCGTTAACCGGCATTGCCCAGTCGTACAATACACTTAAACATGATATTTTAATTTATGCAGATTGCATATGTATTATTATAGAATCAATCCTCTAATGATTATTATATACTAGCAGAACCCGTTAACCGGCATTGCCCAGTCGTACAATACACTTAAACATGATATTTTATTTTATGCAGATTGCATATGTATTATTATAGAATCAATCCTCTATTGATTATTATATGCTAGCAGAACCCGTTAACCGGCATTGCCCAGTCGTACAATACACTTAAACATGATATTTTAATTTATGCAGATTGCATATGTATTATTATAGAATTAATCCTCTATTGATTATTATATACTAGCAGAACCCGTTAACCGGCATTGCCCAGTCGTACAATACACTTAAACATGATATTTTAATATATGCAGATTGCATATGTATTATTATAGAATCAATCCTCTATTGATTATTATATACTAGCAGAACCCGTTAACCGGCATTGCCCAGTCGTACAATACACTTAAACATGATATTTTAATTTATGCAGATTGCATATGTATTATTATAGAATCAATCCTCTAATGATTATTATATACTAGCAGAACCCGTTAACCGGCATTGCCCAGTCGTACAATACACTTAAACATGATATTTTAATTTATGCAGATTGCATATGTATTATTATAGAATCAATCCTCTATTGATTATTATATGCTAGCAGAACCCGTTAACCAGCATTGCCCAGTCGTACAATACACTTAAACATGATATTTTAATTTATGCAGATTGCATATGTATTATTATAGAATCAATCCTCTATTGATTATTATATACTAGTAGAACCCATTAACCGGTATTGCCCAGTCGTACAATACACTTAAACATGATATTTTAATTTATGCAGATTGCATATGTATTATTATAGAATCAATCCTCTATTGATTATTATATACTAGCAGGACCCGTTAACCAGTATTGCCCAGTCGTACAATACACTTAAACATGATATTTTAATTTATGCAGATTGCATATGTATTATTATAGAATCAATCCTCTATTGATTATTATATACTAGCAGGACCCGTTAACCAGCATTGCCCAGTCGTACAATACACTTAAACATGATATTTTAATTTATGCAGATTGCGTATGTATTATTATAGAATCAATCCTCTACTAATTATTATATACTAGCAGGACCCGTTAACCAGCATTGCCCAGTTGTACAATACACTTAAACATGATATTTTAATTTATGCAGATTGCATATGTATTATTATAGAATCAATCCTCTATTGATTATTATATACTAGCAGAATCCATTAACCGGCATTGCCCAGTCGTACAATACACTTAAACATGATATTTTAATTTATGCAGATTACATATGTATTATTATAGAATCAATCCTCTATTGATTATTATATACTAGCAGGACCCGTTAACCGGCATTGCCCAGTCGTACAATACACTTAAACATGATATTTTAATTTATGCAGATTGCATATGTATTATTATAGAATCAATCCTCTATTGATTATTATACACTAGCAGGACCCGTTAATCGGCATTGCCCAGTCGTACTATACACTTAAACATGATATTTTAATTTATGCAGATTGCATATGTATTATTATAGAATCAATCCTCTATTGATTATTATATACTAGCAGAACCCGTTAACCGGCATTGCCCAGTCGTACAATACACTTAAACATGATATTTTAATTTATGCAGATGGCATATGTATTATTATAGAATCAATCCTCTATTGATTATTATATACTAGCAGGACCCGTTAATCGGCATTGCCCAGTCGTACAATACACTTAAACATGATATTTTAATTTATGCAGATTGCATATGTATTATTATAGAATCAATCCTCTATTGACTATTATATACTAGCAGAACCCGTTAACCGGCATTGCCCAGTCGTACAATACACTTAAACATGATATTTTAATTTATGCAGATTGCATATGTATTATTATAGAATCAATCCTCTAATGATTATTATATACTAGCAGAACCCGTTAACCGGCATTGCCCAGTCGTACAATACACTTAAACATGATATTTTATTTTATGCAGATTGCATATGTATTATTATAGAATCAATCCTCTATTGATTATTATATGCTAGCAGAACCCGTTAACCGGCATTGCCCAGTCGTACAATACACTTAAACATGATATTTTAATTTATGCAGATTGCATATGTATTATTATAGAATTAATCCTCTATTAATTATTATATACTAGCAGAACCCGTTAACCGGCATTGCCCAGTCGTACAATACACTTAAACATGATATTTTAATTTATGCAGATTGCATATGTATTATTATAGAATCAATCCTCTATTGATTATTATATGCTAGCAGAACCCGTTAACCAGCATTGCCCAGTCGTACAATACACTTAAACATGATATTTTAATTTATGCAGATTGCATATGTATTATTATAGAATCAATCCTCTATTGATTATTATATACTAGTAGAACCCATTAACCGGTATTGCCCAGTCGTACAATACACTTAAACATGATATTTTAATTTATGCAGATTGCATATGTATTATTATAGAATCAATCCTCTATTGATTATTATATACTAGCAGGACCCGTTAACCAGTATTGCCCAGTTGTACAATACACTTAAACATGATATTTTAATTTATGCAGATTGCATATGTATTATTATAGAATCAATCCTCTATTGATTATTATATACTAGCAGGACCCGTTAACCAGCATTGCCCAGTCGTACAATACACTTAAACATGATATTTTAATTTATGCAGATTGCGTATGTATTATTATAGAATCAATCCTCTACTAATTATTATATACTAGCAGGACCCGTTAACCAGCATTGCCCAGTTGTACAATACACTTAAACATGATATTTTAATTTATGCAGATTGCATATGTATTATTATAGAATCAATCCTCTATTGATTATTATATACTAGCAGAACCCATTAACCGGCATTGCCCAGTCGTACAATACACTTAAACATGATATTTTAATTTATGCAGATGGCATATGTATTATTATAGAATCAATCCTCTATTGATTATTATATACTAGCAGGACCCGTTAATCGGCATTGCCCAGTCGTACAATACACTTAAACATGATATTTTAATTTATGCAGATTGCATATGTATTATTATAGAATCAATCCTCTATTGACTATTATATACTAGCAGAACCCGTTAACCGGCATTGCCCAGTCGTACAATACACTTAAACATGATATTTTAATTTATGCAGATTGCATATGTATTATTATAGAATCAATCCTCTAATGATTATTATATACTAGCAGAACCCGTTAACCGGCATTGCCCAGTCGTACAATACACTTAAACATGATATTTTATTTTATGCAGATTGCATATGTATTATTATAGAATCAATCCTCTATTGATTATTATATGCTAGCAGAACCCGTTAACCGGCATTGCCCAGTCGTACAATACACTTAAACATGATATTTTAATTTATGCAGATTGCATATGTATTATTATAGAATTAATCCTCTATTGATTATTATATACTAGCAGAACCCGTTAACCGGCATTGCCCAGTCGTACAATACACTTAAACATGATATTTTAATATATGCAGATTGCATATGTATTATTATAGAATCAATCCTCTATTGATTATTATATACTAGCAGAACCCGTTAACCGGCATTGCCCAGTCGTACAATACACTTAAACATGATATTTTAATTTATGCAGATTGCATATGTATTATTATAGAATCAATCCTCTAATGATTATTATATACTAGCAGAACCCGTTAACCGGCATTGCCCAGTCGTACAATACACTTAAACATGATATTTTCATTTATGCAGATTGCATATGTATTATTATAGAATCAATCCTCTATTGATTATTATATGCTAGCAGAACCCGTTAACCAGCATTGCCCAGTCGTACAATACACTTAAACATGATATTTTAATTTATGCAGATTGCATATGTATTATTATAGAATCAATCCTCTATTGATTATTATATACTAGTAGAACCCATTAACCGGTATTGCCCAGTCGTACAATACACTTAAACATGATATTTTAATTTATGCAGATTGCATATGTATTATTATAGAATCAATCCTCTATTGATTATTATATACTAGCAGGACCCGTTAACCAGTATTGCCCAGTCGTACAATACACTTAAACATGATATTTTAATTTATGCAGATTGCATATGTATTATTATAGAATCAATCCTCTATTGATTATTATATACTAGCAGGACCCGTTAACCAGCATTGCCCAGTCGTACAATACACTTAAACATGATATTTTAATTTATGCAGATTGCGTATGTATTATTATAGAATCAATCCTCTACTAATTATTATATACTAGCAGGACCCGTTAACCAGCATTGCCCAGTTGTACAATACACTTAAACATGATATTTTAATTTATGCAGATTGCATATGTATTATTATAGAATCAATCCTCTATTGATTATTATATACTAGCAGAATCCATTAACCGGCATTGCCCAGTCGTACAATACACTTAAACATGATATTTTAATTTATGCAGATTACATATGTATTATTATAGAATCAATCCTCTATTGATTATTATATACTAGCAGGACCCGTTAACCGGCATTGCCCAGTCGTACAATACACTTAAACATGATATTTTAATTTATGCAGATTGCATATGTATTATTATAGAATCAATCCTCTATTGATTATTATACACTAGCAGGACCCGTTAATCGGCATTGCCCAGTCGTACTATACACTTAAACATGATATTTTAATTTATGCAGATTGCATATGTATTATTATAGAATCAATCCTCTATTGATTATTATATACTAGCAGAACCCGTTAACCGGCATTGCCCAGTCGTACAATACACTTAAACATGATATTTTAATTTATGCAGATGGCATATGTATTATTATAGAATCAATCCTCTATTGATTATTATATACTAGCAGGACCCGTTAATCGGCATTGCCCAGTCGTACAATACACTTAAACATGATATTTTAATTTATGCAGATTGCATATGTATTATTATAGAATCAATCCTCTATTGACTATTATATACTAGCAGAACCCGTTAACCGGCATTGCCCAGTCGTACAATACACTTAAACATGATATTTTAATTTATGCAGATTGCATATGTATTATTATAGAATCAATCCTCTAATGATTATTATATACTAGCAGAACCCGTTAACCGGCATTGCCCAGTCGTACAATACACTTAAACATGATATTTTATTTTATGCAGATTGCATATGTATTATTATAGAATCAATCCTCTATTGATTATTATATGCTAGCAGAACCCGTTAACCGGCATTGCCCAGTCGTACAATACACTTAAACATGATATTTTAATTTATGCAGATTGCATATGTATTATTATAGAATTAATCCTCTATTAATTATTATATACTAGCAGAACCCGTTAACCGGCATTGCCCAGTCGTACAATACACTTAAACATGATATTTTAATATATGCAGATTGCATATGTATTATTATAGAATCAATCCTCTATTGATTATTATATACTAGCAGAACCCGTTAACCGGCATTGCCCAGTCGTACAATACACTTAAACATGATATTTTAATTTATGCAGATTGCATATGTATTATTATAGAATCAATCCTCTAATGATTATTATATACTAGCAGAACCCGTTAACCGGCATTGCCCAGTCGTACAATACACTTAAACATGATATTTTAATTTATGCAGATTGCATATGTATTATTATAGAATCAATCCTCTATTGATTATTATATGCTAGCAGAACCCGTTAACCAGCATTGCCCAGTCGTACAATACACTTAAACATGATATTTTAATTTATGCAGATTGCATATGTATTATTATAGAATCAATCCTCTATTGATTATTATATACTAGCAGAACCCGTTAACCGGCATTGCCCAGTCGTACAATACACTGAAACATGATATTTTAATTTATGCAGATTGCATATGTATTATTATAGAATCAATCCTCTATTGATTATTATATACTAGCAGGACCCGTTAACCAGCATTGCCCAGTCGTACAATACACTTAAACATGATATTTTAATTTATGCAGATTGCGTATGTATTATTATAGAATCAATCCTCTACTGATTATTATATACTAGCAGGACCCGTTAACCAGCATTGCCCAGTTGTACAATACACTTAAACATGATATTTTAATTTATGCAGATTGCATATGTATTATTATAGAATCAATCCTCTATTGATTATTATATACTAGCAGAACCCATTAACCGGCATTGCCCAGTCGTACAATACACTTAAACATGATATTTTAATTTATGCAGATTGCATATGTATTATTATAGAATCAATCCTCTATTGATTATTATATACTAGCAGGACCCGTTAACCGGCATTGCCCAGTCGTACAATACACTTAAACATGATATTTTAATTTATGCAGATTGCATATGTATTATTATAGAATCAATCCTCTATTGATTATTATATACTAGCAGGACCCGTTAATCGGCATTGCCCAGTCGTACTATACACTTAAACATGATATTTTAATTTATGCAGATTGCATATGTATTATTATAGAATCAATCCTCTATTGATTATTATATACTAGCAGAACCCGTTAACCGGCATTGCCCAGTCGTACAATACACTTAAACATGATATTTTAATTTATGCAGATGGCATATGTATTATTATAGAATCAATCCTCTATTGATTATTATATACTAGCAGGACCCGTTAATCGGCATTGCCCAGTCGTACAATACACTTAAACATGATATTTTAATTTATGCAGATTGCATATGTATTATTATAGAATCAATCCTCTATTGACTATTATATACTAGCAGAACCCGTTAACCGGCATTGCCCAGTCGTACAATACACTTAAACATGATATTTTAATTTATGCAGATTGCATATGTATTATTATAGAATCAATCCTCTAATGATTATTATATACTAGCAGAACCCGTTAAACGGCATTGCCCAGTCGTACAATACACTTAAACATGATATTTTAATTTATGCAGATTGCATATGTATTATTATAGAATCAATCCTCTATTGATTATTATATGCTAGCAGAACCCGTTAACCAGCATTGCCCAGTCGTACAATACACTTAAACATGATATTTTAATTTATGCAGATTGCATATGTATTATTATAGAATCAATCCTCTATTGATTATTATATACTAGCAGAACCCGTTAACCGGCATTGCCCAGTCGTACAATACACTTAAACATGATATTTTAATTTATGCAGATTGCATATGTATTATTATAGAATCAATCCTCTATTGATTATTATATACTAGCAGAACCCGTTAACCGGCATTGCCCAGTCGTACAATACACTTAAACATGATATTCTAATTTATGCAGATTGCATATGTATTATTATAGAATCAATCCTCTATTGATTATTATATACTAGCAGAACCCGTTAACCGGCATTGCCCAGTCGTACGATACACTTAAACATGATATTTTAATTTATGCAGATTGCATATGTATTATTATAGAATCAATCCTCTATTGATTATTATATACTAGCAGAACCCGTTAACCGGCATTGCCCAGTCGTACAATACACTGAAACATGATATTTTAATTTATGCAGATTGCATATGTATTATTATAGAATCAATCCTCTTTTGATTATTATATACTAGCAGAACCCGTTAACCGGCATTGCCCAGTCGTACAATACACTTAAACATGATATTTTAATTTATGCAGATTGCATATGTATTATTATAGAATCAATCCTCTACTGATTATTATATACTAGCAGGACCCGTTAACCAGCATTGCCCAGTTGTACAATACACTTAAACATGATATTTTAATTTATGCAGATTGCATATGTATTATCATAGAATCAGTCCTCTATTGATTATTATATACTAGCAGAACCCATTAACCGGCATTGCCCAGTCGTACAATACACTTAAACATGATATTTTAATTTATGCAGATTGCATATGTATTATTATAGAATCAATCCTCTTTTGATTATTATATACTAGCAGGACCCGTTAACCGGCATTGCCCAGTCGTACAATACACTTAAACATGATATTTTAATTTATGCAGATTGCATATGTATTATTATAGAATCAATCCTCCATTGATTATTATATACTAGCAGAACCCATTAACCGGCATTGCCCAGTCGTACAATACACTTAAACATGATATTTTAATTTATGCAGATTGAATATGTATTATTATAGAATCAATCCTCTATTGATTATTATATACTAGCAGGACCCGTTAATCGGCATTGCCCAGTCGTACAATACACTTAAACATGATATTTTAATGTATGCAGATTGCATAGGTATTATTATAGAATCAATCCTCTATTGATTATTATATACTAGTAGGACCCGTTAACCGGCATTGCCCAGTCGTACAAAACACTTAAACATGATATTTTAATTTATGCAGATTGCATATGTATTATTATAGAATCAATCCTCTATTGATTATTATATGCTAGCAGAACCTGTTAACCAGCATTGCCCAGTCGTACAATACACTTAAACATGATATTTTAATTTATGCCGATTGCATATGTATTATTATAGAATCAATCCTCTATTGATTATTATATACTAGCAGAACCTGTTAACCGGCATTGCCCAGTCGTACAATACACTGAAACATGATATTTTAATTCATGCAGATTGCATATGTATTATTATAGAATCAATCCTCTATCGATTATTATATACCAGCAGGACCTGTTAACCAGCATTGCCCAGTCGTATAATACACTTAAACATGATATTTTAATTTATGCAGATTGCATATATATTATTATAGAATCAATCCTCTATTGATTATTATATACTAGCAGAACCCGTTAACCGGCATTGCCCAGTCGTACAATACACTTAAACATGATATTTTAATTCATGCAGATTGCATATGTATTATTATAGAATCAATCCTCTATTGATTATTATATACTAGCAGAACCCGTTAACCAGCATTGCCCAGTCGTACAATACACTTAAACATGATATTTTAATTTATGCAGATTGCATATGTATTATTATAGAATCAATCCTCTATTGATTATTATATACTAGCAGAACCCGTTAACCGGCATTGCCCAGTCGTACAATACACTTAAACATGATATTTTAATTTATGCAAATTGCATATTTATTATTATAGAATCAATCCTCTATTGATTATTATATACTAGCAGAACCCGTTAAACGGGTTTGCCCAGTCGTACAATACACTTAAACATGATATTTTAATTTATGCAGATTGCATATGTATTATTATAGAATCAATCCTCTATTGATTATTATATACTAGCAGGACCCGTTAACCAGCATTGCCCAGTCGTACAATACACTTAAACATGATATTTTAATTTATGCAGATTGCATATGTATTATTATAGAATCAATCCTCTATTGATTATTATATACTAGCAGAACCCGTTAACCGGCATTGCCCAGTCGTACAATACACTTAAACATGATATTTTAATTTATGCAGATAGCATATGTATTATTATAGAATCAATCCTCTATTGATTATTATATACTAGCAGAACCCGTTAACCGGCATTGCCCAGTCGTACAATACACTTAAACATGATATTTTAATTTATGCAGATTGCATATGTATTATTATAGAATCAATCCTCTAATGATTATTATATACTTGCAGAACCCGTTAACTGGCATTGCCCAGTCGTACAATACACTTAAACATGATATTTTAATTTATGCAGATTGCATATGTATTATTATAGAATCAATCCTCTATTGATTATTATATGCTAGCAGAACCCGTTAACCGGCATTGCCCAGTCGTACAATACACTTAAACATGATATTTTAATTTATGCAGATTGCATATGTATTATTATAGAATCAATCCTCTATTGATTATTATATGCTAGCAGAACCCGTTAACCGGCATTGCCCAGTCGTACAATACACTTAAACATGATATTTTAATTTATGCAGATTGCATATGTATTATTATAGAATCAATCCTCTATTGATTATTATATGCTAGCAGAACCCGTTAACCGGCATTGCCCAGTCGTACAATACACTTAAACATGATATTTTAATTTATGCAGATTGCACATGTATTATTATAGAATCAATCCTCTATTGATTATTATATACTAGCAGAACCCGTTAACCGGCATTGCCCAGTCGTACAATACACTTAAACATGATATTTTAATTTATGCAGATTGCATATGTATTATTATAGAATCAATCCTCTATTGATTATTATATGCTAGCAGAACCCGTTAACCAGCATTGCCCAGTCGTACAATACACTTAAACATGATATTTTAATTTATGCAGATTGCATATGTATTATTATAGAATCAATCCTCTATTGATTATTATATACTAGCAGAACCCGTTAACCGGCATTGCCCAGTCGTACAATACACTTAAACATGATATTTGATTTATGCAGATTGCATATGTATTATTATAGAATCAATCCTCTATTGATTATTATATACTAGCAGAACCCGTTAACCGGCATTGCCCAGTCGTACAATACACTTAAACATGATATTCTAATTTATGCAGATTGCATATGTATTATTATAGAATCAATCCTCTATTGATTATTATATACTAGCAGAACCCGTTAACCGGCATTGCCCAGTCGTACAATACACTTAAACATGATATTTTAATTTATGCAGATTGCATATGTATTATTATAGAATCAATCCTCTATTGATTATTATATACTAGCAGAACCCGTTAACCGGCATTGCCCAGTCGTACAATACACTTAAACATGATATTTTAATTTATGCAGATTGCATATGTATTATTATAGAATCAATCCTCTATTGATTATTATATACTAGCAGAACCCGTTAACCGGCATTGCCCAGTCGTACAATACACTGAAACATGATATTTTAATTTATGCAGATTGCATATGTATTATTATAGAATCAATCCTCTATTGATTATTATATACTAGCAGAACCCGTTAACCGGCATTGCCCAGTCGTACAATACACTTAAACATGATATTTTAATTTATGCAGATTGCATATGTATTATTATAGAATCAATCCTCTATTGATTATTATATGCTAGCAGAACCCGTTAACCAGCATTGCCCAGTCGTACAATACACTTAAACATGATATTTTAATTTATGCAGATTGCATATGTATTATTATAGAATCAATCCTCTATTGATTATTATATACTAGCAGAACCCGTTAACCGGCATTGCCCAGTCGTACAATACACTGAAACATGATATTTTAATTCATGCAGATTGCATATGTATTATTATAGAATCAATCCTCTATCGATTATTATATACCAGCAGGACCTGTTAACCAGCATTGCCCAGTCGTATAATACACTTAAACATGATATTTTAATTTATGCAGATTGCATATATATTATTATAGAATCAATCCTCTATTGATTATTATATACTAGCAGAACCCGTTAACCGGCATTGCCCAGTCGTACAATACACTTAAACATGATATTTTAATTCATGCAGATTGCATATGTATTATTATAGAATCAATCCTCTATTGATTATTATATACTAGCAGAACCCGTTAACCAGCATTGCCCAGTCGTACAATACACTTAAACATGATATTTTAATTTATGCAGATTGCATATGTATTATTATAGAATCAATCCTCTATTGATTATTATATACTAGCAGAACCCGTTAACCGGCATTGCCCAGTCGTACAATACACTTAAACATGATATTTTAATTTATGCAAATTGCATATTTATTATTATAGAATCAATCCTCTATTGATTATTATATACTAGCAGAACCCGTTAAACGGGTTTGCCCAGTCGTACAATACACTTAAACATGATATTTTAATTTATGCAGATTGCATATGTATTATTATAGAATCAATCCTCTATTGATTATTATATACTAGCAGGACCCGTTAACCAGCATTGCCCAGTCGTACAATACACTTAAACATGATATTTTAATTTATGCAGATTGCATATGTATTATTATAGAATCAATCCTCTATTGATTATTATATACTAGCAGAACCCGTTAACCGGCATTGCCCAGTCGTACAATACACTTAAACATGATATTTTAATTTATGCAGATAGCATATGTATTATTATAGAATCAATCCTCTATTGATTATTATATACTAGCAGAACCCGTTAACCGGCATTGCCCAGTCGTACAATACACTTAAACATGATATTTTAATTTATGCAGATTGCATATGTATTATTATAGAATCAATCCTCTAATGATTATTATATACTTGCAGAACCCGTTAACTGGCATTGCCCAGTCGTACAATACACTTAAACATGATATTTTAATTTATGCAGATTGCATATGTATTATTATAGAATCAATCCTCTATTGATTATTATATGCTAGCAGAACCCGTTAACCGGCATTGCCCAGTCGTACAATACACTTAAACATGATATTTTAATTTATGCAGATTGCATATGTATTATTATAGAATCAATCCTCTATTGATTATTATATGCTAGCAGAACCCGTTAACCGGCATTGCCCAGTCGTACAATACACTTAAACATGATATTTTAATTTATGCAGATTGCATATGTATTATTATAGAATCAATCCTCTATTGATTATTATATGCTAGCAGAACCCGTTAACCGGCATTGCCCAGTCGTACAATACACTTAAACATGATATTTTAATTTATGCAGATTGCACATGTATTATTATAGAATCAATCCTCTATTGATTATTATATACTAGCAGAACCCGTTAACCGGCATTGCCCAGTCGTACAATACACTTAAACATGATATTTTAATTTATGCAGATTGCATATGTATTATTATAGAATCAATCCTCTATTGATTATTATATGCTAGCAGAACCCGTTAACCAGCATTGCCCAGTCGTACAATACACTTAAACATGATATTTTAATTTATGCAGATTGCATATGTATTATTATAGAATCAATCCTCTATTGATTATTATATACTAGCAGAACCCGTTAACCGGCATTGCCCAGTCGTACAATACACTTAAACATGATATTTGATTTATGCAGATTGCATATGTATTATTATAGAATCAATCCTCTATTGATTATTATATACTAGCAGAACCCGTTAACCGGCATTGCCCAGTCGTACAATACACTTAAACATGATATTCTAATTTATGCAGATTGCATATGTATTATTATAGAATCAATCCTCTATTGATTATTATATACTAGCAGAACCCGTTAACCGGCATTGCCCAGTCGTACAATACACTTAAACATGATATTTTAATTTATGCAGATTGCATATGTATTATTATAGAATCAATCCTCTATTGATTATTATATACTAGCAGAACCCGTTAACCGGCATTGCCCAGTCGTACAATACACTTAAACATGATATTTTAATTTATGCAGATTGCATATGTATTATTATAGAATCAATCCTCTATTGATTATTATATACTAGCAGAACCCGTTAACCGGCATTGCCCAGTCGTACAATACACTGAAACATGATATTTTAATTTATGCAGATTGCATATGTATTATTATAGAATCAATCCTCTATTGATTATTATATACTAGCAGAACCCGTTAACCGGCATTGCCCAGTCGTACAATACACTTAAACATGATATTTTAATTTATGCAGATTGCATATGTATTATTATAGAATCAATCCTCTATTGATTATTATATGCTAGCAGAACCCGTTAACCAGCATTGCCCAGTCGTACAATACACTTAAACATGATATTTTAATTTATGCAGATTGCATATGTATTATTATAGAATCAATCCTCTATTGATTATTATATACTAGCAGAACCCGTTAACCGGCATTGCCCAGTCGTACAATACACTGAAACATGATATTTTAATTTATGCAGATTGCATATGTATTATTATAGAATCAATCCTCTTTTGATTATTATATACTAGCAGAACCCGTTAACCGGCATTGCCCAGTCGTACAATACACTTAAACATGATATTTTAATTTATGCAGATTGCATATGTATTATTATAGAATCAATCCTCTTTTGATTATTATATACTAGCAGAACCCGTTAACCGGCATTGCCCAGTCGTACAATACACTTAAACATGATATTTTAATTTATGCAGATTGCATATGTATTATTATAGAATCAATCCTCTTTTGATTATTATATACTAGCAGAACCCGTTAACCGGCATTGCCCAGTCGTACAATACACTGAAACATGATATTTTAATTCATGCAGATTGCATATGTATTATTATAGAATCAATCCTCTTTTGATTATTATATACTAGCAGAACCCGTTAACCGGCATTGCCCAGTCGTACAATACACTTAAACATGATATTTTAATTCATGCAGATTGCATATGTATTATTATAGAATCAATCCTCTTTTGATTATTATATACTAGCAGAACCCGTTAACCGGCATTGCCCAGTCGTACAATACACTTAAACATGATATTTTAATTTATGCAGATTGCATATGTATTATTATAGAATCAATCCTCTTTTGATTATTATATACTAGCAGAACCCGTTAACCGGCATTGCCCAGTCGTACAATACACTTAAACATGATATTTTAATTTATGCAGATTGCATATGTATTATTATAGAATCAATCCTCTATTGATTATTATATACTAGCAGAACCCGTTAACCGGCATTGCCCAGTCGTACAATACACTGAAACATGATATTTTAATTTATGCAGATTGCATATGTATTATTATAGAATCAATCCTCTTTTGATTATTATATACTAGCAGAACCCGTTAACCGGCATTGCCCAGTCGTACAATACACTTAAACATGATATTTAAATTTATGCAGATTGCATATGTATTATTATAGAATCAATCCTCTATTGATTATTATATACTAGCAGAACCCGTTAACCGGCATTGCCCAGTCGTACAATACACTGAAACATGATATTTTAATTTATGCAGATTGCATATGTATTATTATAGAATCAATCCTCTTTTGATTATTATATACTAGCAGAACCCGTTAACCGGCATTGCCCAGTCGTACAATACACTTAATCATGATATTTTAATTTATGCAGATTGCATATGTATTATTATAGAATCAATCCTCTACTGATTATTATATACTAGCAGGACCCGTTAACCAGCATTGCCCAGTCGTACAATACACTTAAACATGATATTTTTATTTATGCAGATTGCATATGTATTATTATAGAATCAATCCTCTATTGATTATTATATACTAGCAGAACCCGTTAATCGGCATTGCCCAGTCGTACAATACACTTAAACATGATATTTTTATTTATGCAGATTATGTATTATTATAGAATTAATCAACTATTCGTTACTATACTATATATTATGAGGAATAATTTGCCCGGTGGACTAATTTTCTAAAAAAAAATTAAAAAATACAAAAATAATAATGACAATGATAGTTTTACAATATGCAAATGAAGAAATGATTTGCGGCGATTTTAAATGGTATCTCTTCTATTACAATGAATTGAATGTATTAATAAACAGTAAAAATAAAATAGTAAGGAACACCCATGTTATAACAGGGAACCATTCGATCTGTAGTCGAATGTGCTATCAATGAGTTACATCTCCAGATGACAATAGTTCTGTTTGCTTTGGTTTTTAACCAGAAATTATTTGCTACAATACAAATCATTTTATGACAACAATGAACACTACAGCAACGAATGTACAAAAGCTACTTATGTAACACAAACTGGACCCCCAGCGTTGCTCGGTCGTAAAATACGCTTAAACATGATATTTTAATTTATGCAGATTGCATATGTATTATTATAGAATCAATCCTCTATTGATTATTATATACTAACAGGACCCATTAATCGGCATTGCCCAGTCGTACAATACACTTAAACATGATATTTTAATTTATGCAGATTGCATATGTATTATTATAGAATCAATCCTCTATCGATTATTATATACTAGCAGGACCCGTTAACCAGCATTGCCCAGTCGTACAATACACTTAAACATGATATTTTAATTTATGCAGATTGCGTATGTATTATTATAGAATCAATCCTCTACTGATTATTATATACTAGCAGGACCCGTTAACATCACAAAATAGATGCTTATTGACCCTAGTCTTGAAAAGACCAAAGTTATACGCAGGAGGAAGAGAATCCCACAATCCTGCAATCCATGGGAAGAAACTACTAGAAAAGGAAACCGTATTACAATGAGGTATCAAAACAGCAAATTGATGGAGACCATTAGACCAATGAGTCAAACGAGCTGGAACAAAGGAAGCAGGGAATAGATCAGACAGTAGTTCTATTGATTTATGTATTGATTTAATTGATTGGAAAGTCTTTGATTCAATCACAGAAGCAGCCTTGATGATGATTAATTGAAATAAAGAGCGACAAGTTACGAGATTTATGGGGAGAGCAGTAGGAAGGAAGTAAATTATAGGATTATTGATTTTCGATTTGTTTTTTTGGCTTTCCGTGATTGTTGCAGGAAATATTGCCTTTTTTGTCTTTGGAATCTCGTATAAACGATAAATGATGGAGATTAATTTGGATGGTAGGAGGTGGGATGTATGGAACGTGATAGTAGGAGGAGAAGAAGAAGAAGAAGAAGAAGAAGAAGAAGAAGAAGAAGAAGAAAATGGAAGAAGAAGAAAATTAAGAAAATGGCAAAAGAAGAAGAAAAAAAGAAAAAGAAGAAAATTAAGAAATCGCAGAAGAAGAAGAAGAAAATTAAGAAAATGGCAGAAGAAGAACAACAACAACAAGAGCAGGAGGAGGAGGAGGAGGAGGAGGAGGACGAGGACGATAAGTAGTTGAAGAAGAAGGAGATTTGAAAAAAGTAGTATGGGATGATGAAGAAGAAGAAGAAAGGTATGAAGTTGCGAAAAAAGGGGAGGAGGAGGAGGAGGAGGAGGAGGAGGAGCCAAATGCAATGGAAACAACTTCCACAGGATATGATGTCATGGAGAAAAAGTCTAAAATAAGATATGGCAAAAAAAAAAAAAAAAAGAGAAAGATCTTCCTCTTTGGTCTACGCACTGGTTGGTTTCAGACATGTTATCATTTTCCTCCCATCATAACCCCTGGGGATTGACGAAAGGGAAGCTCATAATGTAAAAAGGAATGATGTAATTCAAATTCCATTCAAGTTGACGGTCGAAGAAGTTGATCAGGCGGTCACTGTTGTTAGAGTCAAGATTAAGATGACTGTGGTCAAATGGATGCGCAATGTCCAAGTTATCAATGCCATCAGGTGATGATATGAGAGTGATGGGGAAAGAGGGAGTGGGGAAGAGGGAGGAGGAAAGAGGAAGATTTGGGAAATAGGTGAAAGTAATATATCAGATATTGACATGGACTGATGACCTGGGTATGCTAAGTTTGTTCAACAACACCACTGTTTTATGCAAATTAATCCCTGTTAACCAAGGCCAAAGACCACTCGAGGATAATGACACTGTCCGTTGATTAATGGACAATACCATATGAGAGTTGTTAGAACAAGCAAAATTAAATTACATAAGAATAATTCCCCTTTCTCTGTTTACCTAATACTAAGTAAAACTTCCATGAACAAAGTTTCTTTCTTAAAACTGATCGTTTATGCAACACATTATGCTGAGATGATTCTTAGCTTATTACAATATGGTGGTTTTCAAGTCCAATATAAACAAATTCTTGTTGAGACGTCCTTTTAAATGATGAAATTCTACTCAATCACCACCATCTTTACCAATCATCCCAGTGTTGTCTCACCATCCACTTAGGGGAGGGAAACAACACTAACTCTATGTAGGTTTAACCGGCTTCCTCCAAGGGAGGAAGTTCCATGGGAGTATGAAATTCACAAGCGGTCTCCAGTTACATGTATATCCCCATTTGGGGTGATGACAATGTTAGGATTTTGTTTGGAGATGTTGACGTCCTCCTACAGCGTCTGGAATTCCCAAATTGGTCACCCCATATGGTATTGATCAGGCTCAACATCGCTTAACTTCGATGATCTAACAAGAACTGGTGAGTCAACATGATTATGATGTACAATCATCCACCTCACACTCATTTAATTCTTATCCTCGAGTGGCTTTTGGGCCTTGATAAGTGATGACACCTTAGTAAAAAAAAAAAAAAAAAAGAATCATTTGTGGCAAGCAAAGACTTATCAGGCATGAAACGAAAAATCCCTGGTGTGAAGATAACAATGTAGCTTTTGCACAAATGCAACTGTTCAGGGTTAAACCTTCCCTGACTCTGTCTGCAACTCTTGTGCTTTGCTGCTATGGGGCATCTAAATAAATTCCTGCAATCTTTTAACCAATGATGAGGACATCATGCAGACTAGATAATTCTAATGCATGCTCTTTATGTGCAGACGTCCGATTCGTTCAAGAACAAAAAAAGCAGCAACAGCAGCCGTAACTGCTTGATTCGGCTGCTTTATCAACCAACGCCAAAGTTAAGAAATTATGGTTACATCATTTTACTGCTTCAGAAGGTATCCGACTGTTGTGGTATTAGTGGTTGAATAAATGACAAGAAAGACACATGAACAATCAAATAAATATGTATTAACTCAAAAATACATAAAAGAGGTAATCGAACAATATCTTTGCTCATGGCAGGACAAGTTGTGAACGACCATCCGCTTTGCGTGTCTCTCACCGACTCTCTCTTAAACTGCTTCTCCTTCCCCGGAATTGACATCATGGAATAGTTCATTATTTCTGGTAATAGGGGTGCGTCCCCAACACTAACTCTCAATGCAATCCTCTACCTATATGAGTCAAATATGTCCTAAAATAAAGTATTTGTGCCATACTTGGGCGGGAGCTGGTCGGAGCACCCTATTCTGCCTTGACAAAGTTCCAAATTGGCTTCAAAATCTAGTAAGTGATCTCCTTTTTTCTTCCTTGCAACCAATTTCTCACAGAAGAGACATTGTGAACCTGTCTTTGCTCTATCATTATTTTCATGGCAAGTACTCGTCTGAGCTTCAATCTATGCCCCCCTACTTGCGCCAAACTTTTACAAAAAAGCGCTTGTCTAGCTACAACTACTATCTACACTTCCCCACTATCTTACTGTGTCTAAATCTAAATGCAAATTCCATGAACAAAGTTTATTTCCTAGAACTTCTTACCTGTAGAACTCTGTTCTGCTGGCCTACTTTCCAGCTGACTACAATATGGTCGTTTTCAAGTTCAATGTAAACAAGTTTTTGTTGAGCCTCCCCGCCACCTAAATAATCCATTTCTAACCCATTTCCACTACCAACTATTAATATGCTGTTGTCTCAGTGATTACCGTGCACTCATTATCCTTTACCTCGAGTGGCTTTCGGGCCTTGATAAGTGGGGACTCCTTTGTAAAACACAAAAAAAATTTATTTATATACATGACCTTTATCAATATAAAATTAGGTGGGTGTATTATGTATATATTTGTATGTAGCGGATTTAGCAAATCTGAACGCGCTTTCCCCCTTCGGACCTGAACACACTTTCTCCCCTGCCGTAAAATTTTCCTTTTCACGTTTTCTTATTTTTTTAAAGATTATCGTCGGTAACAGACTAAACTTTCATATTAGTAGGAAAAAAATGTTTAAAAAAGTTTATTTAATGACTTTTAACGTGGGGTGGGAGCCGCTTTTTAATTATAAATTTCTATTAAATTGATACCCCACTTTGCGGTCGTTCTTCCTTATAGATTTTTCTTTAATAAATTATTTCAATTTGAATTATTACAATTTCTTTTTGTTCTTCCTTATAAATTTTTACCCCCACAGCGGACACGTGACACCGTAATAAGGAGAGTTTTGCTGATTGACCGCAAAGTGGGATATCAATTTAATAGAACGTTATGATTGAAAAGTGCCCCCGCGCCACGTTAAAAGTCATTAAATAAACTTTTTAAAAAACTTTTCCTCTTAATATGAATATTTAGTCCATTATCGATGATAATCCGCAGAAAAAATAAGAAAACATGAAAAGGAATTAATTTTACATCATGAGAAAAGCTTGGTCAGGTCTGAAGGGGGAAAGGTCATTCAGGTCCGAAGAGAGAAAGCTCGTTCAGGTCCGAAGAGAGAAAGCTCATTTAGGTCCGAAAAGAGAAAGCTCGTTCAGGTCTGCTGAGGATTTTCTATTAAACTAATTAACCAATCATGATGAATTTTGGAAAGTTTCAAGTCTGTAGACTAAAAATTTATAGAGTAGTTTGGTAGAGACAGTTTTGCATGCACACACACACACACACACACACACGTACACACACACTTTTCATATAATATACTAGCAGGTCATCCTGCACTGCCCGGTCATAAAATATGCTTAAATATGATATTTTAATTCATGCTGATTTGTATTTATTATTATAAAGCCAATTCTTTATTGATTATTATATTGTACCCAATATAGTAATGATTTAAAAAATAAAAATTATAACTTGGGTGCCCTCAGCTAGAATCGAAATCAAAACATATAATTCTACAGCTTTATCCGTTACCCTCTGTAGCACGTCGATACACATGTATAGACGCTTTTCTGCATGCGCAAATAGATGTATATTTGCACATGCAGAAAAGCGCCTTTTAAGCCGACTTACACCTGCTAAGTTCCATTTTTAAAAAATGTTAACCCCTTAGCAGCTATTTTTACCAGCTAAAGACTAAATCGAATTTATTCCACAAGTCACTAGATATTGTCTCAATTTGAGACAATATACCATCTGGTTTGCATGTAACAAGTCCATAATGACAGCTCAGTGGTTGGTACTAATTTGTTAGCTAAGTCTTTGCATTTCTCTGCGCTCTTTCACTCTATCCTGTTCGCTCAAACACCTCCCCACTACCGCAATATGCACCTCGCTGCATGCATTCATAAGTTTTGGTTCGGTTTCAATTATAGCTGATGCAACTTAAGTCATCTATTTTTTTATAATTAATTTTACCAAGAATTCTTCCCAACTTTTCGTTTCAGTTTCAATTCAAGTTGATGCACCCAAGTCATATGGATATATTTCTTTATTTTTGAAATCGAAACTTTATGATTTAT
>NC_136521.1:13942003-13994503 GCF_053919585.1 Euprymna scolopes | reverse complement strand
TCCGTACCGCCCAGCAAGGGAGCGTTACAAGACTTCAGGTTAGCGATGGACAAATTTATCCTATAGGGGGTCATTGAGGTCCTTAGTGGGTGGCGATTAAAGACTAAGAACTTCTAGTAACATTACTAGGTGTTTCTCAACCCATTTTCTTTGGGATTCGCGATTCATGTGGAAATTGGTTGCATCACACTTATTTTGAATTGTAATGTTCACAAAACTTTTTAAGTGCTTCCTGAATCAGATTGATTTCTGATTCAGATTTTCAACAAATATTTCTTATCTATGGAATGGTTCCTGGGAGTAGAAACCGAGTGGATATAGTGAAACGTGGTGATCTAAGACTTTTTCTATCAAATATGTAAATTGCATACTTATCTAAAACTTGATTCAACTGGAAGATACTGATGTGATTAGCTAATTAATAAATTTCAATGTGGGAAGTGACGGTGGTCGAGTGTGTAGTATCCACTATATATGGCCGGAACAAATCTTCGGCAGAGACATTCTAATAGTACCTATTTACTATGCCTCCCCACGAGACAGAGTTAGACACCAGGGTCGTTTTTTAACGTGGAGAAAAGGTACAAAAATAAAAATTGTCTATATAAGTTTTTGCGCGCCTAGATCAAACCAGTCCGGGATGCAGTTTTAGGAGTAACAGCATCGCTGTCGACTTCATCTTGTGGGACGTACAATCACCAATCACTGCTTTTATTTTATAAACCTCCGCCCCCAAAAGTGCTGTAATGTGAACATTTGATGCAAAATAAGCAATCCCCCCTCGCGCGCAACACATTGTCTGATTGCTTATGTAACCATGCCAGATGCCGATGCAAAATGGGTCAGGTTCTGGACTAGTCCCATAAATTAAATCACAAGATGGTGTAATATTGCAATAACTGAGGAGGTGCTTCTTAAAGCATTCTTCCCTGCCTTGACAGATAACAAAACCAACTTCGAAATCTAGTGACTGATATTTTCTTCTCCTTCCTACGACCTCTTTCTCACAGAAGAGACGTAGTCTTTCTCTGCTCATTATTTTCATCACAGCTTACATCTATGCTCCTCCCTCTTTAAACAAAAATTTATCTAACTACAACCATGCCAATAATTTTCCTTTCTTCTCTCTATGCCTAAAACTTCCATGAACAAAGTTTCTTTCCAAGAACTACCTGCCTATAATTTTCTCAGCTGACTATTAAATTATCGTTTTCAAGTCCAATGTAAACAAATTCTTGTTCAACTGTTATCTACGCAACCAATTCTGCTAACCTTCCACCATCATTACCACTCATCAGTGTTTTCTCATTGACGCTTCAATATTTCTCTACTCTATCGTTCTTTTCTCGAATTAGCTTACATTTATCACCCTCCTCCCCCGTAAAACATTCGCAACAAAAATTTTTCTAGCTACAACCATGTCAATAATTTTCTTTTCTTTTTGTTGCTTCACGAGGGAAGACAGACAGAAGAAAAAGAATTGTTGTCACACGCAGCAGCCCGATTGCGACAACCCTCAAGTCAACTGGATACAGAAACCAAACGATGTCGTACATACGACTCAACATAGTCCTGAACAATTCCATCCACATGCTCTGGCACAGTCTCGAACAATTTCATCCATGAGACCCAACATGATCCTGAACAAATCTGTGGATTTTAACCTAAACACCTCCATCAATTCGACCCGACACAATCCCAATAAATTCCTTTGATTCGACTCAACAGACCACATTACCCAAGCAACCTCAGCAGTTACTCTCCGAATGACTCTAATAATGGCTTTTTATAGCCCTAGAACGAACTCATTTTCAGCGTAGGTAGGTCGGACTAGGATATTGACATATAATTCTTGAGTGCTTCCATGCATCCTCGTCATACTTCTCTCTAAAACTTCCATGAACAAAATTTCTTTCCTAGAAACCTCCCCCCTGTTTCCCAACTAACTACAAAATTATCATTTTCAAGTCCAATGTAAACAAATTCTTGTTGAACTGTCCTCTAAACAACCAAATTCTGCCAAACTTCCACCGTTATCACTAATCATCACTAATCATAGCAGTGTTGTCTCATCAACCACCTTACACTTACTGACCCTTATCCTTGAGTGATCTTTAGGCCTTGATAAGTGGTGACTTATACAAATAAAAAAGTGTTTGCATTTCATATGCTTCATCACATAAATGAAATGCAAGTCACGTTGGTGAGCCTGATCTTAAATGCAGGACGTAGTTTAGTGATCCATTACAAGAAAGATACTTCACAACCGATTGAGCTTACTACTGGTACTGCTTGTCAACAAATTACAGCTGTTATATGACATATGTTATTTAAGCTAGATATCTACAGCCATAAAAGAGTTAAAGTAGAAATTAAGATCACATGTTCAGAATATGACATCAGGTTTGAATTGAATGGCATGTTTAATTTCTTGAAGAGTTTCTGATGGGTAGCTAATCTGTATAAGTCCCAGAGGTGAAAAATAGAGTTTTCAGTGGGTAGTTAATCTGTATAAGTCCTAGAGATGAAAAATAGAGTTTTCAATGGGTAGCTAATCTGTATAAGTCCTAGAGATGAAAAATAGAGTTTTCAATGGGTAACTAATCTGTATAATTCATATTATTTGGATTCATCGGACTATTGTTCTCATCTTGAGCGTGATTTTCACAACGTTTTGGTCAATGTAACCTCCGACCTTCTTCAGGTGTATATTGTTGAACTTGGGAATGTTTCTGTCGAACTTGATAATTTGAACGGAATTTTGAGCGAAACCCTTTATTTATTTTACAAGGGTAGCTAGCATGCTCTTGTTCCGTCAGCCATGACTGGGTAGAAGTCCTAAGTAATTTGCAAGGACCCATGGCGAGTACTTGGAAAACTCAATCGTAAAAGTGATATTTTCTTGAAGGTTGAAGGTTCAATCCTTAGTGTGGGTGACTGAAAAATACAATTACAAATTACTTAGGACCTCTATCAAGTCATGGCTGACGGAACAAGTAAATAAAGGTTTCCATTCGAAATTCCGTTCAAATTCTCGAGTTTGACAGAAACATTCCCGAGTTCGACAAGATACACCTGAAGAAGATCAGAGGTAACATCGACCGAACGTTGTGAAAATCAGACTCAAAATGAGAACAGTAGTCCAATGAATCCAAATAACACAAATAACCAATCCTCATCTAAAAAATTCAGAAACGTTATAATCTGTATAAATCCTGGAGATGAAAAATAGTTTTTGATGAGTAGTTAACCTGTATAAGTCTTGGAGATGTAAAATAGAGTTTTCAGTGGGTAGCTAATCTGTATAAGTTTTGAACTTTAAAATTTTGCAGGCAAAGAGCAAAGAGCTTTCTTGTATGGACACAAAAAATTATGTGTGGAAATTCTCAAAGATCCAATAATTTTATGGAATGATTCCGGTTTCTGATTGGTTGCTAGCAAAATTTGGCTCCATTTGATTGGTCAGTTCCTATCGCAAGTGTCTATAAATAGAACCTTCCAATTTTCTTTGATCATACGTTCATACATTTTTTGAATTATAAGGATGAGCCTCCTTGCTGCTTCGGTTGCTTGGAGACGGGGTAGAAAAGTACCAATCAAGAATCCGTTCTTTACAATCAGTCCGACAGGTGTGGGGCCAGGAACTGGCCCAGTACTTGTCTGACTGAGGTACACTGCTTGGGTATTACCTAAGAGGTCCACCCTCCAAGTTTATCAATTGTAGCCTGAGGCAACTCTATTGGGGAATGCTGATGGGAATGCCTAGGCAATTTTTGTTAGGCCGGAGTGCCTCTCATTTAGGGGCACTGACTGGACATCCCCACTTTCCAACATTGTGTCTCATCTTGCTGAGGTGGGCAACAAGTCAATATCTACCTTTGTTAAAGAAAGAATATTGCAACATCGGAGATAGGAAGTCATAAGTGACACGTAGTGAAGAAGATAGTGAAATTATTCTCTTTGGTTGGATGCACATTTTCCTGGGGACGAGTGAAGAGATACTTAATTCAACAATATGCAGTACATAAGAAAACAATACAAAATGTTATGAAATAGAGCAAGAATGCTGCTGTATTTTAACTGTTTTAGTCACGATTACAGAAACAAGGGAAAAAGAAAGAATCAATTGCTCATACCAATAAAGAAAAAGACAAAGGAGCGTCACCACTCATTCAGCTTACTACAGCTGCTCATTAAAATGCAGCTGTTAATTAGTTAAAAATATAACAAAAATAAGAATTGACCATAATGCTACACACAATTTGCCAGCTCCTTAGTTTTCATCAGCAGGAATACCAGACTTTTATCATTAACACTTTTATTTAGCTGAAAAAAAATTTTTTTTTTTTTTTGCTGTAAAAATGAAAGAAAAAAACCTGCAAGGAAAAATGCAAATATAAAGCTTTTTATTTTTTCAAAAATCGATGGTATAATTTCTGGTTTATGTTCTTTATGTGTAATTAGTTTGATAATGTTATTCTTTATATGTAATTAGTTTGATAATGTTGTTCTTTATGTGTAATTATTTTGATAATGTTGTTCTTTATGTGTAATTATTTTGATAATGTTGTTCTTTATATGTAATTATTTTGATAATGTTGTTCTTTATATGTAATTAGTTTGATAATGTTATTCTTTATGTGTAATTAATTTGATAATGTTGTTCTTTATGTGTAATTATTTTGATAATGTTATTCTTTATATGTAATTAGTTTGATAATGTTA
Organism: Euprymna scolopes; assembly: GCF_053919585.1. Lineage (NCBI taxonomy): Eukaryota > Metazoa > Mollusca > Cephalopoda > Sepiida > Sepiolidae > Euprymna > Euprymna scolopes. The sequence goes on along the minus strand of NC_136521.1, from coordinate 13,989,778 downwards.
TTCTTTATATGTAATTAGTTTGATAATGTTCTTTATATGTAATTATTTTGATAATGTTGTTCTTTATATGTAATTAATTTGATAATGTTATTCTTTATGTGTAATTAATTTGATAATGTTGTTCTTTATGTGTAATTATTTTGATAATGTTATTCTTTATATGTAATTAGTTTGATAATGTTATTCTTTATATGTAATTAGTTTGATAATGTTCTTTATATGTAATTATTTTGATAATGTTGTTCTTTATGTGTAATTAATTTGATAATGTTGTTCTTTATGTGTAATTAATTTGATAATGTTGTTCTTTATGTGTAATTATTTTGATAATGCTGTTCTTTATGTGTAATTAATTTGATAATGTTGTTCTTTATGTGTAATTAATTTGATAATGCTGTTCTTTATGTGTAATTAATTTGATAATGTTGTTCTTTATATGTAATTATTTTGATAATGTTGTTCTTTATGTGTAATTAATTTGATAATGTTGTTCTTTATGTGTAATTAATTTGATAATGTTGTTCTTTATGTGTAATTAATTTGATAATGTTGTTCTTTATGTGTAATTAATTTGATAATGTAATTCTTTATGTGTAATTAGTTTGATAATGCTGTTCTTTATGTGTAATTATTTTGATAATGTTGTTCTTTATGTGTAATTAATTTGATAATGTTGTTCTTTATGTGTAATTAGTTTGATAATGTTGTTCTTTATGTGTAATTAATTTGATAATGTTGTTCTTTATGTGTAATTATTTTGATAATGTTGTTCTTTATGTGTAATTATTTTGATAATGTTGTTCTTTATGTGTAATTAATTTGATAATGTTGTTCTTTATGTGTAATTAGTTTGATAATGCTGTTCTTTATGTGTAATTATTTTGATAATGTTGTTCTTTATGTGTAATTAATTTGATAATGCTGTTCTTTATGTGTAATTAATTTGATAATGTTGTTCTTTATGTGTAATTAATTTGATAATGTTGTTCTTTATGTGTAATTAATTTGATAATGTTGTTCTTTATGTGTAATTAATTTGATAATGTTGTTCTTTATGTGTAATTATTTTGATAATGTTGTTCTTTATGTGTAATTAATTTGATAATGTTATTCTTTATATGTAATTAGTTTGATAATGTTGTTCTTTATATGTAATTAGTTTGATAATGTTGTTCTTTATGTGTAATTAATTTGATAATGTTATTCTTTATATGTAATTAGTTTGATAATGTTATTCTTTATATGTAATTATTTTGATAATGTTGTTCTTTATGTGTAAATAGTTTGATAATGTTGTTCTTTATGTGTAATTAGTTTGATAATGTTGTTCTTTATGTGTAATTATTTTGATAATGTTGTTCTTTATATGTAATTAGTTTGATAATGTTGTTCTTTATGTGTAATTAATTTGATAATGCTGTTCTTTATGTGTAATTAATTTGATAATGTTGTTCTTTATGTGTAATTAATTTGATAATGTTGTTCTTTATGTGTAATTAGTTTGATAATGTTGTTCTTTATGTGTAATTAATTTGATAATGTTATTTTTTATATGTAATTAGTTTGATAATGTTGTTCTTTATATGTAATTAGTTTGATAATGTTGTTCTTTATGTGTAATTAATTTGATAATGTTATTCTTTATATGTAATTAGTTTGATAATGTTCTTTATATGTAATTATTTTGATAATGTTGTTCTTTATGTGTAATTAGTTTGATAATGTTGTTCTTTATATGTAATTATTTTGATAATGTTGTTCTTTATGTGTAATTAGTTTGATAATGTTGTTCTTTATGTGTAATTAATTTGATAATGTTGTTCTTTATGTGTAATTAATTTGATAACGTTGTTCTTTATGTGTAATTAGTTTGATAATGTTGTGATTAAAAATTAGTACAAAGTTGATTTTTTGTAGAGCATGCAGTGTTCGCATCAAACAAAAAGAATGAAGGAAAACAATGGCTGCTGTGGTTTCTTATAGGCTGGCGATCTCGTGAGGTAACAGGACTTCAGGGCATCTAATATGCATATCAAAGGCAGACGGTTTCAATAAAAAGTCTCTTGATCAGAGAAGGGCATTCTTTTTGGCAGAAGTGAGTTTTGTCAGATGTCTATTGACTTTTGAGACCGAGAATTGTGATGAAGGAGAAGAATAGTTTACATAAATTGTTGGTAGACTCCAGCGTATTTTACAGCATAAGTCCTGATTCTGTAATGTGGTTATTACATGTCAACACTTGGGACCCACACGTTGTATGCAGACAGTCGCAAGGAACCAAAGACAAAGAAAGAATTCAACTCACTCTTTGTTTTAGTGAAACAACAGACATTTATTTACATGTACTTTCCAGAATAATGTCTTTCTTGTTCAAAAGTCCTCTCGCATTCTAATGCGTTTAACAAGATTCTGCCGTGTCAAACACATGGTAGCTATCTTTGTCTGGCCATGTTTAACATGTGTTTTGTCCTATTGCTCTTGGGCCACCTGTTTGTAACAAGTCTATCTTTGTCATTTCTCTAACCTTAAGGGTCCACGTCTTTCTCTTTTTATAATCCTTTTCTTTTCTTTTTTGCCATGACGTCACCTCACCCACGGCTCAGTCATTTTCTCTGTTACAATTTCAAAGTCCGCAGAAAATAGTGTAAGACTAAATTAATTTAAAAAAAAAAAAAAAATTTGCATATTTATTTTTCATAGCAAAACTTTTATTTTTAACTGAAACCAGAAGTAACAGGATATATTTTATATCTGGAACCTATTTTGGCCTAACACCATTTTTTCAGATTTTGAGTCAGAACTTATTTCATTACGCCCACTCTATTACTGATCTAACTTCTATTGTCGATTTCTTCATCTGTGTACTGATCACATTTTCCTACCTGTGCTATATTTTGTCTATATATTTTATAGACGCACTTTTACAAAATACGTGCCATAGCATATGCACTCTGATGACCGTGGTTTTTGTAATCAAACAACAACTTGTTAAATCAACAAAGTTTTATTTATTTTACAGATGATAATTTGAAAAGCAAAAAAGTTTGGGTCAGTATAGAGATGGGGGGGGCGCCGATCAAACGACGGCAAAAATGTGTTGCTGGCTTCGCTCTCGTCTCTCTGACTGATTGTCTTTGTTTTGACTTCTGCTTATATTTATATCGCCCTAAATCAACAAAGTTCATTTATTTTACAAAATGATAACCTGACAAGCAAGAGAGTTTGGACCAGAGGGAGTGGTGATGTATGATCTGGATAGTATATACGACGACAGAAGTGTGTTTGTTCCTTCTCTTTATCTGTTTTTATTTGTTTTGACTTGGTTTTTATATTTACATCACCCCACATTCCTTGATCGGAATTTAATTTGTTCTATTATTTTGATCTTCGATTTGAAATATTTTTAGCAATTTCAATCCAGAGTTAAATATATCTGTCATTGTTTCATGATTTGGATTCTTTGATCAGAATGTAGGGTTGACATCATTGCTAGAAATCTCATTTACATCTGGTTTTGTCTGGATCCGATATTTTCCGGCATTGTCCGTCACCTATACAACCCCTGTATTTGGTCATAATCATATTGACACACTAGTTCTGGTAAGATCACTAAAGTTAAGTAACAATGAGTCCAGTAAGTACGAGATGGATAGCAATTTGGAAATAACAGGCACTGTATGTAGGAGGGTTGTGAAACAGGATTGCATGAGAAAAAATATTTAACTTTGAGAAACCTTTAACAAGTACTTCAATATAACCTGGTAATTAATGTGTGCTGGTACAATAGAACAACTTCTTTCTGGGCAAAAGTTCTATTTTCAATCATGTGACGAAGATGTCTAAAGAGAGAGAAAGAGTATGCTTAAATTTCTTTATCATTTGGCCTGTTGTATTTTGTTATCTTTAATATAAATCTTACCTGTCTGTTTAAATGTATGTATGTATGTATGTATGTATGTATGTATGTATGTCCTCCTCACCAAACAAGTCTGGTGGGGGAATCAGTTTAGTCGCCGGTGACCCGACCATGAGGCAGGTAGTACTGGGTTACATGGTACCAGTAGCATATGACATGACCTGACACAAGTTCATTCGCCCTTTGGAAGGTCTTGTTTTTAATCCTTCAAGGAGACTAGCCAAGATCTTCCAAAGGGCGAATGAACTTTTTTTCTGGGTCAACGGCCAACTAGCACCGTGTATATTTGTGTGTGTGTGTATATGTGTATTGGGGTGGAGAGGGCTCCCGTAAGCCGTGGTGAAGGCAACCTTTCTAGGAGAAGCAAATCTCTGATTTAAAAAACCATAAAGCGGGAGACCAGTACCCGCATTAAGCTGGTCTGCAGTTTAATTTGTTGCTGGCTATCTTGCTCTTGCTTGTTGCTGGATCTCAACATTTTGAACCGAGAGAGAGACTTAGCTGTCGTACAAAGCTAAGACTCTGTAACATCAGCTTTGTATAGATACTCCCTCAGGCATTTGGGCTCATGGATTTTAAATGTCTGAGGGAGTGGCACTCGTCTGACAAGACGTTGCAATCATCATGTATGTATGTATGCATGTCTGCCTAAAACTGCTGACAGAGGCGACAAATTTTTATGAGATCAGTATTGTTTTGAAGCTCGATCCTTTGGATGATAAATATCGAAAAATTGGCTAAAAACATTAATTCCTTCACCCTCAACTGGGCACTTTTCTACAGGGAAGGGTTTCTTTTTCTCGCTGATATTTTCGATGGCCTCTTTTCGATTGTCTAGCCTTAATCTAAACCTACGTCACTTCTGGTTTAGCGATGGGCGCAACAGTAAAGACGTCCCTATTTTTTTTTTTTCACTTTTTTCATCCTTTGTGGTACGGGTTTTGAGCCTGCCTGCTTATTACCGCTTCTTTCTACCACTTTTTTTCTTTTTTTTTCAACATGCACCTCCAAACACCCGTGCAACGCCGGGCACTCCAGATAGTCTCCAATAAGAATGGATAATGGATAACATTTGCAAGATAGTGACCGAGTCCTCCATGTTGGCTATCAAAGAAGACTCTGCTTATAATAACGCTTAGGTCTTTTTTCTGAGCCCCATTTTTTTTATTTGTTTAATATTATTTTTTCATGGGTTTGTTAGCTTGTGTGAAAACGCCAGGCTCAGTCTCATTTTAACTGTGATCCTATCACAAAGGAAGTGTTGATTTATCCCATATGTAGAAATAACAATACTCATAGATGTTTATAATAAGTAACATTAATCTTTATTTGTTCAGATGACTTATAAATCGGAAAACAAGAATTCCTGGCTTATATACACATACATAGAACATAATCTCATTATTAGCTATCGATTTTCCAAGTAATGTGTATAAAATAAAATCAGTCTATCTTTTTTGTCATCGGTAGCTTTCTTCCTACAAAATCAACATTTGATTCTAATTCGTCAGTTTTTCTTGTGGAGCATTGTAATATCTTGTTAACAAGAATAAAATGTTATTCGATTCAGTCTTTTTCAGAAAATACTTTGTCTATGTCAGAAGTTTTTTTAAATAACTACCATCTTAAAAAAAGAAAAATTTTGACATATCTCTGTATTCGTCCATACAGAGTCACTTTTCTTTGATACAGAAAAAAATAGAGGCTTCTTTACATATATACAACATAATCCTGAAGTTATGCCATCGATTTTATAAAACATCCTGTGAAATAAAATAAAAAAACATTTAAAAATCCAAAATAATTCTGAGGAATTACCATCATTATTCATATATTTTTTCTTAGGACTATTATCTTCAATATTGCTTGAAATTTTTCAATAATTATTCATATTTTTCTTTACTCAGTTTAGATATTAATATTAAGGACAATAGCCCAAAGAGAAATTAGATAAATAAAGAATGTTGTATAATTTTCCTTTTGGGGACCACAATTTGAAACCTGACCACAAATTTTAAAATATAAGAGTATCAGAAGGACACATTTCAAATGGTGGTCGGAGGAATTGTATTATTTTTCATTTTGGGGGAAGGTTCGTTATTCTTTTCAACTGTAGTCATCTTCCTGCAGGGGCACGGCAGCGAATAAAGCGGGTTCTGATTTCTTATAATCTTTCTTTGAAGCTTACGCGATTCACGGTACATGTCCTTCATTTAAATATTTTAAATTAAAAATTATAAAACAATCAAAACTATTCCAAAACGGATATTTTCAACTGAACACTTCAAAAATATAACATTAGAACAACAGGGGGGAAATATTCCTATAATGTCAAGTAATACCAAAATAGTCTGCTCAAAGGGATACTAGCCAAGGCCACCACTATAAGAGACCAAGAGATCTAACATTTACTGGAGGAAAAATTTCCAGTCATCAGTAGGAGCTTTTAACTGCTTAAAAAATTTTATTCCAAAAAGATTCTAACCATGTGTAAGAGTCGAGTAAAGTGGGAGATTGTATCCTTCCGGCTCGTGGTAAGCCCAATACAAAATACAAATGTCTGCACCCATGCTTACGGTATTTATAGAAATCAGGGGAGGTCACTCTAGTTATTTCCTGTCCAGGGGAGATCCCTCTACTCATTTCCTGTTCAAGGGAGATTACTCTGGTTGTCTCATATTGTCAGGGACAGATAACCCTTATACATACACCATAGTTATGATTAAGCACTAAAAAATTATGCATTGAAATAAAAGTTACAGTTCTTATTTAGTGTCACACTTACTTTAAAAACAAAAATATAGAAAATATAGACAAATCTTTATGATGTACGTACTCCTCATGGAACAAAGATGTCATATTCCAAAAATTACGTAAATATATCAATTAGTTTTTGTTTTTTTTAATAAGAAAATTAAATTTTATGAGGAGGTGACGAAAGAGTCAGGAGCTGCTATATTTCTTTAGGATGTGTCAAAATTCAAAGACCAACAACTCTATTATACTATTGAGATTAACCGACTATGCTATTTTATTATTATTTCATTAATAATTGCTAAAACTCATAAAATTTAATTTTCTTAATTAAAAAAAAAAAGAGCTACTTGATCAATTTATGTGAATTTTGGAATATGACATATTTTTTCCCCCCCCCGTTACAAGTATGTACATCATAAAGATTTTTCAGTATTATTTTTTCTAAGGTGTAATTCTATAAATGCATCAAAATTACTCATTAAAATATGCATTTATTTGTCAATAATTGTTACGCCGGTTTTATGTAAATAAAAATTAGTTAATTTTCATGTTGAAGTCTTTCAACTAATAATGAAAAAAAATACGAAATTTTATTGTTTGCAATTAACAAAACTACACAGTTTCTATTATCTTTAAAATTGTTATTAATAAAACCATTTAGCCAATCACTTTTGTTCAATTTATTGTTTCTTCCGAAATTCACACATAAGATGAGACTATAAAATTAAAAAAAATGAACTTCAAATTAAAATTAAAAAAGAAAGAATTACTCCAAATTGAAATAAGATCAACTTCAAAAAACTTAAAAAAAAGGTAAACTGCAAATTAAAAAAAGGTAAACTTCAAATTAAAAAAAGGTAAACTGCAAATTAAAAAAAAAGGTCAACGTTTAACTCTCTTTTCAAGCAGGTCATTCTGATGATACTTGACATCATATTAACATTTTGTTTGTTTCTATTGTTCAAAATTGTTCAAATGTTTTGTGTTTTTAGTTATCGAGAGAAAATACCGATTCAGAAATAATTTATTTTTAATTTAAAATGTTTAATTTTTAAAAAATCATGAGATCCCATAAGAACTTGAATGTCTGCTGGAGAGAACTTGAAAACCTACTAGACACTATCCTCGAGTGCAAGGGTCTCTCTGTACAGGGGTTTGTCAGAACAACCTGGCGTGAGGATACTTTCCCCTAGAAGTGAACGCTGACCAAATATTTAAAAATCACCATGTTCACAACCCAATATCATCTGTATGGCTAATTCACACTGGCTTTTACAAAAAAATAGTGCACCTTCATCTAGTATTGTTATCTCACGTAACACTATGAAGCTGGATCCTCCACCAGACTAGATGAATTCTTGTCCTGGAATCTAGTAAGACCAAGAGATCAGAACAAAGATATATTATATAACATATTTAACTGGTCAATTGGAAGAGAAAAAATAATATTTCAACTTCTTTACAAACTCAACATTTGAGACATAAAGGATAACTTTAATGAAATATTCAAATATCTATGTATCTCATGTAGAGATCAAGTGTTAGCAACTAGTAAGGGGTCTTTTGACTTCTGAGAACTTCAACTGAAGTAAAATAAAAACGAGAACAACCAATTATGCAAGGGATAAACAGGGGAATGGTATAAGCATATAAACGGAACCAGTGTTTTTTTTTTTCTAACAAGATTTGCAGAAGTGTAGTCGATGTTAATACAAAATCAAAATGCATAAACACGCTTGTACGTACATCGTCTGCGCATACACTATCCTAAACAAAAACAAATAATCATATTTTGGATGTATCGGAAAACTTTCCAAATTTATTTGAAATGATCTTTCTAGGAGCTACCTAAATCTTTTAAAAGCCTGATTTTCTTTCAATAAACAAGTGGAACCCAGTTAACCCAAATCTGTGGATCAGTGTTGCTGGAGGCCCACTATAGGCACACATCTCTGCAACGATACTCTTCACTCATATACACATAAACATTAACGAACACACACACACACACACACACACACACACACACACACACACACACACACACACACACAACTCATTGATATTATTGTCTGTCAATCTGTTAAACTTTATTCATTGAAATATTCCCAAACCTTATCACTGAACTATTTTCTAATATGATAAAAAAAAACATTATCTCTTATAAACAACTTTAAATGAATTAGAATTTATAAAAATGAGCAGAGAAGTTTTGAATACTATTTTCCTGACCCCTGAAACTCAAGGCTCTTAAATAATCAATCCAGACTTCTTCTAATGTCTCAGCTAACTGAAACCCCTTGTTTTTACAAGAACTCTAAAAACATTCACAAACATTCTATGTTTTTCTGTTGCTGTAAACTTCCATTTTAAACATATATAAAATATCTCTTTTGCTAATATATGCTTTCAGAACTCATTATTTTGTTTTCTTTACCGTATGACAATGTCTCTCATTTATTCTCACATTTGATCATAAAACCTGAAAACCTTTACACTGAAAATATTTCTCTAAATCCGGCTCATCCTAAAAATATCTCGCTATTTACAAATTACCCTAAAGCAAAAATCTCCAAAACTGTCATGAACACATCCAAAAAAACTAATGACCGCCTCCCTAAAACTGATGATCGAAACCATCATAGAAGTATATCAAGACTCATGAGCCATTTTCACTCCTACAACTAGATACTGCGAACCATGAAGAAATGTTAGTCACCATATTTCTCTCTCTCTCTTTTTCTTTCTTGATGATGACTATATAGATTCATTAATTAATTAAGCACTGTGGAAAGTAAAATCGCCAACTGTCATTAGTGATAATGCAAATCTTCTAAAAACGAATTGAGCACTACTTGATTACTGATAATGTTTATATAAACACTAAGATTTCCTTTCTTTGCACATGTCAATGATGTAGTGAAAAAATACTTAGACTGGCAAAGAAAATGAATGTTTCAATCTGAGAATTCACATATAAAGCCATACCCGGTGAACCGAGTGCAAGAAATATCCAAACAATTGTGTTTTAACGTCAGTTAAAAAATATATTTTCAGGAAAAAGATTTCTTGGTTGAAGTCTTTGAAATAGAAAGTGTATGTTTGGCACCCAACATGATTCTCCATCCCCAGAAAATTAAACAGAAAAGAAAATAGAAAAAAAACACAGTCTTTCTGTGAATGTTTACACATATACTCTCTCTCTCTCTCTCTCTCTCTATATATATATATATATATATATATATATATATATATATATATATATATATATATATATATACACTTGTTTATTGTTATATAAACATGCTCACATCCCGCTGCTACAAACAGCCACTTGTTTCAATCAAACAACAGATATCATCAGGCAGCGACTTGACTATTCAAATGTTTATTCATTGAACATTTGAATAGTCAAGTCGCTGCCTGATGATATCTGTTGTTTGATTGAAACAAGTGGCTGTTTGTAGCAGCGGGATGTGAGCATGTTTATATAACAATAAAAAAGTATTATCAGCTCTTTTTATTGAGCACTATCTAACAATCTCATTGAATTCACTAGTCCATTACTTTTGAATAAAAAAAACCCGAGTATATATATATATATATATATATATATATATATATATATATATATATATATATATATATATATATATATATATATATATGTATATATATATAGTCTAGAAGGGCTTTGGGTATTTTATTTTAAAAAAATACTAAATAAAATAATTAAAAGAATAAAAAATTTATAAAGTTATAATAAAATGTAAATTCTTAAAGAAAAAACTACTGCATTAAACATATCGTAGACTTAGAACTTGCATAAGCTGACTTTCTGCTAGAAAATTTACAATTATACAAAAGAATTCAACTATATAACGATGGGGGGGGGAACTTAATTTAACTTAAATTTTTAAATAGAAAAAGGGGATCATCAGCTGCTTATCATGTAGCTGTTTCAAAAATTTAAAAACAGGACAGCCTTTTAAATACATAGCTCTCCAGTGGAAAATACCACCTCCACAAATAACAAAGTGTAGACACAGTCTAGTTACTATTTATACTAATACGTAAATAAACATATACAATCTATTTAATTATAAAACTCAAATGACCTTCTAACGTGTGTTGTAATCCAACATCCGGTTTACGACTTCCGGTTGCGCATGTGTACATAAACATAAACCCATAACAGCGTAAACAAATAAGCACAAATCGCTACTTTTGCAGAATTTGACCTGGGCCACGGGTAGTCTAGTATTATATATAGGTAATTATATCATTATTATTAATAATAATAATAATAAAAATAGTAATAATAATATTTTATGATCTATTCTGTGATATCTTAATTAGCATATATATATATATATATATATATATATATATATATATATATATATATGATGATTGCAACTTTCTTAATGCTAACTGTCAGTCCGAAGCAGGTACAAGCATTTGTAAAGAGATCCATCACTAGTTGCATATCTACTGGGGAGTGTTATATATATATATATATATATATATATATATATATATATATATATATATATATATATATATATATATTTAAAGGAGATTAGAACAATAGTCTAAAGAGCTAAGTGTATTTTAATGTAACAGTGAAATTACTAGTTTAATTAAAATACAGGAAATAGAAAGTGCTCGTTGTAATTTAGATATATAATAAGCTCGATAGTTAAATGTCCTAGAGCTAATTCAATATTAAGTAATGTGATTTATAATTTAAAATTCAAAAATTAAAAAAAAATTTTTTAAATTTAAAAATCAAATTTTAATCAAATTAAAAATCAGTTTCATAAGAAGGAACAACAACAAAATCAATTTTTTGTTGTTGTTCCTTCTTATGAAACTGATTTTTAATTTGATTAAAATTTGATTTTTAAATTTTTTTTTTTAATTTTTTAATTTTAAATTATAAATCACATTACTTAATATATATATATATATATATATATATATATATATATATATATATATAATTATTCAGAATAGTGAAATACAATAAATCTACTGGGGTGCTAATCCAGTGAATATCGGTTTTACACAAGACACAGGAGCTTAATGCACAGTAATGAGCCGAGAGCTTCCATAACAGGACTTGGCATACACTTTCGATTTGAAGTTCAACATTCTTTTTTTTTTTTTTTTTTGCCGCATCAATATCCAGTTTCCCTTATTTTATGTATCTAAAATGATTTTAAAACTTTAAAAACATTTAATTTAATTTTCTATGTTTGTTACCTTTAGCAAATCAGGTGCAAACCTTTTATAATATTTGCTAATATTTTTCCTCCGAGCAGATGTATAAACATCGAAAACTCATGGGTTAAGGAAATACATTTTACTATGCTGTATTTTTTGTCTTGTATACAATAAAATTTCTATATTTGAAATTTAAGTTTTTCAAATCACAAAATTTTAATTTCCTAAATTATGATATATATATATATATATATATATATACTAGCATTTCAGCCCGGCGTTGCCCGGGTGTTTGGAGATGTATGTTGAGAAAAAAAAAAGAAAAAGAAAAAGCGGTCAATTTTTTTAAACTTTGACCCCTATTATGTCCCCTTAACATTTATTGTTTTGGACTCAAATCAAGTTATTAAGTTATATCCATGTCCAAGGAACCTATATCTAAAATTTCAAGTGTTTAGACCCAAAATTGGCGGAGGAGTTTGGTAGAGTTCTCAAAGGTCAAATCGTTGAACTTTGACCCCTTGCTCGGGTGTTTGGAGGTGTATGCTGTGCAAAAAAAAGCAAAAAAAACAAAAAATGGTTAATTTTTTTAACTTTGACCCCTATTATGACCCCTTAAAAGGGCTCAAATCACTTTATTAAGTTAGATCCAGGTTCAAGGAACCTATATCTAAAATTTCAAGTGTCTAGACCCAAAATTGTCGGAGGAGTTTGGTAGAGTTCTTAAAGGTCAAATCGTTGAAATTTGACCGCTTAACAGCCAAATTTCTGGCTGACACCCGTCACATCGATTTTTCCAAATCTCAGTACCCGGTATTTCAAATTTCGAGTCTATAGACTAAAAATTGACAGGGTTATTGCGTAGGGAAATGTACACAGACAGACAGACACACAGACAGACAGACAGACACGTTCACTTTTATAGATATATAGATATATAGATATATATATATCATGTAATCAAAGACCATGCCATTGCAATCTTAAGAATAACAGATCAAAAGGATTTTATTTCAATCCTAATTTAAACTAACAAACCAAATAAAATTTCAAACTTTAGTGTGACAGACCAATGATAATACTATTTACAATTTCAAACTTGCGTATAACAGAATAAACAGAACTGCAGAAAATACTGTTTCAAACGCGTGTAACAGACCGCAGACAATTACAAACTTAAACCTGACAGACGAAAGAAATGCTATTTCAAAGTTTTAGATTTAAAAAAAAGTAAAACAAAAATAATTAAAATTCCATTTTAAATGTATGCATAACAGATTAAACAATGCTATTTCAAACTTAAGCATGCCAGATCAATGAAAATGCTCTCGAACTAGTGTCTTCCCACATTATACCTAACTCTAATCCCAAATATGTGCATTTAACAAATAAAATGCTATTTCAAACTTAAGCATAACAGATCAACATAAAATCGTACTTCAGTCTTAAGCGGTACAGACCAAGGAAAACATCACTGTCTTCTTACATTCTACCAACCCTCTTTCTAAGTCGGTGCCTGTAAAAAGGATAATGCTATTTCAAACTTGAGCATAATAAATCAAAGAAAATGCTATTTCAAACTTGAGCATAACAAACCAAAGAAAATGCTATTTCAAACTTGAGCATAATAAATCAAAGAAAATGCTATTTCAAACTTAAGCATAACAAATCAAAGAAAATGCTATTTCAAACTTGAGCATAACAAACCAAAGAAAATGCTATTTCAAACTTGAGCATAATAAATCAAAGAAAATGCTATTTCAAACTTGAGCATAACAAATCAAAGAAAATGTCATTTCAAACTTAAGATCAAAGAAAATGCTATTCCAAAGTTTAAGCATGCCAGAATAATGAAAATACTACCGAATTACTGTCTTCTCACATAATATTCGATCCTCCAAAAATCAAAGAAAGAGAATATGAATTTGAATGTTTTAAAATATTTTGGAAATCTTATTTCAAACACTTATTGGAACTGGTATTACAAATTAAAAAAGATAATAAAAAGTATTTCTTGAAAAAGTCCTCCGCTGACAATAACTTTTCAGAATTAAAAATAAAATTTGAAACAATTTCATTTTATTTTTATATAAATTGTTTGTTTTCTTAATTGTTTTTTAAATTGTTTTATTTTTAATCAATTTTATTTTATTTTTATATAAATTGTTTGTTTTTTAATTATTTATTTTTAATCAATTTTATTTTATTTTATATAAATTGTTTATTTCTTATTTTTTTATTTTTAATCAATTTTATTGTATTTTTATATAAATTGTTTATTTTTTAATTTTTTATTTTTAATCAATTTTATTTTATTTTATATAAATTGTTAATTTTTAATTTTTTATTTTTAATCAATTTTATTTTATTTTTATATAAATTGTTTGTTTTTTAATTTTTTATTTTTAATCAATTTTATTTTATTTTTATATAAATTGTTTGTTTTCTTAATTGTTTTTTTTTAGTTTTAATCAATTTTATTTTATTTTATATAATTTTTTTTGGTTTTTTGTTTTTCAATTGTTTTTTTTGTATTTCATTTTTAATCAAGTTTATTTTATTTTTATATAAATTGTTTGTCTTTTTAATTGTATTTTTAAATTTCTTATTAATTATATCTTAATTTTATATAAAATTTTTGTTGGATAATTTGTTTTTTTTTAATTTAAATTAAGTTTATTTTATTTTATATAAATTGTTTAGTTTTAATTTTTTATTTTCAACCAATTTTATTGTATTTTTATATAAATTGTTTATTTTTTATTTTTTATTTTTAATCAATTTTATTTTATTTTATATAAATTGTTTGTATTTTAATTTTTTATTTTTAATCAATTTTATTTTATTTTTATATAAATTGTTTTTTAATTTTTTATTTTTAACCAATTTTATTTTATTTTTATATAAATTGTTTATTTTTTATTTTTAATCAATTTTATTTTATTTTTATATAAATTGTTTATTTTTTAATTTTTTATTTTTAATCAATTTTATTTTATTTTTATATAAATTGTTTATTTTTTATTTTTTATCAATTTTATTTTATTTTTGTATAAATTGTGTAAGTCTTATTCCATTTTGACATCTTACAACAATTTTAAAAAATCTTTACAATTAATAATTGATATGGAAAATCAAATTGATAATTCATTTAGTTATATTTCCATGAAAGAAAACTATTGATCTTCTTATTATGTCGATATTGATTTCCATAATCAATTTTATGATCGTATTATTATTTTATTATTTTATTATAATCAATTTTATGATCGTATTATTATTTTATTATAATCAATTTTATCATCTCATTATTATTTATTATTTTTCAACTAATATTTAATTTCATAAATAGAAAATTAGTTGCATTAGAAAAATAACAAACAGGATAAAGGGAATGGTTACAGTTGAAACACTGGTTTGAAACATGATTTAAGAAATGTTTAACTGGGTCAGTACTAAGATGGGTAACTGCTTGGAAATATCAGGTAATGTAATCACCTCCAAGCTAGGTGTATTGCAAAATGTGAATCAGTCCAGGATTTTATGATGAAATCATTTTGATAGTATGATTCTCATCAGATCAGCAAAGTTAAGCAACGTTCAACTGGGTCAGTACTTAGATGGGTAACTGCCTGGGAATATCACGTGATATAACTATACCCAAAAATGTGAACCAATCTAAGTTGGTTGGTTGTTTTATGGCATATCAACCGTTTTTAAGTTACTTAATGCAAATCCAGTTATTTTGAAAGATTTTTAATAGAATATATTTGTTTTGTTTTTTTCAAGTCAGTTTCTATTTAACACATAGATGGGACCCTAACAGGTACTACCACTCCGGATCAGAGTGGACCTGGGAGCAAGGGCAATTAAAGGGTTGCTCCACGCTCCCCAAAGCATGCAAGCTGGGGCCTCCCCACTGGATATAGTTTAAGGTCATATCCAGAATCAGAACCAATCTAAGATTTTACGGTTAAACCATGTTGCTATTACAGTTCTCGTCACATCAAAAAAGTTAAGCAATGTTGCCTCAAGTTAGTACTTAAATGGGTTACCATTTAAGAACTCTAGGCCCTAAGAAAACAAAAAAAAAACCTCTTTATGTTATATAAAAGCGTATAGATTTTTTTCTGAGAACTTTGCATATAATATAAACATTGAGCACTGACTTTCGTATTATTGACTTTAACTCGACTGACTAACGTCTATGCAACGTTCATGACTTCCGCTTGTTTGAACACTCTAGATGGTCTAATGTATCTGCCCAAATTCGGCGTTCATTAGTTGTTTATTCTCATTTCCGTGGCAATTGTTTAGTGGCCCAGAGGTAAAAGCTTAGGAAATGGAGTCAAAGGTGGCTTCGTGGCTGGGTTCAAATCTCCTGACCAGCAGGAATTGTCCCCTCCTACACTGATGATTGCGTAAGCATGAAACACTTGTGTCTGTAGGTATAAAGAACAACTATCATATATATATATATATATATATATATATATATATATGGAGAATAATGGGAAATGTATTCTGACAAAATAAAGAAATAAAAAGGACCAAACCAAGTTATGTGTTCATCAACGTTTCATCTTTATTTCGAGACTTCCTCTTGATGAACACATAACTTGGTTTGTTCCTTTTTATTTCTCTATATGCATATATATATATAGTCATCCACTTACAGTACTGTTTCGCTGCATCACAGCTCATTAGTGCGGCTAGACTAGCAGCTATATCAAGCCAGAGTTGAGACTCATTATTTGGATGCTGCTGGTGAGTATGCAAAATTACAATATTTGAACATTGCCCAATATATATATATATATATATATATATATATATATATATACTTAAAGTGATGATTGTGTAGTTCCAACGAGAGAAAAAAATGTATATTTAAAAGAGTGTAGCCATCAACAATTGTGAGTTTTTAAGCCTTTTATCATATTTTTATTTTAAAATATTTTAATAACGCGTTTCAAGCTTTGTTTCGCTCTCTTCAGATATTTTTGTAAAAAGGGTTTTTTTTTAAATGAGAGTTTGAAATGTTATCTTTACATCTGCTGATACTAAATGTGTTTTTCAGAATGATGTGGTTTCAGACATTCTGTCCCCAACAGTAAGTGTTGGTAGTGTCCAGTTAGAGTTAAGTTCAAATTGAACTTAACTCTGACCGGACACTACCAAAAAACAATTCTTCCTAATACTAACCAACCATTTCTGTAAGGTCTGACGAGACTGTTAGATCATAAACACGGTCCAACATCCCAAACATGTCTAACCAAACAGATAAAACGGTAATAAAAAAATAAAACACATATTTGCTCTGCAATAGTATTGAGCACTCTCTCCAGGTTTTTACTAATTACCAGTTTTACCAAATATATATATATATATATATATATATATATATATATACACACACACACACACACACAAAATTCCAGTGAGTTAATCTATTAAATTGTAACTATGTTTATATAATAGTGCTCAATAAAAAGCAGAGCTGTGTATTTAGTATAAATTTTTCAATTATGCAAAAATTCTTCTCATCGCCTTCATACAAAAAACTGGACCTGAAGAAGCACAACTGGACCCGAAGAACAAAAAAACACTTGGACTTCAATGTGTGTAGCATTGATGAAAAAAGACTAACCAATGCTATGATTCGTTTTAGGAGAGAGGGTATGTTTGAAATAGCTAGACTTAAGTAGGATAGTTAGTAAGATGTGGACGCTAAGTTTTAGAAAAACAAACAAACAAACAAACAAAAAACAAACAAACTCAAGCGAAAACATAACCGATTTAATAAGTACTTTTACTATGAGAATGGCGATTGTAACTGCTAACAAGACTAGCATAGTTTGGAAACCCCTGATCTGCAGATGTGTACACCACAAACACATAGGTAAATTAGATGTCAAACGATTCTAAACGCTATTCTATGGCGACTAAAGACAGGATGCACAACTGTCGAAAAGCGCAATCAATGGCGTGCAGAGGGGGCATGCAAATTAGGGGAGGGCATCCATTCATGATATTTCAAAGTACTAGGACCTCTACTAGAGTTGGCTCCAGTTATCACCAGGGCATGAGCAAACTTCTGCACGCCACTGAGCACCGGCCGACACAAAGCAAGAATAACCTACCAATCAGTGTGGGGGTCGTCGATGACCAATAGTGTTTTGCATCTGTCTTTATTAACAGAGGCTTTCGGCCCAGAGAAAACACCTTTGACGATACCCGCTGCAGTGGTTTTCGAGGGGGAGCTGGGGGCACTTGGAGATGGGCCCTTCCGAATCGGAAGGATTGGGACGACTTGGCCCTGTTCCTGAGCATCGCGTAATTCTCCTTGAAGATCGCCCGAACTGAAGCGCCTCTTTAGGAAGTTAACTCCAGTCGAGAAGTTGTCTCGGAAACTTGAGAACGAAATTTTGGCGGTTTGGGAGGACAAATCAAAGAATTATATATATATATATATACAACCCGTTCGAGGTAGTTGCAGCTGTGGAGGGCCAAGCCCTGGCTTTTATGTTGTTAGCGTTTCAAATCTCCTCACGTCTGGCTTCCAAGCTTGTGTAAAATCCAGGAATCTGCCCACCTGAAAAGATACAAAATAATATATATATAATAGTGAAATATAGTTTTTTTTTTACATAGGCATCACCACTTATCAAGGTCCAGAGGCTACTCGAGGATAAGTTTCAAGAGTGTACAGTAGTCAATTGGACAATATAGTAATCGTTAGTAATGGAAATGCGGTAAATTTGTTAACTTAAGTGGAACAGCTCATCAAGAACTGGTTTACATTGGACTTGAAGACAACCATATTGTAGTCAGCTGGAAAGCAGTCAAAAGAAGACATGAAAATTGCGATAAAGCAGAGACAGACTCGCAACATCTCTTCTGTGAGAAAGAGGTTGGTTGCAGGGAAGAGAAAAGTTTACTTGAAGCATTGTGTGTGATATATATTTAGGGATTTATTAAAATGCGATGCAAGAAATGGAAATTTGTCGGTGTTGATAAAAAACAACAAAAAGTCTCAGAAAAAATGATTTTAATCATTTAATAAAAAATAACATTATTCAATTTACTAAATTTTCAAGTTTGCAAACCGTGCATGCATGAATCTTCTTTACATTCTTTCATTTCAAATAGCTAAATTTGCTATATTATAACATCTGTGTCCTCATGAGCTCATCAATAACGCGTTTACGAGTTCGTGCGTTATTTTATTTTCATTTTGTTTTTTTGCTTACAAAATTTCGCTATTGGTTTCAGTTCTGGCTGATGGCACCCTTGTTTTTTTTTTTTACGACCAGGCAATGCTGTCACAATTTTTTTTTTTTTATGACCGGGCAGTGCATCTACCGCTAGTTTCTCTCTCTTGGATAGGGTCTAAAAAGAGTTGCCAATCTAATAAGTCCTGCTTTGTCAACTAAGCTCTAACTCCTGTCCCATCGCTGTAATATTGCATTACAGTGCCTATTTTACAAGTATTTTAATGGAATGTGTTCTGATTAACTCATTGAACTTGTGCCCCTTCAACATACAAATCCCTAACAAACCCCCTTAGTAACAAAATCACACCTCTTCACTATTGAGGGTTTTAAATGTGAGAAAACTTTCTACTCTAATAGTTTCTAATAGCTTCTTCCATCAAACAGATAGATTTTGGAATTCCCTTCCTGCTACCTGCTTTCCTGACTGTACTGATATGCAGAAGTTTAAATGTAATGTAAACCAACATCTTGTTAATCTTTCTTAGGCATGGTCTCAAATAGTAGTACCTTACATTCAAGTGGCAATATGCTTTGTTTGGAGTGGACATGACGAAACAAAAATAAAATAAAATTAACCTTCCCATCAGGTTATAGTTGTTGAATTAAAGATTCTGTACAAGTTCCCGAGTTATAAGGATTCCCAATTCCGATTAGAACGTTCCCAAGTTTAATAAGATTCACTTGAAGAAGGTTGGAGCTTTCTTTTGCTTTGTTTTTTTTACATAGGAATCACCACTTATCAAGGCCCGGAGGCCACTCAAGGATAAGGATTAATGGGTATACATTAGTCAATAGAATTATAGCATAATAAACATAAGTAGTGGAAATTTTGTAAATTGGATTACTTAGGAGGCCGGTTCATCAAGAACTTGTTTACATTGGACTTGAAGACAATCAGATTGTAGTCAGTTGGAAAGCAGGCAATCAGAAGAGAGTTCCACAGGCGTGCAGTTCTAAGAAAGAAGCTTTGTTCATGGAATCTACGTTTAGTTTTAGACACAGATAAAGAGTGTGGGAACTTTTTGATAGTGGTTTTGGCCAGACGAGTGTTTTTTTTTATGAAAGTTTGGCAAGGGGAGACCATAGATTGAAGCTCAGATGAGCACTTGCCATGAAAATAACGATAAAGCAGAGACACACTCGCAACGTCTCTTCTGTGGGAAAGAGGTGGGAGCTTCAATCGGTCGAAACATTGTGACAATAACATCCAAGATAAAAATAGTTGTTTAAATAATACAAATAACACAAATTATCCATCCTCGTCTCAAAAGATGCCTCTGAAGAAGGTTGGAAATTACATCATTCGGAACGTTGTTAAAATAGCATCTAAAAGATGAAGATAGTTTTTATCCTTGGCCCTCAAAATCAACAGAGATTAGACCATTCCTGTAACAATCAAGTCCCTGTTGATTTTGGGGTGGGAGTTTAGTTCTGTGCAGTTCTAGGAGGTTCACCCTCCTAGACCTTGTCTTCTCTCTTTGAGAAGAAGTTAGTTTATTGCTAATAGCCTGATGCGCTCTTACCTGGGAATGCCAACGAGGCTGCCCAGGCACTTTTTGCAAATCAGAGTGCCCTCTCCCTAGGGGGTGCTGACTTCTCAATCCTACTTTCTGACCCTGGTGTCTAAGTTCTTACAGTGGGAGAGAACTAAGAACTCAGTCCTAATCTTAAAATATGCACCTGAAGAAGGTTGGAGGTTACATCGGCAAAAACGTTGTGAGGATAACACCTAATATGAAAATAGTAGCCCAAATAATCCAAATAATATAATTTTCGTTTTAAATGATATCACATCAAATTATATAATGATTAAACCATCTGTCACTGTCCACAACGAGACAACGAGTCGTTGCATTTTTTAAGCGATTAATCCATCTCTTTTTTTTTAATAGGGAAAAATAATCACAGAAATCTGTTGGGATTAAAGGATTAAGAAAGATTAAAAAGTAATAGGACAAAAAAAAAAAAAGAATCTTGAGTAAAAAGCTACAATCAGGGATGTTGGATGTATTTCAAATTTTGCTATTCTGTGGTCAACAAGTGCAAAAGCTAAATATTCACCTACAAGGTGGAACAATAAAAAAGAAAAGACATGATTCCATTTCCGTTTGACCATCTACTAGTTGGCCAGTTGTGTACAAATCCCAAGAGCAATAGGAGCCTTCTATCATGTCTATCTATCTATGTATGGCATAATCGCGTTAATACACCGGTGTATGTGTTTATGTATGTTATATAAACATACATATGTATATGTGTGTCTGTGTGTGTATATGTTTATGTATGAGTATATATGTGTGTGTTTATGTATGAGTATATATATATATATATATACGGCATAATTACGTTGACACACCGGTTCTCATCAGATCACCGAAGTTAAGCAACGTTGAGCCTGGTTAGTACCAGATGGGTGACCATCTGGGAATTCTCGGTGCTATATGTGTTCTCCGCTTATCTCGGTATTTGTTTCAAGTTGTCCTGTACATACACTTCACTTAAGGCTAGACAATCAAATAGAGGCGATGACTTTCGAAAATATTAGCGAAAAAAGCGACCCCTCCCTGTAGAAAAGTGCCCAGTTGAGGGTGAAGGAATTAATGTTTTTAGCCAATTTTTCGATATTTGTCGTCTGAAGGGGTGAGCTTAAAAATGATACTGATCTTGTGAAAATCCTTCGCCTCTATTGAAAGTTTTAGGCAGACATACAAACATACATACATATATTTAAACAGACAGGTGAGATTTATATTATAGACTAGCGAGGGGTACCCGGCGTTGCCCGGGTGTTTTTCGGGGTATGTGAAAAAACCCCGAAAATGTGAAAAAAAAAACGAAGCGTTCACGACGCGCAGTTGGAAAATAGTAAAGTGTTTAAAAAAAAAAAAAACAGGTGCGCGTTTTTGATTGACGTGACGGCGATAGGTATTCAGCAGTTAGCATTTTGTGCGGGACAGTTTTGAATGAGGTGAATAAATTGGTTTGTTTGTTTTTAAAAACCTGCTCCCTGTTTATTAGGAGGAGCGAAATGAAAGCTACAGTCTGATATGACAAAGTTGACATTGAACAAACGTTACTTACCTCTCTTGAGACAACTGGCTTTCGGCCTGTTGGATTTATTTGCTCCCCCACCGAGAAAATTAGGCACAAGGCCAATTTTTAATGTGAGGAGTGAAGGGAGGGGGAAGGGAAAAAGGGGACCAGCTCCCGAGAGGTGGGAAATGGGAGCTGGTTAAAGGTCAGGCATGTGGAGTTGCCCCCACATCTGGTCTTTGCTAGTCATAGCTAATCATAGCTTGCAGTATCTATTGGAACAGATACTACACTTTGATCTTGTCCCCCGTGCCGCCGAAGCTGGGGGGGAGGGGTGGCCTGTCGGCCTGTTATATTTATTTGCTTCCCCACTGAGCAAATTAGGCACAAGGCCGTTTTTTAATGTGGAGAGAGAGGGAGGGGGGAGGGAAAAGGGGGATCCAGCTCCCGAGAGGTGGGAAATGGGAGCTGGATAGTAACTGTGGTCTGTAGGGTGATCCCTACATTAACCAAGTTCAGATATGTGGGGTTACCCCCACATATGGTCTTTGTTAGTCATAGCTAGTCTTTGCTTGCAGCATCTGTCGGAACAGATACTACACTTTGATCTTGTCCCCCGTGCCGCCGAAGCGGGGGGGGGGGGCTGTCGGCCTGTTGTATTTATTTTCTCCCCCACCGAGCAAATTAGGCACAAGGCCGATTTTCAATGTGAGGAGTGAAGGGAGGGGGAAGGGAAAAAGGGGACCAGCTCCCGAGAGGTGGGAAATGGGAGCTGGTTAAAGGTCAGGCATGTGGGGTTGCCCCCACATCTGGTCTTTGCTAGTCATAGCTAGTCATAGCTTGCAGCATCTGCCGGGACAGATACTACACTTTGATCTTGTCACCCGGCCCCGGAGGGCGCGCGGGCAAGCGGCCTGTCGGCCTGTTGTATTTATTTGCTCCCCCACCGAGCAAATTAGGCACAAGGCAGATTTTTAATGTGAGGAGTAAAGGGAGGGGGAAGGGAAAAAGGGGACCAGCTCCCGAGAGGTGGGAAATGGGAGCTGGTTAAAGGTCAAGCATGTGGGGTTGCCCCCACATCTGGTCTTTGCTAGTCATAGCTGGTCTTTGCTAGTCATAGCTTGCAGTATCTGCCGGAACAGATACTACACTTTGATCTTGTCACCCGGGCCCCGGAGGGCGCGCGGGACAAGCGGCCTGTCGGTATTTATTTGCTCCACCACCGAGCAAATTAGGTATAAGGCCGATTTTTAATGTGAGGAGTGAATGGAGGGGGAAGGGAAAAAGGGGACCAGCTCCCGAGAGGTGGGAAATGGGAGCTGGTTAAAGGTCAGGCATATGGGGTTGCCCCACATCTGGTCTTTGCTAGTCATAGCTGGTCTTTGCTAGTCATAGCTTGCAGTATCTGTCGGAACAGATACTACACTTTGATCATGTCACCCGGGCCCCGGAGGGAGCGCGGGCAAGCGGCCTGTCGGCCTGTTCGTATTTATTTGCTCCCTCACCGAGCAAATTAGGCACAAGGCCGATTTTTAATGTGAGGAGTGAAGGGAGGGGGAAGGGAAAAAAAGGGACCAGCTCCCGAGAGGAGGGAAATGGGAGCTGGTTAAAGGTCAGGCATGTGGGGTTGCCCCCACATCTGGTCTTTGCTAGTCATAGCTGGTCTTTGCTAGTCATAGCTTGCAGTATCTGTCGAAACAGATGGTATTTATTTGCTTCCCCACTGAGCAAATTAGGCACAAGGCCGTTTTTTAATGTGGAGGTGGAGGGAGGGGGGAGGGAAAGGGGGATCCTGCTCCCGAGAGGTGGGAAATGGGAGCTGGATAGTAACTGTGGTCGTAGGGTGATCCCTACCTTGACCAAGTTCAGATATGTGGGGTTACCCCCACATATGGTCTTTGCTAGTCATAGCTAGTCTTTGCTTGCAGTATCTGTCGGAACAGGTCAAGCATGTGGGGTTGCCCCCACATCTGGTCTTTGCTAGTCATAGCTTGCAGCATCTGCCGGAACAGATACTACACTGATCATGTCACCCGGGCCCCGGAGGGCGCGCGGGCAAGTGGCCTGTCGGCCTGTTATATTTATTTGCTCCCCCACCGAGCAAATTAGGCACAAGGCCAATTTTTAATGTGAGGAGTCAAGGGAGGGGGAAGGGAAAAAGGGGACCAGCTCCCGAGAGGCAGGAAATGGGAGCTGGTTAAAGGTCAAGCATGTGGGGTTTCCCCCACATCTGGTCTTTGCTAGTCATAGCTAGTCCTCGCTAGTTATAGCTAGCAGTATCTGCTGGAACAGATACTACACTTTGATCATGTCACCCTGGCCCCGGAGGGCGCGCGGGCAAGCGACCTGACGGCCTGTGGTATTTATTTGCTCCCCCACCGAGCAAATTAGGCACAAGGCCAATTTTTAATGTGAGGAGTCAAGGGAAGGGGAAGGGAAAAAAGGGGACCAGCTCCGGAGAGGAGGGAAATGGGAGCTGGTTAAGGGTCAAGCATGTGGGGTTGCCCCCACATTTGGTCTTTGCTAGTCATAGCTAGTCCTAGCTAGTCATAGCTTGCAGCATCTGCCGGAACAGATACTATACTTTGATCATGTCACCTGGGCCCCAGAGGGCGCGCGGGCAAGCGGCCTGTCGGCCTGTTGTATTTATTTGCTCCCCCACTGAGCAAATTAGGCACAAGGCCAATTTTTAATGTGAGGAGTCAAGGGAGGGGGAAGGGAAAAAGGGGACCAGCTCCCGAGAGGAGGAAAATGGGAGCTGGTTAAGGGTCAAGCATGTGGGGTTGCCCCCACATTTGGTCTTTGCTAGTCATAGCTAGTCCTAGCTAGTCATAGCTTGCAGTATCTGCCGGAACAGATACTACACTTTGATCATGTCACCCGGGCCCCAGAGGGCGCGCGGGCAAGCGGCCTGTCGGCCTGTTATTAGAGTCGAGTTTCGCTTTTTTTTTATACCGAAAACCGAATGTAACGCGTGCTGATGCGGGAAATGTGGAATAATTAACGTTTGAAAGTCAATAAAATTAAATAGACAGGCGAACTCCGTGGATAACTCTGAGATATTACAATTTATAGATGATATAAAAAGTTTAAGAAGTTGTGAACCGAGCAAGCGCTTCTCTGAAAGAAGCCTTTTGTGGACATCGAGGAAAAGCGTACATACATACATACATTTTCGCTTTTATATATATAGATTAGATTATATTGGACCTAATATATAGTAATGATTTAAAAAGTAAAAAAAAAAAAAAAATGACTCATGCGCCACCACTGAGAATCGAAACCAAAACGTTTAGCTTTTTCTTATTATTGTAATTACTTTTTCTTATTATTTTAATTACTTTTTCTTATTATTGTAATTACTTTTTCTTATTATTGTAATTACTTTTTCTTATTATTTTAATTACTTTTTCTTATTATTGTAATTACTTTTTCTTATTATTGTAATTACTTTTTCTTATTATTTTAATTACTTTTTCTGATTATTTTAATTACTTTTTCTTATTATTGTAATTACTTTTTCTTATTATTTTAATTACTTTTTCTTATTATTTTAATTACTTTTTCTTATTATTTTAATTACTTTTTCTGATTATTTTAATTACTTTTTCTTATTATTTTAATTACTTTTTCTTATTATTTTAATTACTTTTTCTTATTATTTTAATTACTTTTTCTTATTATTTTAATTACTTTTTCTTATTATTTTAATTACTTTTTCCTTTGACATTAATGCCTGAGCTATGAAGACATGTTTGCAGTAAGGCTAAAAATTAAAACATGAACCAATAGCTCTAGTGCTTATGGAAAAGACATGCTCTCACTTCTGGACCTGTATCAAGGCGGTGATTGAAGCTGAAGATGTCTTCATTAAATAGATATCGGCTCTACTACAAAATCAAGTTAGCTGCATATTCGTAATGCCGTTGTTCGACCATCACCTGTCAAATTCCATTTTTTTTTTTGAAATTTTCACACTTTTGCACTAATTTTTCCCAGGTAAAACCCAAATATAATGTTCCGCATGTGCTCAAATACCCTATATATCAAGTTTCATATCTGTAGACCAAAAACTGACAGAGGAGTTTGGTAGACAAATATGTACGCATGCATAAATATATATATAGAAAGGTTTGTGTATACTATAACCGTTTTATGCAAATATTACGCAAGTATTAATCATGTAGAACATCTGCATGAATGTAATTACACGTAATCTATAAATATAAAAGCGAAAATTTATGTATGTATGTATGTATGTATGTATGTATGTATGTGTGTTCGCTTTTTCTGCGTGTCTACAAAAGGCTTCTTTCAGAGAAGCGGTCGGTCGGTTCACAACTTTTTAAAACTTTTTCTATCACATAGAAATCGTAATATCTCACAGTTAACAACAAAGCTCGCCTGCCTATTTAATTTGCTCGATTTCGGGAAGATAAATATTCAATATTTGTCGCTCGCCACATGTGGGTTAGTCTTTTTCCTATAAGATCTTGGGGGGGGGGTGAGGAAAAAGAAGCGTTCAGCAGTAAATAAATACTATTCCGCAGTCAAACTTGACCTCATTAACTCATTAAAACGGGCACCTGCCAAATCCAACTAATTAAATAAATTCAAACGTATTTCCGTTAGCATCTCGCGGTGGGGCAATGGTTAACATCGCACTTTTTTTTCTTTTTTTTTTTCACACTTTAATTTACAACTTTGCCTGGAGGGTTCGGGTTCGATCCTCATACTTACTTTTTTTTAACCCCCCCCCCCGCAAACATCCGGGCAACGCTGGATACCCTTCGCTAGTAATTAACTAAAGATAATCATCTCATAAGAAAACCGAAAAAAAACTAATAGGGAATTAATTAAAACGAATGTTTAAAAGAATATGCAAATTAACTAAATCTGTTGCTAGTAAATGCAATTCACAACCCATATATAAGAAATGTGTATTTTCTTTCTAAAAAGAGTTCCCTTTTTTCTTCTTGGACTGAAGGCCAAGATCTTTTTTCTATTATCAAAGTAAGTGTAGTATCTGTTCCGGCAGATGCCGCAACCAAAAACCATATGTGGGGCAACCCCACATATCATACCATTGCTCTTGAGCAATCGGTTATTGGTCAGTGTAGGGGAACCCTTCATACCAATTGTCACTATCCAGTTCCCCCTCGGGGTAGCTGGTCCTCTCTCATCACTCTCCCCATTAAAAAACGACCTTGTGCCTAATTTGCTCATAAATAACTAATAAGAGTTGTCTTTTTTCTTTCTTGGCCTTTGGACCTTTCTTATTTGTATTATTCTCTTTTCGTTTCCTTTTTCTCTTTATCTTCTTATTTTTTCCTTCCTTTTTTTCTTCTTCATTCCCTTCTCTCGTTTACTTCTTTTTGTTGTTTTGGTCCCCTCAACAAAAAGAGGGTGGACCTGTAAATTCATCCTCGTCCGTTCGTCTGTCCGCATTTTTCTCAATAACTATGCCTTGGAATTTTTTTAAATTTTGCACAAACATTAAACATGATATGAGTAAAAAAGTAATAGAACAGATTTTCCAGGAAAACTACGATCCCCCACTTCCCCACCATACGGGTGCCTTTTGGGTTAAATGGCTAAAATTGACACTTTTGTGCTTATTAAAAAAAATTGATGCCTTGGATTTTCATAAATGCTGAACTTAGTCATTTTTTATGCCTCGTTCACTGTGCATTCACGGGGGACCATGCATGCTTCACTTGTTTTTTCTTCATTTCCTTCTCTCGTTTGCTTCTTTTTTTCTCTCTAATTCTTATCTTATTGAACTTAATGTTTTTATTGTTTTTCTTTTCACTTTTCCGACATCACTCCCCCTCGTTTTTTCTCTTCTTCTTCTTCTTCTTTCTTTTTCTTTTACGTTTTTCTTTTTTGTTTTTCTTCTTCATTTTTCTTGTTTGTTTTTTCTTATTCGTTCTTCGTTTTTCCTTTATCGTTATCGTTTTTCTCCATTTTTCTTTTTTTTTTTTTTTTTTTCGTTCTTCGTTTATCGTTCTTCTTCGCTTTTTCTTTTTCTCTTTTTTTTTTCTTCTGCCTCCTTCCTCGTTTTTCTCTTTCTTTAACATGTCCAAACAGGTTATTTTCAACGCCCGGTTAAAACAGCCCCCCCCCCTCCACTTTCATCTAGTCTCAGAACGATCCCCTGCAATCCTTCCATTAAGTAATCAATACGAGAATCGGATATTTATCTCCGCCACCCCCGCCACAAACCTTTCGCCGCAGCTTTTTTGTAGAGTCCGTGGGAGGCAGGAAAGAGAGTGAGGCTGAACAAAAATCGTAATAAAACAAAGAAATAACAACAAAAAAAGCCAACGTAGCAATTGTCGGAAAGAAATAAGATGGGGGGGGGGATGGGGGCAGGATGGGATCGTTAAAAATCGTTCATTCTGAAATTCTAATCACTTTTATCAGAAACGTTTCGTATTCATATGGTTTGGCTACACAATTTTCTTTTTACTTGAAGGGTCAGCAATTATCAAGTCCTGGAGGCCACTCAAGGATAAGGGTCAAGTGTTAGGTAGATGGTGAGACAAGATCAGTTTCGGTGGAACTTGGATAGGGCTAGATTAGACGTTACGAGTCTGTCTCTGCTTGATCGTTATTTTCATGGCAAGTGCTCGTCTGAGCTTCAATCTATGCCCCCCCCGCCTCGCCAAACTTTCATGAAAAACACCGGTCTAGCCAAAGCCACTATCAATAATTTCCCCCACTCTTTATCTGTGCCTAAACCTAAATGTAGATTCCATGAACAAAGCTTCTTTCTTAGAACTGCACGGCTGTGGAACTCTCTTCCGATTGCCTGCTTTCCAGCTGACTACACTCTGATTATCTTCAAGTCCAACGTAAACAAGTTCTTAATGAACCGCCCCCCCCCCCAAGTAATCCAATTTACAAAATTTCCACTACTTGTGTTAACTACGCTATAATCACATTGACTAATGTATACCCATTAACCTTTATCCTCGAGTGGCTTCTGGGCCTTGATAAGTGGTGATTCCTGTGTAAAAAAAAATGGATGACCCAATAAGAATTTATTCACATTAAACTTGGAGACGATCATGTTATAGTCAGCCGGGAAGCAAACAAACGGTATTGCGTTCAACAGAGGGAAAGTTTTGTTCTTTTTATTTCGCTTTTTAAAATAATCTTCGAAAAACGACTAAATTGCTAAAAAAAAAAAAAAAAAAAGGCCAAATTCGTGAAATTTGGTCTAAAAACGTCGAGTGGTTCTAAAATGAGCGATCGATTTACTAGAATACTGCATTAAAAACTGAACACCCCTTACAAAAATTTAAATATTGACTTACAAAATGTTTTCTTTTAATAATCTGGTAGACGAGTGTCTATTCAATAATAATCCGCTGAAATTTAAAAAAAAAAAAAAAAAAAAGACGAAACAAAACATAGAGAGAGGGCAGGGTACCGCTTCTTCCATACCTGAGACCCGTTCTTTTCAAATAGTAAAACTTGCCTCGTGGAAAGGCAAAAAAAAAAAAAAAAAAAAAAATTGTTTCGTTGTTTCCTTACAGAAAAAATTATAAACCTGCTTTATTCTGTAAAGTTTAACAAGTTTAAAAAAAAAATACTTTTAATTAAAAAAAAAAAAAACAGTTTCAAACTATTAGTTTGCGTATTGTCAGTTTCCGTCTGCTAGCAAGTGAAATCGCAAAGTTAAAATTAGGCGTATTAAACTGTTTTAATTTACAAGCACAACTTATTAAATGCACATCCTTATATATAATAAAAGAGGCGCAGTTTTCCATTCTGGACAAAAATACCGTAGGTTTACAACAACAGATGCCACATACAAATTTATTATTATGTCTACACTAGTAGCCACTGCCTTATGTAACTTTATGAATACCTTTCTGACACATCCAGGTGTTCAAATAAAATCCTGAATTCCTTCCGAGGAGCTACACCGAGGTGGGGCGCTTCCACTGGGCAATGCAGATTAGCGGGTACTGCTAGTTTCTAATAATAAAAAAAACTATTTGTAATTAAAATATTTGCAAATAAAATGGTGTTTATTCAGATTGGCACTTATGGCGGCAATTAAAAGTAAAAAAAATACAGAAACGTCTGTATGATGTACGTAACTTGGTACAGAACGAAGTCATATTCCAAAAATTACCTAAATCGATCAAGTAGTTTATTTAAAACTAAGAAAATCAAAATTTACGATTTTTTAGCGATATTGCTATTAACTGCATTGAACGTAACGCTGAGTTTTCAGCTATCAGTCTCCCCTATTTTTCTTTCATCGGATTTAATCAAAGCGGACGGAAACCCTACGACTCGGTTAGTCGTAAAACTTGATTTTCTTGACAAAAAAAAAACAAACAAAAAAAACCTACTTGATCAAATTACATGATTTTTGGAATATTTCATCTTTGTTTCAGAACATACATAATACAGACTTTTCTGCATTTTTTTTAACTTTTAATTGTCGCCATAAGCGCCAATTTAAATAAGCACCAATACCCCCCCCCGCGCTTTTAGGTACGTGCAAAATAAATGCCGATGATCAAAATGAATAAACATTACCTTTACTTAAAAATTCATCAAAAATCAGGAAATTAACCAATTTTAATGAATTTTTGGTATCTATCAAAATAATGATCACGGAATGTAATGCACCCATTATTTTTTATTTAAACCAATTTTAATGAATTTTTGGTATCTATCAAAATAATGATCACGGAATGTAATGAACCCATTATTTTTTTATTTAAACCAATTTTAATGAATTTTTGGTATCTATCAAAATAATGATCACGGAATGTAATGAACCCATTATTTTTTATTTAAACCAATTTTAATGAATTTTTGGTATCTATCAAAATAATGATCACGGAATATAATGAACCCATTATTTTTTTTATTTAAACCAATTTTAATGAATTTTTGGTATCTATCAAAATAATGATCACGGAATATAATGAACCCATTATTTTTTATTTAAACCAATTTTAATGAATTTTTGGTATCTATCAAAATAATGATCACGGAATATAATGAACCCATTATTTTTTATTTAAACCAATTTTAATGAATTTTTGGTATCTATCAAAATAATGAGCACGGAATGTAATGAACCCATTATTTTTTATTTAAACCAATTTTAATGAATTTTTGGCATCTATCAAAATAATGAGCACGGAATGTAATGAGCTCATTATTTTTATTTAAACCTTAGTGGAAATATATTATAAAAAATATCTTTATTAAAGTTATGGTTTTCAGTAGTAAAAAAAGATCATGAAAATATTTTTGCTTTTTTATAAAAAATAAAGCATTGTAAATTACAACAATTAGCAAAAAATATTTAATTTTTACAGAAACATTACGAAAAAAAGTCCCTAAGGTCCGTATTAATGAATTCGATATAACTCAAAGAAAAATTAATTTCTCGAACTATCGATATTATCATTGAATTAAGCATCGTTTATTTCATATTTTCACAGAAAAAATATATAATTGCAAAAATATTTCTACTTTTCTTTTAATTACAAGTTTCGTATAATTTTTATATGTAAGATTCTAATATTTTACATGCTTGCATGAATGTGAAACTTTTGGCATAACATAATTTTTATATAATCTTGAAAAATAAAAAAAATAATTCTAATTTAAAAGCAGAAACATAGAAAAATAATTAAATAAAAAATCGTAAAAATCATACAAACGTTTACGATAGGAATGTACGGATACACAGCTGGGGGAAAAAAGAAAAAGAAAACTAGCACACTCTACCCCCGTTTAACTACCTGATGTCATTTTCAGACAGCTTTTCGACTGCCCAAGATTTTGGACATCCGTATAATCCATTTTCAGAGACTTCAGTTTTGTTGACATTCTGCAAAGCGAGAATGCTTCGCTTTTCGGAGCTAATTAACCTTTTTTTTTCTACAAACAATTTTTTTTTTTATTTATTTAATTCAAAATCTTAGAACTTTACTTTACTAATTATCATTGAAATAGACACAGAAAACTAATATTTATCTTTCAAAGGATTTTTACAGTGAATTTATTTAACTTCAGAATTTAACCGAATTGGTTAGCTCGCCGTGAAAACATTTTTTATAACTATTTTTCACGTGCACAAAAATTTTCTTTCTTTTTGGAAATTAACTTTAGTCTTTAATCTTTCAAATACAAGCAAAAAGTAGTCGGAAACTTTGAAAAAAATTATGATAAATCGGCTTTCAAAATTAGGTCCCCCTATCTTTATGCCACCATTTTTACCCG
Organism: Euprymna scolopes; assembly: GCF_053919585.1. Taxonomy (NCBI): domain Eukaryota; kingdom Metazoa; phylum Mollusca; class Cephalopoda; order Sepiida; family Sepiolidae; genus Euprymna; species Euprymna scolopes. Next base: position 13,957,300 of record NC_136521.1, on the reverse strand, counting down.
TACCTAAAAAAAGGTTTTTTTTAAATAGTAAAATGTCTTAAAAAGAAGATTTGTTGTGTTGTCGGGGTACATATTGAGACATTATATTTCGGGGGACTCATAAAAAGAGGATGATAACATTCATACCGGTTACACACACAACGACGATTGTGACGATTCCTGAGGATTTCATATTATTATTAATACGGAACTGGGACATTTATGCAACAGTTTCTGTTTACATATATAGAGAAGAGAAGAGACATTATTGATAATGATGGCGGGGACACATTAGCTTCTTTCTTAGAACTGCACGCCTGTGGAACTCTGTTCCGTCTGCCTGCTTCCCACCTGACTACAACTTGGATGTGTTCAAGTCCAACGTTAACAAATTCCTAATGAACCGCCCCCTTAAGTAAACACTTCATCAAATCTCCATACTAACGTAATGTACTTGCAATAACCCTTATCCCTGAGTGGCTTCCGGGCCTTGATAAGTGGTGACCACTGTGTAAAAAAAAAAAAAAAATTACTTGAGGGGGAAGTTCATTTAAAATAATGATAGACAAACACATTTACCTTTCAATTGTAATGACGACACGAAGATAAACAGTTACAAAATATAGATGGTGATTTCTTTATTCATCAGCCGGCCGATTGATGACTCAGGAATTCAAGCTTGTATGCCTACATGGTCTACTCTTCTACCCTTCGCCTCTAAGGGCATCAGCTCCACTAAGTCGCTGTCTGACTCTCGTCTGACTGTGACTCTCTCTCTGATCTAACTCATTCTAACTTCGAACCCCATCTCAATATATATATTAAGAACCTTCTTTGTTTGTGACGTCAGAGGTGTGCTGTTAAATAACATGACTAAATTTCACGTGGATTTTACATATGTCTGTCCAAACACACTTTTGGTAAACAAAGAATTTTCAATTTAAATTGTTCAATATCTTACCTATTTTATCATTATTTATATACTCGCATTGTCCATTCTTTTAACTGACATATTTAATATCCTGTTATTACTAAAAGAATGGACAATCGCTCTTTTTCTGACATAAATAATTCTAAAAGAATTAACAATCGACTGCATTACTAGGATTTCAAATTATCCATTATCTTTTAACACTTGCCTACAGGGTTCGATTCTAGTCTTTTCCTAATATCATTTTCACTTATCTAGTCTGCCTTCTTACTTACATGAGAAGGGGGACAGCCCTTCTTGTGTAACAGATTTATTTCCTTTGAAAAGGCCTTCACGGCTCTGAATTGCATACTTTATATCAGAGTCAAGAATATGGTGGTATACAAGCACAACAGTCCAAAGGAAACACTGCATTCTAAGAACACCAGAGCGTCACATCAACACACAACAGTACTCTATCAACAGATGCACATAATTGACGAGACAATGCACCAACTAACAAACCCGGCGTTGCCAGGGTGTTTGGAGGTGCGTGTTGAGGAAAAAAGAATAGTAGTAGGCAGGCAGTGTTATGTAATAACTGTTCATATTAGTGTGAGATAGACAGGGTATATATATATATATATATATATATATATATATATATAAACAGAAAGAGGGTATGTTTAAATACAGCCAGGAACATGTAATAGAGAAGGGATTTGATATATAGATAGATAGACAGAAAGATTGACATTTATACTGTTTCACAGTTCTGTGAATGGGAGTGTTTCTATAACATTGACATATACATTTCTTTACCTATTTTTGAGATGATGATTTTCACAAAGTTCTTATAATATGAATTCACAATATCTTTCTGTTGAATAACATAACACGAAGACACAGATACAAAAAGATGGTGATATTCGTTTATTCCATTTCGACCGGTCAATGGCTTTGCATCAAGGAATTCAAAGTCTCTACATGATTTCCTTCTTCTTACCTTCGCTTCCCAAGGCGTATATCAGCTCTGTCTGTCCGACCCTGTCCCGGCCTCTGACTGACTCTCTTTCCCCTGATTGACTGACTTACTGACCTAAAGCTCTCTATATTGAGAACTCATGACGTCATTGCGTGACCAAACACGTGCATATCGGACTCGTGGCCCGACATGCCTCCTTCTCTAAGCATGCATTGTTCCTCACATGTTTTTTTACAAAGCTGATTTCTCTAACCTAATTTTTGATTAACCCACTTTACAAATAAGTATAACATTTTCCATTGTTCGTTTTTAAATTCCTTATTTTTATTTCATTTCATTAACAGAAAGAAAACTGCATTATCACATTCCTTTTTCAATAAACAGATATCTAACTATTTTATGTGAACTAAACGATCGTATTTCTACATTCCATTTTCAATAACTTTCTGTATTATTTATTTTAACTTATGATCGGAATTCTCAATTCCAATCCTAGCTTCGCAAGTTCGAATCTCATATTTACTCACTAACAAGAAGAGACGACTTGTTCTTGTAATATCAAGCGTGAACCCATATCACAAAGGAGGAAAAGAATGTGAAAAAAAAACAAAAAAAAAGTGATGTCTTTACTGTTGCGTCCATTTACAAAACTGGAAGTGACGAGCATCAAAATTAAGGCTAGTCAATCGAAAAGAGATGACTTTCGAAAATATCTGTGATAAAAGTGACCTCTCCTTTGCTCTGTTGAGGGTGAAGGAATTAATGTTTTTGACCAATTGTTCGATATTTGTTGTCCGAAAGTTTGAGGTTTAAAACGATACCGGTTTTGTCACGTTCAGACGCGGCTGTCAAAAGTTTAAGGCAGACATACAAGCATACATACATACATTTAAACAGACAGGTGAGATTTATATTATAGAATATGTCAGGTTGGGTCGACTCTACATACTAAACGTTGGACAAGATTTGAGTATGGGAAAGTTTCAAATTTCCAGGAGGCGGGGACAAAGACTTTTAAAAAGCATGTATTATATGGCACAGCGTTGTACAACAAATGCGTGTATGAAAAGACTTTTGAAAAAATGCTGAGTCGGATTTTTATTTCTTTCCTTATTTATTTAGTTTTTGCTTTGCGATGGTACCAGACAACATGTGGGTCCGAGAAGGTTAAATTGTAACGACACGGTTAAAAAGCTAACGGCTATGTAACATGGTATCATGATAGTAGAGCAGCTCGACTATGTCAAAAAACCCTGGTATGATTTTGACTGGCAGCAGCTGGTGAATCCCTCTCCACCCACACCCACCCCCGTCAAATAAAAGCATACTTTTCAGTAATGTGTATTGATTTATTGAACTGACCACCAAATCATTTTCTTCATTAAATAGAAAAACTTTTTTTAGGACCAATCAGATCGATTATCGATTGATTCGAAGTCATTGTTGCTACTCAACTCCAGCTGATGTAATAATTTTCTCCTTTTTTTTATGGATTTTATGGCCTATCGAACACTCTTTTCTCTTAAAGTATATGCAAACAATTACAAATGCACAGGCGCCTAGAAAGCAACGAACAAGAGGTTTCTGGAGCAACTAATTTAATGAGTTAGATTATTTGGATCTCCTGAACTACTATTCTAATCTTAAGTGTTATTTTCACAACGTTTCATGCTAAAATCAAGAATCTTTCTACTGAAGTTGGAAATCTGAACAGAATTTCAAAGAGAACACTTTATTTAAACCCGCATCAGTCTCATAGGGTATTTTATAGGACGATTCCAATATTTTCCCCGGTTCCGATACAATTACCGATTCCGTAGTAAATTCCTGATTCCGATACAAGTACAGATTCCGATTCTTTTAAATCTCTAATTATTTAACTATAAGATTGTTATCTCCCCTGATTTTCATAAAAAAACACATGTTAAATATTCAGATATTTTCTTAAACATAAAAATACACTTGTCGAGGATGATCTATCGATTTTAGCTTTACTGGTATTTTAAAATCAATAAATATTTATTATTTTATCTATATAACCAGCAATGGAAGATTTTAATTAAAACAAAATCAAATAAAGAAAACGTTAACCATCGCTTGTATTTTTATTTTATTTTTACTCATATATATATATATATATATATATATATATATATATATATATATATATATATATATATATATATATATATATATAGTGGTAGTTTGATTTCGTTTCCTAGAAGTATATCCACTGAAACAACACGGGTCTACCAAAAAAAAAGTGCTCAATGAGTTAACAGAGCATATTATATTAAACTCATTTATACAAACAAACGGCTACATATGTTCATACATGTTTCTGTAATTTCTCGTTTCAGAGAAATCACGTCATCAGGCCAAGGATATCGCTACAATGACGTGATTTCTCTGAAACGGGAAATTACAGACATGTATGCACCTACGTAGCCGTTTGTTCGTATAAATGAATTTAACATATTTCTCTCTCTCTCTTTCTCTCTCTCTCTCTCTCTCTCTCTCTCTCTCTCTCTCTCTCTCTATATATATATATATATATATATATATATATATATATATATATATATATATATATATAAGGTATTTTTAGAAGGCTGGAACAATGCAGGAATGTACAGTCGTTGGGTGAAGATAAATAAATATATGAATGATAAATAATTCAATATTTTTTCTTTTTTTATTTATATATATATATACATTTTTTTTAAATATATATTTATTCATTTATCTATCTGAATTTTAACTGTGGGTGGTATTTAATTCCAAAGGTCCTTTCAGGTAATAACCCATCGTCAGTGGAGAAATGAATCCTCTCTCTAGGATGTAAATTTCAAAATGGCTGTTTTATTTAGATTTAAATCCAAACGCCCAAAGATTAATTAATGTCGTTAAATGTTCAGGGGAAATAATTCTCTAGATTTTAAGATCAAGGGACGTAATTCAAATTCTGCTTAATATGGTTATAACTGGCGTTGTTGTTTCAATGTTTTTGTGTGTATTTTAAATTCAAACAGTCAAAGATTATATATATATATATATATATATATATATATATATATATATATATATATATATACTTATAATGTTGTAATTTGTATCCGTCTGTATGCTAAAAAGATCTCTCAGTTGGCATGCATGGGATAGCAGGTGAATGCTCCATCCCCAACTACAGCAAAATGATAAGAATATTGAGAAAAAAAACGTAGCAATACAAAATAAACAACCCCAAACATCCTCTCCCTGAAAAAAAAAAGTAACCAAAAATGTAAGAAGCTACTTTGCACAAATAAAATATTTCTTTTATAATAAAATGTTTTTTTTTTCTCATAAAACCTAAATTTGTTATTTTTCTCCGACATTGTAAATAAAATAAAATCGTTTTCAGCTCATTTTTTTAATTTTTTGGTATTAAAAAAATTCCCATGATGCTCTATTTCACGATTTTTTTTTTTTTTTTGGTCTTTATTATCAGAGAATTCTTTATTGCTATTTTTTTAAATAAAAATAAAATTGAAGCCATTTAAAAATGATTGTGCTCTCCTTGTGTTTTGGATTTGCTTTCTTATCTATTTTCCTAAATTTCTCTTGATAAAAGCTGTCGGTCGAAGCACAGTACAAGTTATGTGCTACAGGTCAAATTAGAACATATAAAATTATAAATTTAACATAAAATGATCCCCCATTTCCGGACATGTTAGGCTGGAGCTTAGCTGTCATCATAAGAAAACAATATAGGTCACCTTTTTAAATTGATTCAGGTGTAGTATCTGTTCTGATGCTACACTTCACCTCTTCTATTCTCAGTGGTCAGTGGAGGAGAAATCCTTCATGACTGAGACAATTTCTATTTTTGTTCCTATCCAGAGTGCCCCATTTCCCCCACATTAAAAACCGACCTTGTGTCTAACTCTGCCCTCGTGGAGAGGCAAGTAAATAGGAACATTATTACCATATTTGAATGATATAAATTCTGTTGCTCTTTGGGTAGTATTTTGCACAGCACAATCACGTTGACACACCGGTTCTCATCAGATCGCCGAAGTTAAGCAAAGCAACGTTAAGCAGTACCAGATGGGTGACCATTCCAAAAAAAAAAAAATAGTGCTGTATGCAGGTGGAAGGTCAGGTCTGCTTTCCAATGTGTGTATTGGTAATGAGCACGTGTATTATGATGTGCACGTGTATTGGTAATGTGCACATGTATTGGTAATGTGCACGTGTATTGGTAATGTGCACACATATTAACAGCAAAAGGTGCTGCAGTTTACCAAACTTCATCATCTCGGCTGCGAACATAAAAATGATGATGATATTTTAGTTAGCACTTACTAATTGGTGACCTTCCTATTCTCTCAATGTTTCATTTATTTCCATTTTTATATGCAGACATGTCCATATACATAAACTTTATATATAGTTTTGAACAGTCATTATTGGATTGCGTGTGAAGTTTGTTTTGTTTTGTTTTTTTTCTTTGAGAAAACAAATTTTTCTTAATCTTATTTTAATTCAATAAATGTTCAGATTTATTTATTGGTTCCAGGATCTTCATTTGCGATTAGCTGAAAAAACGGGAATACCAACTTTTGCATTCGGAGGTCTAAAAGCAAAGAGATGGAGTAAGAAGGTCATCTCAACAACGCTGAACCTGTTCAGTACCAGATGAATACGAATTTGTGACTACCAAAGTACTGTATGTAGATGAAAGGTCAGGTTAGGCCTACTGCTTTCCAATGTGTGTAGTGGTTGTGTGCGTGCACATTAACAGCAATATAAAAAGATGATGGAGTTTATCAAACTTCATCATCTCGACTGCAGATGCAAAATGATGATGAGTATTCTGTGGTATCTCGCTATTAATAAAATAATGCAACCACTTTCCATGTTTTTGAGTGAGATCAGATCAGATCACCAAAGTTAAGCAATGCTGAGAGACCAGTACCAGATGGGTGACCATTTAGGAGTACCAGGTGCTGTATGAAGGTGGAAGGTCAGATCAGTCCTTCTGCTTTTCAATGTCTGTAGTAGTGGTGTGCACATGCATTAACAGCAATATGAAAAGATGATGGAGTTTACCAAACTTCATCTCGACTGCGAACATAAAAATGATGATGATGTTTTAGTAAGCACTTGCTAATTGGTGACCCTTCTATTTTCGCAATGTTTCATTTATTTCCATTTTTATATGCAGACATATCCGTATATCTCTTTCATTTTTTCCCTATTAATTGTCGGTGTCATTCTTAACAATACCAGAAGATTCTATGGTCGTCCAAAATGGTCCTACCAGGGTCAGAGATTACACCAGACAATCAATAATCTATAATATAAATAAAAGCGAAAATGTATGTATGTATGTGTGTATGTTTGTGTGTCTGCTAAAAACTTTCGACAGACAGAACAAAAATTCACAAATTTGGTCTCACATGAAAGCCCCATCCTTCGCCCGACAAATATCGAAAAAATTGGCCAAAAAAGTTAATTTTTTCACCCTGAAATCGGCACTTTACTACAGGGGGGGGGGGGACAGCAAAAACCGTCCTCTCATGACAAGATCGGTTCTACACATGCGTCAGACAACGTCATAAACTGATTTAGTTTAAATATTTGAAGAACTGACACAATTTCATGTACGTCGTGTTAGCTCAGTTGGTTAGAGCTTTGGGTCATTATCTAAACGTTTTGGGTTCGAATCGTGGTGTGAGATGTCTTCTTTTTTTTTTTATTTTTTAAATTTAAATATTGAAGCAGGGTTATTTAAGCCATTTTTCACGTAACGTTTGTTTTTCTGTTTTTTTTTTTTACTTCGCTTATTCTTAGGTTTTCATTAACACCCCCACCCCCGACCGACCACACACACCCAAAAACACCCGGGTACCCACCGATTTTTTTAATTTTAATATCGAAACAGGCTTATTCAAGCCATTTTTCACATGTTTATTTTTTTTTGGTTTTTATTTTTCAGAAGTTTTAACGTTCATTTTTCTGTTTTCTTTTTTGTTTTTGTTTTTTCGATTTTTACATTTAACATCGTTCATTTGCCTTACGCTAGTTTTTTTTTTTCGATGTTTTGATTACCCCCCCACCCCACCGGCCGGGTACCTCTCACTTTATTTTTCCGATAAGTTTTAACGTTCGTTTTTCTGTTTTCTTTTTTTACTTCGCTTATTCTTAGGTTTTCATTAACACCCCCACCCCCACCCAACCACACACACCTACAAACACTCGGGCAACACCGGGTACCCCCCCCCCCGCTATAAATCTCACCTGTCTGTTTAAATGTATGTATGTATGTTTGTTTGTATGTCTCACAAAAACTTTCGACAGAGGCGACGGACTTTCACGAGATTGGTATCGTTTTGAAGCTCGACCCTTTGGACGACAAATATTGAAAAATTAGCCAAAAACATTAATTCCTTCACCCTCAACTGGGCACTTTTCTACAGGGAGGGGTCGCTTTTTTCGCCGATATTTTCGAAAGTCATCGTCTCTTTTTCAACTGTCTAGCTTTAATTTAAACCTACGTCACTTCCGGTTTGGCGATGGGCACAACAGCTAACGCATCATGTTTTTTTTTTCACTTTCTTTTCCTCCTTCACGGTACGGGTATGAGCCTGCCTGCCTGCCTACTACCACTTTTTTTTTTTACGTTCGAAATTTTCCTTCTTTTTTTTTTTTTTTTTGCTCAACCAACACCGTTACACACCTCCACTTTCTTTTCCGCCTTCGCGTCACGGGTCACGGGTTCGAGCCTGCCTGCCTGCCTGTCTGCCTGCCTGCCTACTACAACTTTTTTTATTTTTTTGCTGAACACACACCTCCAAACACCCGGGCAACGCCGGGCACCCAAGCTAATTTAATATAATTTTGAAATTTTTCCAATTTTTTTTTCATCATTTCATTGTATTTTTCATCATTTTATATTAACAGTCCTTTCCAATGTGTGTAGTGGTTGTGTACACACACATTAACAGCAATATGAGAAGATGATGGAGTTTACCAAACTTTATCATCTCAACTGCAGACGGTCCTGGATATGACCTTAAACTATATCCGATGGTGAGGCCCCAGCTTGCGGGCTCTGGGGAGTGTGGAGCCACCCTTTAATTGCCATTGCTCCCAGGTCCACTCTGACCCGGAGTGGTAGTACCTGTTAGGGTCCCAACTATGGGTTAAATAGAAACTGACTTGCAAAAAACAAATATATTCTATTAAATTTTCTTCCGAATCACCGGATTCGGCATTAAATAACCTGAAAAGAGTTGATATGCCGTAAAACAAAAACAACCAACCAATCAACCAACTGCAGACGTATTCTATCCTATCTCGCTATTGATAAAATAATGTGTCCACTTTTCATTTTTTTCTGTTTCTCATCTATATACAGCATAATTTCATTAGATCACAAAAGTTAAGCAATGTTGAGTTTGATCAGTAAAAGATGGGTGACCATTTCCAAATTGGTAATTTGCATTATATGTAGGAGGACGTCGACACCTCTTTAGAAGAACTAAAAAAAAAACATATTCGCATTATTTGGATTCTTCAGACTACTGTTCACATCTTCAGTATCATTTTCACAACGTTTCAGTCGATGTAACCTCCAGCCTTCTTCAGGTGTATCTTGTCGAACTCTGGGAATGTTTCTGTTGAACTTGGGAATTTCGTTAAATTCTGTCCAATTTCCCGAGTTCAACAGAAACGAGTCGTCCGATGCATCCAAATAATACGAATAAACAATCCTCATCTGAAAAATTTGGAAATGCAAAACCTTAATGTCACAATCGCAATCTTATCAAACTCATGACTCGACACGGAATTTCAAATGAGACCCTTTATTTGATTTATGGGGGTAGCATGCTCTTGTTCCGTCAGCCATGATTGGATATAAGTCCTAAGTAATTCACAATTGTATTTAGTGTGTCACGCACACTGAAGATTGAACCTTCAACCTACAGAAGATTGTAACTTACAACTAAATCTTATCAAGTACTTTATCAACTATGCCACGGGACCAAAAATCGTTGATATCTAAAAGCTGTATTTCTGTTTGTTCGTTTTTTTTTTATACGGTGAACTAGTTACTTGACCACCCTTGCTACGGTTCAGAGATATCATACCCAATAACATGGACATGACTGAATGAAAGCGTGACTCTGCTGACCGCAGCTCATGAAAATCAGTAGTCAGGGAATTTGTATCAATGAAATGAACAAAAAAAAAAAAATGGCTGAAGGGAAAGCAGATGCGGATCAGCTACTACGAAACTAGCGAGGCGGAACGATGATTTCTGCTGCATAAATTGTTGCAGACAGTGCAGCGCGAGAATCGGCATTTCCCTGTTGTGACACTGAAGAAACATTAGCGCATTATTCTATTTGCCCCCAGGGAAAGGAAGATAGGTCAATGCATACACACACACACGCACACATACACACACACACACGCATGTATACACATACACACACAAACACACACACATGCACACATACACGCACACATACAGACACACACACATACAGACATACACACTGAGACACACAGACACATATAGAGACATACAGACACACAAACACAAACACACACATGCACACATACAGATGCAGACACACACACACACACACAAATATTCACAGAGACACACAGACACATATAGAGACATACAGACACACACATATATACGCACACATACAGACACAGACACAAACACACACGAAGAAACACACACACACAGATACAAACACACACACACGCACACACATAAACACACACAGAGAGATACAAACACACAGAGATACAAACACACAGGCACAAATACACACACACACACACACACACAAGCACATACAGACAGACACAAACACACACACGAATACACACACACAAATATAAACACACACACACGCACACACATAAACACACACATAGAGATACAAACACACAGACACACACAAACACACACAGACACGGGGTTGCTGCTAGAAATTCAGGAAATTCATTAAACAGTAATTTATTTGTACACAAGCGGGAAATTTATTTTTTTTAACCCATTTGGGGGGGGGGCGACAAGCAAGTTTTTTCGGGACATTTTCATTACAAATTTGCAACAACATGCTACACTTCACCTTTCTGTCCTCGGTCAGAGGAGGAGAACCTTTCATGACATCAGCACACTGTACAATTTGGATTAGCACAAACCAAATAACTAATGCTACCAAATCAGGTTATCTAAAGATACCGGTTTTCTGACTAAAAATACATTGATGTTTCTTTTTTCTTTTCTTTTTGAAAAACTCAATCATGTTCTGCAAAGCCAAAAATAATTTTCCTCTACAAAACCAAACGCCATAGAAAAATATTTAGAAATAATGAAGTAAAAGTTGAAGGATGAATTTTTTTTTTTTTGCCAAAAATGCCCGGATTTTGCAAGAACCCTGTCTTTTTGGCTAGGAACAAAGTGCAGTATCTGTATACTACACTTCACCTTTTCTGTCCTCGGTCAATGGAGGAGAAGTCCTTCATGATTGAGCCAATTTTTATTTTTGGTCCGATCCAGAGTGCCCCTTTTTGGGGAGCTGGATTTCCTCACATTAAAATCTGACCTTGTGTCTTACTCTGCCCTCGTGGGGAGTCAAGTAAATAGAAAAATTATCAAACTAATGCTTTGTAATCATAAAAGAAAGGTTCTTTGTTATTTTAGCGAAATTAGAAAATCGAAATATTGATTTTCAAGTAAAACCAATGCTATCTACTGAATTGTCATGTAACAGTAATGAACATATCCAAAAATTACGAAAAACGATCAGGTAGAAAATTAATTATTAATGAAAATAGTTTTCGAAGACTGCAAAAAATTGGGGTTTGTAAAATAAGAAACTGGAGAGTTCGAATCGTAACAAAAGGGTTACCTCCCTTTTTCTGAAAACTAAAAATTTTTGGCCGATTCAGCAAAATCTGATTTTTTTTAGTTGTCATCGAAAACTGTTTTCATTAATAATTAATTTTCTACTTTATTGCTTTTCATAATTTTTTGGATATTTTCATTACTGCAGCATGACAATTTTCTTTTTTACAAAAAAGTTACCACTCATCAAATCCCGAAGGCAACTCGAAGTTAATGAATGTAATGTGGTAGTGTAGTGGTCATTAATATATATATATATATATATATATATATATATATATATATATATATATATACTCTTTATTTGTTTTTACGTAAGCAGTAATATGTTGCCACACATTCATGAGCATGTTTCGCTCAGCAAGTTACCAGTAACTAGAGACCTCTCCAGGCGATACAGCTTATACTAAAATTGCTAACTTTGCTTTTGCATAAGTTGTATCGCCTGAAGAGGTCTCTAAGTTACTGGTAACTAGCTGAGCGAAACATGCTCATGAATGTGTGGCCACATATTACTGCTTACATAAAAACAAATAAAGAGTATATATATGTTAGAAATTTTTTCCCAAAGGTTTACTATATTAAAATCTATTACCCATTATATATATATATCAATAAAAATTAAGACATTGACTCAAATACGAAGCAACATAATTAACATTATAACTATATATATATATATATATATATATATATATATATATATATATATATATATACTGCGTATCAAATTATTAACGAGGTTAAGGGACGGGTGAATAAAAATCAATGAAACTTTGAGAAAGTGCTTACAATGCTATTCAGCTACTCCAGTCAGAAAATGAAAGTATTTAAAGCAGTATTAGCGAAACTATGGCAGAAGATAGAAATAACTGTTGATTTCAGTGTGTCAAGTTATTAACGAGTTTGAGAATAAAACACAATACACCCATAACTTGTTTATTGAAGTAATTTTCAAATATTAAATGAACTAGGAAAAATGCTTAGAACACAATAACGACATAGCAATTTCTACGTTGACATAATTAGTAGAGGATATGCGATCCTTTTTAATGAATGACTTTTAAAAGACGTTGGTCCGCAGAATTAGTCAAACTTGTGATTTCGTCAACAGTTATTCCTCGCCATACCTCTTGGAGAGCATCCCACAACTCATCTATGCTCTTAAATTGGCGTCCATTTGCATAGAGGCGTCGCTGCAGGATACTCCAAAGGTTCTCAATTGGGTTCAAATCTGGTGAATTCGCAGGCCACTCCATTTTCCGTAGCCCAGAGAACCCCAGTTGTTGCAAATACTCTTTGCTTTTGTTTGCTGCATGTGAGGGAGCATTATCCTGTATAAAAATAATGGTTCTTCTGAACGTCAACCTTTGCTTCTTTAGCCATGGTTCAAAGTGTTCTTTCAGAAAAGCTATATAAGCATTTGACGTCATTTTTACGACTTCTGGGACTCTCCATGGGCCAACTAAAGTACCTCCGATAATCCCAGCCCAAATAATAATCCCGCCACCACCTTGTTGGCGCCATAAACACTGATGATGATGTCGTCCATCTAGGACCCATCCCTTGCTTCAGTCATCTTGCCCATCAAGAGTGACACATACTTCATCCGTGAACAAAACTTTGGAAAAATCCGTTTTCATGTTGGCCTCTGCCCATTTCAATCGGTTTTGTATGTGATGTGACTTTAATGGAGACTTTGTCACGGCTTAACAGACTTTGCCACTTCTTTCATAAGGCGACATTGAGTACTTTTTGAGACATTCTTCAATCCGGCTTGGTCAAAGACTTCTCGACTTGTCTGTACAGGGTTCTTAACAACATTACGTTTAATTGGGAGTAGAGAACTCTAGATTTACCTTTATCGACTCTCTTACGTACCTTTGTAGGGTCCTTGACAAAGTTCCTCATAGTTTAATGGTACCTTCCTATCATTTTTGATATTTCGAGGGTAGTTTTACCTTTTGCTAGCTGTTCTGTAATAGTACTCTTTTCAGAACTACTCAAACCACATTTACGACCCATTTTATTGACGAAACAAACTGCCCTGTTAATAATTTAACACACCTCAAATACCGTGGATTCAGCAATTATGACGGCAAGTTGTTTACATTGCGCGGAACAGTACGAAAATTTCACAGTACGCACAGCTCAGCATTGCCAATGTTTCCAAAGCTTTTGATACGAAACTACCGGTAGGTTTCTGAAACTGGTAAAAAAATGTTATCTCGTTAATAATTTGACATGCAGTATGTATAAATATATATATATATATATATATATATATATATATATATATATATATATATATATATATATGTGTAACAGTCTTTTCTAAATAGTAATGGGTTAATTCATGTCAATGAAACCATGGTAGTATGTAATGTATATATATATATATATATATATATATATATATATATATAAAAATTTTATTCTATATTTCAAATTTTACGATGTTGACCATCTTACAATTTATTCCTTTAGGTACGTTGATATGCACAATTCTTGACAGCACCTGTTTCATAGCACAAAATCATTCATTTAATTATTATTATATCACTCAATGAATCTATTCTGCCCTTAAATTATCAGAAGAAAAACCATATATATATATATATATATATATATATATATATATATATATATATATATATATATATATACTAGCAGGCCACCCGTAAAAGTGCTTAAATATGATATATCAACTAATGCAGATTTCGTATTTATTTCTATATTATATTGGACCCAATACATAGTAAAGATTTAAAAAGTTTTTTTTAAAAAAATGACTTGTCTGTCACCACCGAGAATCGAAACCAAAACATTTAGCTTATGAATTATTTTATCCTTTGACGTTAATGCCTGAGTTATGAAAACGTGTTTGCTGCAAGGCTAAAAATTAAAAGATAAACTAATAGCTACTACGTTACGCATGTATGTTCGTAATGACTTCACATGGCAAATTGCATTTTTTAATTTTCACACTTTTGCACCGATTTTCCCCGGCTACAAGCTAAATATAAAGTTTCACATGAGTTCGAATACCCTATATATTAAGTTTCATGTCTGTAGACAAAAAACTAACAGAGGAGTTTGATAGGCACATTTTTTTAACAAAAAATATATACGCATGCATTAAATACATATAGAAAGAGGTTTGTGTTTGCTATAAGCTTTTACGCAAATATTACGCAAGTATAAACCATGTACAATATTTGCATGAGTATAATTTCATGTAATAGTTAACTAAAGATGATCATCTCATAAGAAAACCAAAAAAAGCTAATAAATTAAAAACTAAGGAATTAATTAAAATGAATGTTTAAAAGAATATGAAAATTAGCTAGATCTTTTGCTAGTGAATGCAATTCTACAACCCATATATAACAAAGTTGTATTTTCTTTTTAAATAAATAAATTTAAAAAATAAGGTGTTTTTAATATGAATATCAATACACAAAAAAACATACTTATAGGAGTATATATATATATATATAT
>NC_136521.1:13907003-13937003 GCF_053919585.1 Euprymna scolopes | reverse complement strand
TATATATATATATATATATATATATATAAAGACATCCAACGCATTGTTTCTCTTTGGGGAACTTTGAATCTTTTCTCCCGTTTTTTTTTGTTTTTTTTTTCTCCCTCGTTGTGCCAATATTTTGTACGCTATCGATTTTCTCCTGATGAGATGATAGCCGAAAGAGCTCTTGAGAAACTTCCGCTTATTATTTTCAAAACTGTATATAAATTCTGTACCTCTAAACATTTATATATATATATATATATATATATATATATATATATATATATATATATATATATATATATATATATATATATATATAATTTATTCAAAGGTAAACAGTTACATTTGGTCGCTACAAACAGCCATCTGTTTCAGTCAATGAACCTTGATGGTCTAGAAAAAGAGCTTTTTTTTCTATAGCGTCAAATGGTCCAGGGTCGCCTGACGAACCCTTGGAGTACACCCAAGAGTTATTGCGAAGTATAGACAAACAAAATTATATAGAAATCAGTAAGTTACAACTTTTTAGAAAGTTTTATAAAAATGAACAGACGGACGGACGAACGGACGAGGGTGAATTTACAGATCTATCCTCCTTTTGTCGGGGGGACTAATAAATGACTGAAGTGTCATCAACTATAATCGAAACCGAAACCAAAACTTATGAAGTATTCTTGGTAAAATTATTTATGACAAAAAATGGAAGTCCATGACAATTAAACGACAGTAACTCGGATGTAAGTGTAACACACAAAATAAATAACACACACGCTATCCTACTTTATATATAGATCATATTTTTCTTAATCTATTCGTCTGGTTGACTTTTCTCAGAAACTACTGATTTTTGTATGGAACTTTGTTATGATAATGTGCAGCAACCTAAGTATTTTGGTATCCGTTCGATGCAAAGTTATGTATTAATAAGGATTAATTAGGATTAGTCAACACAATACTACATTTACTCTCACTATTTTTTGGAAACTACTGGACTGATCTAGCTGAAATTTTGTACAAACCTATGCTATGATAAGGTGCAGCGAACTAAGTATTATGGTATCCCTTCAATGCACCGTTAAAAAGTAATTGTATTAAATGCAAAAAATGAACACAATTTTAGACATATTCAACCATCAATTTTTCATAAAGCACTCATTCTATGTCACGTTTTTTTTTTCACGTTTTTAACGAGTTAAAATGTCTAGCAATAGATAAACAGTGAGAGAGCGACAGAATCGAAAGTGATAGACAGTGATGGAGGGTGAGCGTAATAGATCGAAGTTTAGTAAGAGATGGGTCACTTGATGAGGTAATTGCAAACTCTAGCTGAATCATTGCTTCTGTTCAGTCTTGAAAGACAATGGATACTCCCTGTAAGGGTAGCTGCATATGTAATTGTGAGGCAAGGGTTGCACAATCTCCAACCACACCTCTCCTGAATCGGCACTGCTTAAGTCTAGTTGCAAAGAGAAGTTCAGGGCGACTGAAAACAATGCCGCGATAAGCAGAGAGCCCGTACAGCGGAATTCCTAACTGGTCACTCGTTTAATTCTATGTGTGTGGGAGGGGGGGGCGTGCATGTGTGTGCGCATGCGTGCGTGCGTGCGTGTGTGTGCGCGTGGGCGTGTGTGTGCGCGCGTGTGTGTGTCCAGAGAGAGGAATGAACTGAGCGGAGAAAAATGAAAGAGTTGGGGAGAGGGGAGAGGAAAACGTGAAGTACGAAGAGACAGAAGTTTTAACAGAAATATGTTACACGTTTGCCCCGAGCAACGCCGGATCGCCCTTCTTCTAGTTAAAATAGATAGGGGGGGGGGAATCCTTAGGGAAACGAAACTTGATTGACTCGGCTTGCGTACGATAATAATAGTTAATCTAAAAGAATAAAATCGTTGAAATAATAAATCCAAGGTTCTTCTTTGAGATAGGAACGCCCGACCGCCTCGGCGCCCACTAAAAAAAACAAAGGAAACGAGATAAGAAAATCGATGCTTTTTAAAATATGCAGTAACAACAACAGTAACAGCGCAAATACGCGCTGACGTCGTCTGAGAGTCTGTGACTGACACCATAAGATTGGAGGAGCCACTTGGAATGAGCATCTTTAAAACCTACTGAATCAAAGAAGTGGGTGGGGTAACTGTTATATTCTTTGGTAGATAGATAGATAGATAGATAGATAGATAGATAGATAGATAGACATATTTAGGTAGATATGAAGAAACTGATATGTTTGGATAGACGGATAGATACATTAGTGTGCGTTTGAATAATGTTTAATCATTATAATTTTGCAGCAGCCAAAATGTAAAGGTTAGAAGCGCTGGCTGTCATTTAGGCAGTCGAGTGTCAATCTTGGCTTGAGGTAGTTGCTAATCTAGCTGCACTAAACAGTTGTGATACAGCGAAATAGTCTGTCTATGGATGACTATATATATATATATATATATATATATATATATATATATATATATATATATATATATATATATATATATATATAAAATAAAAATAAAAATTACAATTAAATTTACCAAAATGATCCAAGATGGTAAAATTAAAGTATAATATAAATATTAAAGAATTAATATTTATAAAGTTATCTCAGCCAGATGTAAAAGCTCGATAAAACCAAATAGGAGATAGAGCTAATAATACGAGCAAACAGTTAATAAAACATGTTAAAAAACACTTTGAAATGAGCTAAAAACATATTTAATCTGAAAAGGAAACACTAGATAAGTGGATATATATATATATGTATTACTGTACACATAGATTCGAAAAAGTTGTCAAAAAACAAATATATAACAAATAAATGTTATCAAAGGCAAGATAAGTTACTTTTCTGCCAAACTGGATATATTTTTTGTGTTTTTATTCAATGTAACATATTTATTCAGCTCGAAAACCATACAGTGTTTACCGATGTATTCGAAAATTCAAGGTGGCGTCTCACACTCTCTTTAACACCGTAAGTTTGGAAAAAGGTGTTATAAATAAAATCTATACAAAACACTATTAAAAACCCGCCGAATATATGTCAACCTATGTCACGGTAACATATATTGAGCGAGTTTTTAATAGTATTTTATCCGGTTTTTTATTTATAACATCTTTTCCCACGCTTACCGTGTTAAAGAGAGAATCAGACGCCATCTTGAATGTTCCAATACATCGGTAAACACTGTATGGTTTTCGATCTGAATAAACATGTTACATTGAATAAAAACACGAAAAATATATCCAGTTTGGTAGAAAAGTAACTTATCTTGCCTTTGATAACATTTATTTGTTATATATTTGTTTTTTGACAACTTTTTCGAATCTATGTGTACAGTAATACAAACCCATATATTCTTCTTCCAATTACGGGATTTCCTTGGATTTTACTTGTACAAATGGAAATTCTTTTCACTTTCTTGAAGTTTTACATATGGATTTTACCGTCACTGGATTTTTTATCTTCCACCAGACTATCCATTCGTGTGTAATCACCTTTTTCTTGACTATATTCCCTCTGCTTAACCTTTTTTTGTTTTCAAGTAAGATCTTTGACTTACTTGTTTTTTCATCAAATACTTCTGCATGCAAAATCCGATCCCGCATTTTGCTAATTCCTACCCTCTGATGAGAAGGAAAGTATTTCTTCGAAACTCCGCGGATTAAGGACTATCTATTTATCTAGTGTTTCTTTTTCAGATTAAATATGTTTTTAACTCATTTCAAAGTGTTTTTTAACATATTTTATTAACTGTTTGCTCATATATATATGTATATATATAGTTTTTTTTTAAATATAATTATCCACTAACACGTGTTTCGTCGTCTACTACTCATCAGAGTGGCTGAATCTAGTAGATAATTATATTTAAAAAAAAAAACGATACATATGCTGTTCCCCATTTGGGGGTACCAAATTGGTCAAAGGGAAAAGTATTTCCAACTTGCATTTAGGTAAAAATGCACTTTCATATAAATAATTGAATTCATTCAAACAGTATCTCTAACGAAAACAAATAAACATCTATATATATATATATATATATATATATATATATATATATATATATATATATATATATATATATATATTTAGTGGTAGAAATGGTTAAGCAGCATAAAAGTGCTCAATACGTTAGTAGAGCTAAATATGTTTTACAACCTAAAGTATTGACTTAATCCATTACAATTGTTTCCGCGGAAGAAAATTTACTGTCTGATTCGTCAGACGGCAAAAGTCAAAATGAGAAAGGAAAGAAAATATGATTTTTAGGGTTACTAGTAGATATTAACAGAATAAGAGAAATATATACAAAGAAATAAAAAAAAAAAAGAAAAAGAAAATGAATTGCAAGCATCAACCTCCCCATCATAAATTGCTGCTACCTTCCTCATCGTTTTATACCGTTCTATATCTAATTATTCATATTGCATTGCAACCAAACACCCCTATTTCTAATCATTTGTATTGCTACTTAATTCTCACTAAACTCCACACCATTTTAGAGTGTCATTTTTAACCTTTCTAGTCTTTTAAGGTATACCCTTTTTTTTCTTTAGCCTTTATCTGTATAAATTTAAGCCCATTATTTATTTAGACAACTCCACCTTCACATCAAATACTCACCCAATAAAACTTTTTAAAGTGGTAGAATTTAGTAGTAATATTAATACTAATAAAAATAGTAGTAGTAGTAGTAGTAGTAGTAGAAGAAGTAGAAGTAGTAGTAAAGTACTTAAGCAATGTAGGAACTGTATATGGTATTGTTTGTGCTAATAAAAATTATCTAATAATAATAACAATAATAATAATAATAACAAATAATAATAATAATAATAATAATAATAACAATAACAATAATAATAATAATTATAATAATAATAACAATAATAATAATAATAATTATAATAATAATAATAATAATAATAACAATAATAATAATCATAATAATAACAATAATGATAATTATAATAATAATAATAATAATAATTATAATAATAATAATAACAATAATAATAATAATTATAATAATAATAACAATAATAATAATAATAACAATAATAATAACAATAATAATAATAATAACAATAATAATAATAATAATAATAACAACAATAATAATAATAATAATAATAATAACAATAATAATAACAATAATAATAATAACAATAATAATAATAATAATAATAACAATATGAAGAACACCGAAGCTGCACAACTACATGTTCTACACTCCCAATATGCATCCCCTCCATTGTCTCACCACCGTTCCCCCAATAGAAAAGGGATACCAAAGAGCCGAGAAGGGTCAAGGAGGATGGAAAACCCGAGTAGGGATCACTGGCCAGACCTCCGCTGGACAAGTGTGAAGAGAACTGGGATCTTGGGGAGGCTTATTGCCACTCAAATTCCGGTATAAACCAATGGCCACTGCCAGCGAGAAATCAATGGTAAGAGGCTGTTGCGATGATGCAAATTCATTTGCAAATGCTATCGAAGGAGGAGGAGAGAGCTGGACGTCTGGGGAGACTTGTTGTCACTCAGCTTCCAGAGAACCCCACAGGTCTCCAATCAGATCGTTTGTTGACGTGTGTGAAAGCTCCATGTGAGCCAATAATAATAATAACAATAATAATAATAACAATAATAATAATAAGGAGAATAAGAAGACCAAGAATAATGCTAAGATATCTGTTTGAAAAATTGTTAGGTGAATTTACGGAAGAGTCATAAAAAGCAGTGTCAGTTTTCCAACTAATAGTCCAGTTAATATAGCCGATTTTTTGGCTGAACCTCAAACAAATTGCGAACAAAGGTTTTTAACTTGCATACTGGGCATGAATACTCTCTCTTTCAGATAAAAAAAAAAGGTTTACCACACTTGAGCTTGCCGGAAGGGGTCAACGGGCACCATCTTTAAAATGCCACTTAATATTAAAATTTCGAGACATAAAATTCATGACATTTCCTGACAAATATGTCCATTATTCTTGGTGGAAATTATAAGGACACTGGCTTTGAACCATAGTCTGTCATACATAAAATCTTTCAAAGACAAAATTGTTGTGACTGAAATTAATGGGGAACCCAATGTTGTTACATTCTTAAGTAAAGCAAAATGTTTCAATGCACAGAGCCGCTCGACAGACTATTTAGATTTAAAGGCCATTAGAATCATAGAAACGGCAGCCAAGCTTATCAAGAATGACATTAAAAGTATCCAGACAAGTTCAGAATATTACCTGTCTCAGAATGATCTTGAACAGGATGTGATTCTTGGATATGTTACTAAAACATTATTGATCTTTCTCAGGAAGATATTTGCAGGCAAAGACAATGATTTAAAACCTGCATCAATAGATCAAGCAATAATGCAGGCTGTTAGATCCAGAGTTCTGCTTGCACCTTTGCAGTTTGGTTTAGCAGTGGAAATGCATGATCAATTTGGATCGAGGTTCTCAATTAACACTTTGAATAATCATGACTTCTATTCATCTTACTTGGAAATCCAGAGATTTGAAAGAAGTGCTGCTCTTGTTCATGGCACGGAAACTATCTCCCCTGTTGAAACTGAATTTGTGCAGTTTGTAGCTGATAATGAGGACCATAATGTAAGTTTGTAGCTGATGATAATGTAAGAAGGATTGATGGATTCA
Source organism: Euprymna scolopes (assembly GCF_053919585.1). NCBI lineage: Eukaryota > Metazoa > Mollusca > Cephalopoda > Sepiida > Sepiolidae > Euprymna > Euprymna scolopes. The sequence goes on along the minus strand of NC_136521.1, from coordinate 13,930,358 downwards.
ACACAATCCACGGTTTGCGCATCGTAGCATTTTTTATGGCCAGTAAAGTTAAAGCAAAACCAGTTCCAAGGATTCAGGTCTTTTTAGAAGATATAATAAGGGTTGGAAGGATCAAGATCAAGTACCTAGATTCACAGCACACCAACAAACCACCAGTGACATTTAAAGAAATCCAGGTCAAGAAAGTTGTTGATTCCACTGCTAATGTTGATATCCTTCAGGAAGTTTCACTAATTTTACATCAGTCCAGACCCGCATGGTCAGGCCTTATGCAGTCAATGCACAAAGGAACATATCCTGGGAAATCAGCCACAGTTTTTTTGCCAATGATCGACATGGACCCTGATAACCCAATCTGCGTGTATTCAACGTTATTTTACATTAGAGATTTAGCCAAGAAAAACAATATTACACCAATTCTAATATTTGATCAGCCACTTGGGTACAAAGCAACGATGATAGTCAAGTCACAGCCTAATTCCAGTCCCTTGAAATCATTTGTCTTGCGACTTCATGGGCTCCATACACAGATGAGCTTGCTGAGGTCAATTAGTCATTTAATGACAGGTTTTGGATTGCAAGAACTTTTTGAACTTGTGTATGCTGAAAACACAGTCAAGCACATGCTAAGTGACAAAGCAATTGTATGAACCATTCATGCTAACTTTTCAGTTGATGCTTCTCTGAATGCTATTTTTGTAGCGAAAGCCTATGATTTGCAAGTTTCACATGTTACTGAGGATGATTAACCCAACACTGATGCAGAAGAGTCATTTCCTCAAAACGAAGACCTGAAGGAAGCTCAGGGGCTAATGAAATGTCTCCTTGATGGGATGGAGACATTGGATAATGTTCTGTCATCAGAGTCTGTGACCAGGATTGCCCAGGGAATCAACCATGTGAAGGATGCAATCGTTGACCAGTGAACAGCAAAACTGTGGATTCAATAACTTGATATGGTGAAAATCCTGTTATTGTTTATCAAGGCAGAGCACACCAGGAACTCAAAATTGCACTTTGACGCTATAAGAAAAATTCTGCCAATATTCAGTCGGGCACATCCTATATGCAAAGTGGGCCGACTTGCACTCGCAGCAAATAGAGGGGTTATTCAAAAGCCACCTGAAGTGTACCAGAGATTTTCTGAAGGATCCCATGTGAATGTCACTTGATACTTCTATGTTATCATGCCAATAGAGATGATGATTACATCTTCTTCACATCACAACCAAAGGCTGGTGCAAAAAGTGTGAAAGTCTGGAACATTAAAAAGATGAGGAAATCTTTGAGAGATGTGGTTTGTTTAAACATTCTTTTCATCTGTGCACTACTGGGTTGTGATTTTGCATCCAGTGTTCATGAAATTGGGAAGGCAGCGTCTTTTCGAAACGTGATGAACAATAGAAACTTCCTCAAACTGGCAGAAGTGTTTGGCAAGAATAGCAGTGCAAAAGAGGTTATTGAAACTGGGGAGAATGCTTTAGTGAGTCTGTACAATGGTAATGATGGGGAAAACAACAATCATATCCGACTGAGGCACTTTAAGAAAATGGTTGCAAAAAGCTCAAAGTGTGTTGAGGCCAAATCATTGCCACTAACGGGAGCAGCTACGAAATTCCACAGCCTGCAAGTTTACTTCCAAATTCAGGAATGGAAAGGTAGAAACCAGCTAAAACCTGATCTAGAAGTGTAAGCCATGTTTAGTTTCAGAAACCTTTCAGATGGTTCGTTGTTCTAAACAAGTCTTGAGAGGTCACTGGTGTTAATGTAGACATTGGTTACCTCCCTTGCTTCAGTTACATGGTTACCTCCCTTGCTTGTGGTGATATAAATAGGAGTCGGCCATCTTGGTTTAGTTAGTTCGTTCGTACAGTTTAGACAGACTACAAGTGTCTCAACAAATGGTAGCAGAGATATCCCTCTGTGTGCGACAAAACGAAAAAAAAAAAAAAATTTTTTTTTTTTTTGTACAGCTTGTCTGTAGCACTAGACAGATCGGATATCGGATATGGCAACTTCGAACAAACAACCTCCATTGTTGGAGGGGGAGGATGTTTACGAGAACTGGAAACAAGACGTTGAAATGTGGTCGTTGTTCACGGATCTTTCTGAGGAAAAAAAAGGGCCAGCAGTGTTTTTGACGCTACCACCGAATATTAGAGAATGTGTCCGTGAATTGCCAACAAGTGACATCGGCGGACGAGATGGCTTGAAGATCTTAATAAAGAAACTGGATGACATATATTTAAAGGATGAACACACGCGCGCTTACATGACTTTTAAGGAATTTTACACTTATAAAAGATCGTCAGGTACCAGTATAAATGACTTTCTTGTTCGTTATGAGTTTTTGTACCAAAGATTAAAAAAATTCCACATTATTCTACCGGAAGGAGTGGAAGCTTTTCTTGTTTTGAACGCGGTTAACATATCGGAAGAGAACGAAAAATTAGCGCGGACAACGTGTTCTGTTTTGACGTATCAAAACATGAAGGAATCGATAAAGAAAGTATTTGGTGACATTTATCGTGATGAAAATGTACCGGCAGTGAAATCAGAGCCCGAAATCGTCAACTATAATTATTCTAAACCGGGTAACAACAAAAGGTGTTTTCGTCGAGGACAATCTAATCCATGTGACCGAAGTGGAAACGTGTTGTTGTGTTACAAATGTCAGTCTCCGAACCATCTAATTAGAGAGTGTCCTAGAAATACGCCCAGGTTTACGGAAGCGACAGAACAAATACACATTACGTTGTTCATTCAAGAAAATATTTATTTGAACAGTACAAATGAAAAAATCTCAAATCTTGTAAAGGAAACATTTGGAATGGCAGTCTTGGATTCTGCTTGTACTCGCATACTGGCTGGCGAAGTGTGGCTTGATGTTTATTTAGATACTTTAAATGAAAGTGACCTACAACTAGTGAAGTATACGAACTCAGACCGGAGTTTTTGTTTTGGTGATGGAGTGGCTGTCACAGCAATTAAAGTTGCTAAATTTCCGGTTACACTCGGAGGTATAAGAGTTTATATCGAAGCAGATATTGTGAAAAACGACTTGCCTCTTCTATTAAGTCACAAATCAATGAAGACAGCAGGAATAGTGCTAGATTTCCGGAAAGATATGTGCTGGATTTTTGATAAATGTATTGAACTAAAGACCACAACTTCAGGGCACTATTGTCTCCCCTTAACAAATAAGTTGTTGGATCATAGTGGTACTAAGAACATTGTATTACATGTTCAGAATTTTGGTCAGTGTTCTTTCACAGAAAAAAAAAAAAAAGCAGAAAAACTTCATCGACAGTTTGCTCATGCCTCGAAGGAAAAACTTGTTTCCTTGGTTAAAAAAAGTGGCAAATTCAATGACAAGGAATTTATAAAGGCGATTGAGGAGGTTTGTGAAAACTGTCAAATTTGCCTTAGATTTAAAAAAGCTCCACTGCGACCGGTTGTGGGATTGCCTCTTGGCAATAGATTTAATCACACAGTTTGCATGGATTTGAAAGAGTTCATCCACAATGAGGTGTGGATACTACATCTCATTGATGCCGCTACCAGGTATTCAGCGGCAACATTGATCAAAACAAAGAAGAAGGAGGAGATCATCAAAAACATCTTTATGATGTGGACTACCTATTTCGGATCTCCTGTTCGTTTTCTGAGTGATAATGGGGGTGAATTCAACAACGAACACTATAGACAGATGAATGAAAAACTCAACATAGAGACCTGTACTACTGCCGCAGAAAGTCCATTCAGCAACGGTACTGTAGAACGTCATAATTTGATAGTTGCTGAGGCAATGAAAAAAACAATTGACGATGAGAAGTGTGAACCTGAAATTGCCTTGGCATGGGCTATTTGTGCAAAAAATGCCCTCCTCAATTACTCTGGACACAGTCCAAATGAACTTGTATTCGGTTTCAATGTAAATACACCCTCAATTCTGACAGACCAGTTACCTGCTATGGAGTCCTCTACTACAAGTGACATGGTGAGAAAAAATTTAAATGCTCTCCATCGTGCAAGGAGAAACTTTTTGGAAGCTGAGTCCAGTGAGAGAATTAGGAGAGCTCTCAGGTCTAATGTCAGAACTTATGCTGATGAAGATTATGCTACCGGAGACCAAATCTATTATCGGAGGCAGGGTTTTAAAGGATGGCGTGGTCCAGCAAAAGTGTTAGGCAGAGAAGGCCAGTTTGTCTTAATCAGACATGGCGGAGCATTTTATAGGATGCATCCGTGCCAATTGATGAAAGTGAATAAAAACAACGAAAAAAGAACAAAAAAAGCTGAAATGCTGGGAAACACTACAGAAGGGAAGAATGAATACCTTTCAGTTGAGGAGGAGGAGTTGCAGAATCAAGTGGTAGAAAGTGAAGATATAGACAGAGAAGAAGTTGTTGATAGTTCTACCAGTTTAAGAGATAAGACTGAAAAACCTGGCCGAAATAAGACCATAACTTATAAAATAAATGGAAGTGGGGAGTGGAAGAAAGGAAAGGTTATGTCAGTACAGCCTAAATCAACTGGCAAATATAGTCATTGGATCAATATAGAACCTGAGGATGAAAACGAGGATCAAGTTTGTATCAACTGGAATCATATTGATCATTGGAGAGAAGTGCCCCAATATACTGAACAGGAAAATGTAGTCCTGCTCACCGCTGAACAAGAGCAGTCGAAAGCTGTAATGGATGCCAAGCATAAAGAAATAAAAAACATGAACACCTATGAAGTATTTGAATGTGTGCCATACACAGGTCAAAAAACAATATCCACAAGATGGGTGATTACTGAAAAATTCAAGGATAATCAGAAAACAATGAAAGCTCGCCTTGTAGCACGAGGCTATGAAGAAAATAGTAATCTGAAAACGGACTCCCCAACATGTAGCCGTGAAGCTATGCGAATGGTCATGCTAACCGCATCAATAAAGAATTGGATGCTGCAGACCATAGATTTTACCTCAGCCTTTTTGCAAGGTGGTATTTTAGAGAGAGATGTGTACCTGAGGCCACCATCTGATGTTTGTCCTAAATCTCAAGTGTGGAAATTAAAAAGATGCATCTATGGATTGAATGATGCTCCACGGGCATGGTACAAGAGAGTTACTCAGGCTTTGATTGAATTAAAAGGAGTAGCAAGTGCTTATGATAATGCATTGTTTTTGTGGCATGATATTAAAGGAAATTTGACTGGAATTCTTGCTATGCACGTGGATGATTTTGTTTTCTGTGGAAACACAGAGTTTGAAAGGGATGTGATTGCAACATTGAAAGAAAAATTTAAGGTGGGATCTCATGAAAGTGGAACATTCAAATATGTTGGACTGAATGTTAATCAACAGGAAAATGGGATCACTGTAGAACAAGATCTATATGTATCTTCCATATCTCCAATAGAAATAAGCAAAGGGAGGATACTGAGGAAAAATGATGAACTGAATGAAGAAGAAAAGCATGAGTTGAAGAGACTTGCAGGTCAGATGATGTGGGTTTCAACTCAAACACGCCCTGATATAGCTTTTGATGTGTGTAAAATGAGCAACACTGGAAAGCATCCCAAAGTAAAAGCCTTATTTGAGGCGAATAAAGCCTTATCAAAATTGAAATCCAAGAAGGGTTCTATAACATTTCCAAAATTGGGAAAGCCCTCAGATTTACACATTTTGTGTTATACTGATGCCTCTTATGCCAGTCTGGAAGATGGATCTTCACAGGGTGGTTTTGTTGTCTTTATTGGAGGAAGTACTGACAAAATGGCCCCCATGTGTTGGGCGTCAAAGAAATTGGACAGAGTGACAAAAAGCCCATTGGCCTCAGAGACTCTTGCTCTGAATGAGGGAGCTGATGCTGGTGTTTTGACTGCGGTTATGATACAAGAGGTATTTCAGTTATCTAAATTGCCAGACGTTCTCTGCAAGACAGATAATGCATCACTTGTGGAGACATTGAATTCCAACAATCTGGTAAGCGATCGACGATTGAGAATAGATGTAGCAAGGCTGAAGGAAATGAAGAGTAGAGGAGAGATACAGATAGAATGGATCAAGGGTTGTGATCAGGTCTCTGATTGTTTGACCAAGGCAGGAGCTTCGTCTGAGCTTCTAAGGGACTTGTTAAATCAGAAATAAATTATTCACTTGAGGACAGCAGCAATGTTAATGTAGACATTGGTTACCTCCCTTGCTTCAGTTACATGGTTACCTCCCTTGCTTGTGGTGATATAAATAGGAGTCGGCCATCTTGGTTTAGTTAGTTCGTTCGTACAGTTTAGACAGACTACAAGTGTCTCAACAACTGGTTTGCAGTAGACAGAACAGTTTCTGATGGTTCGTTGTTCTAAACAAGTCTTGAGAGGTCACTGGTTTGCAGTAGACAGAACAGTTTCCGATGGTTCTTTGTTCTAAACAAGTCTTGAGAGGTGACTGGTTTGCAGTAGACAGAACAGTTTCCGATGGTTCGTTGTTACACACAAGTCCTGAGATGTGACTTGTTTGCAGTAGACAGTTCCACAGAGCAAAATATTCTTACCGTGTCGAGACGGAAAAAAAAAAACATGTGAAATTGCTCCAGAAAAGGTTTAATATTTATGAAGCAATTCTGGTTTCTGATTGGTTGGTAGCAGAACATGAATTAATTCGATTCGTCAGTTCCTAGCAGCATCGTTTATAAATAGAATCGTCCGACTGTGTGGGATCATACCCCATTAGTTCGTCCAAAATATTGCAACACCTGATGAGTGGGTATGGAAACTTTCAGATGGTAAATTACAACCAATAAAGATTGATTTGCCACCTGGTCCTGTAAATTTGTTGGCTATAATTAGGTGCAACTGTACCTCAGGGTGTACTGCAACAAGATGCAGTTGCAGGAAACATGTCGTTCACTGTTCAAACTTGTGTGGTAATTGTAAAGGTCTCCACTGCATCAAATCACTACAGCCAGATCTTGGTGTTTCCTTTGACCAGTTCTTGACAAGTAATGTTCTTTGGTCCGTTCATGAATTTGTTCTGTGGTGGTTATGCAAGAGCCCTGCGCCAGCATTCGACCAACTGACCATTCCTTTATTGTAAATTGTACTTATTTTGTACCTATTTTTATGAAATGTCAGGAATTAATTGTTGCCTTGAAAAAGGCTGCTTAGTCTGTCTTTGTACCATTTTATATTCATATTTGTATAAGAAATAAAGAAAAGCATGAAAACAATGGCAGGGATTTTCATTTTCTGGTGTCAGTTTATTATTAAGCATATAGCTACTTATCATTAAAATTTAAATCACCAAGAAAATGTCAAGCTGGTTTGAGTAGGTTTTCATTCAAAAAATATTTTTTATTTCTAATTTAATAAAGGTTTGTTGTCAGAAAAAAAACCGTCTATTTTTTGTGATTAATTGTCAGAAATAATGGACATGCTTGTTAGGAGATGTCATGAATTTTATGTCTCGAAATTTTTATATTGTTAAGTTTGATTTTAAAGATGGCGGCTGTTGACTCCTTTCAACAAGCTTAATTGTGAAAATCTATTTTTATCTGACAGAGAGGTTATTCATGCCCAATATGCAAGTTAAAAACCTTTGTTAGTAATTTGTTTGAGGCTTAGCACCAGTTTGATAAGAAGACTAACAATAATGCTACGATATCTGTTTATTAAATTGATAGGTGAAGTTACGGAAAAGTCATAAAACATTAACTCTGATAATTTTTTTTCTAGTATAATTAAAAATGAAGATACGATATTGTTTGAAGTGTTAGGTGAAAGTACAGAACTGGTAAAGAACATTAGTGTCTGCTTTCCACCTAAGCACCTCGTAAATAAATAAAACTGTTTTATTTACAGTAGTAGCTATAATAAGAATACTAACGATAACAACAAATAATAGAAGTATTAATAGTAATAATAAAACTAATAACAATAGCAACAAAAGTATCAGTGCTAATAATACAGTAGAAACCCAGGAAATTAATGACAAAATACAGTACAGTATATAATACACATGTATATAATCAAATAATACTATAAATAACATCTGTCCAACTTGTAATTGCCGAGTATTCTGTCATTCTGTTAAACTAAGAATTAAATGGGAGTGTTTGTTATTTTTTAATTTTAGGCCAATGTAATATGTAGGATTAATGAATTTAAGAAGTATAATAATTTACCGTTAAATGATTTCGTTTGGAATAGGTGCACCATTCATTGTATGAACCAGTGCGTTGACCATACTGAGAGGATCTTATTTGGTCTTGGAATATGTGGTCTGAAATGTTACAAAAGATAAGATGTTAAAAATTAATACAAATCTGTTCTGGGGTAGCCGGAAATAATGGCCACTATTCTCTTTATATGGCTATGAGTTTGTTAAGTTTGTCACGTAATATGCAAATGAGATGCTTTGGTTAGGAATAAAAAAGCCTGAGTTTTAAGAGACTGGGGAGCTTAGATTTGGAGGTTGAAGAAGTAAATCTTGTGAGCAGTGAGTCGCATTTTTAAGTTGAGAGTTTCAACAGCAGAGTGTCAAACATTGATGTTGAATTTTTGATATCAGAATGAGGAGTGGTAAAGTTGAATTTATTAACATCAGAACCAAGAGTAGGACAAGAAACACTTGAGTGCTTTAATTTACAGTGAGAGGACTAAATTTAAGGAGGGAGAAATATTTACTACTATCTATATGGGATTACCTAGCTGAGAGAGGCAAATTATAATATTTATAAAATAGACGAAATGTGTGTATTCTTCTTGAAAACATGCTGAAGTATGAGCTTGGAATGGTGAGTGCAAAAGATTTACCTCTTTGTTTTTCTATACTGTCGATAATTAAGAAAGGAAAACGTTACCATTTTATTTTATATATATATATATATATATATATATATATATATATATATAGTCTTGGAAGTTTTAACCTTTAAAACTATATAACAAAAATTTACCAATCCTTTAATTTATGAAGCTCAATGTAATTACAGAGCATCTAACAAATAAATGACGAAAGTCTAAACTATTAGATACTTTTTCTTCTGATAAGTTAAGAGCAGAATAAATTTGTTGATTGATATAATAATTAAATGAATGATTTTTGCGCTACGAAACACGTGCCGTCAATAATTGTGCATGCCAACGTACTTAAAGGACAAAATTGCAAGACGGTTACATCTTGAAATTTAGAGGATAGACTTTTGTCATTTATTTGTTAATGCTCCCTATCTTGGGTTGAGCATATTGCGAAGTGATATACAAACTGCCATTAGCATATTAAACGATGCTCTTTGAGTAAACAAATCGAGCTTAGGCATTTGGGCGATGTAAAAACATTGTTAATTTACTACCCACATAGCAGCAGCCATATAGCATAATGGTGAGAAGCATTGACTCTCGTTCGGGCAGTAGAGTTTTGATCCTGGCTTGAGGTAGTTGCTCGTCTAGCCGCACTAATGAGCTGTGACACAGCAAAACAGTACAGTATGTGGATGACTATATATATATATATATATATATATATATATATATATATATATACTAGCTGGCCGCCGGCGTTGCTTGGTCAGGAAAATCTGCATAATATTATATTCATGCAGATTTATTATTTATTATATAGTTATTATATACTTATACTTATTATATAGTCATTATATACTTATTATATAGTCATTATATACTTATTATATAGTCATTATATAGTCATTTATGGATGGATTATTATCCAATATTTAGTAACAATTTCAAAAATTGTAAAAAAAACGTCAATCATAATACATGATGGCTTAGCGCACATCACATCATAATACATGATGGCTTAGCGCACATCACATCATAATACATAATGGCTTTTTTTTTTTTTTTTTTTACACAGTGATCACCACTTATCAAGGCCCGGAAGCCACTCAGGGATAAGGGTTATTGCAAGTACATCACGTTAGTGAGGAGATTTTATGAAGTGTTTAATTAGGGGGGCGGTTCATTAGGAATTTGTTAACATTAGACTTGAAGACATCCAAGTTGTAGTCCGAAGGGAAGCAGGCAGACGGAACAGAGTTCCACAGGCGTGCAGTTCTAAGAAAGAAGCTTTGCTCATGAAATCCGCGTGGGGGAAATTTTTCACAGTGGATTCAGCTAGACGGGTGTTTTTCGTGAAAGATTGGCGAGGGGGGACCAGGGATTGGAGTTCAGACGAGCACCTGCCATGAAAATAACGATAAAACAAGGATAGGCTCGCAACGTCTCTTCTGTGGGAGAGGGGTTGCAGGGTAGAGAAAAGGGCATCCCCCACTAAACCACGAAGTCTATTTTGTACTCTGTCAAGGCATGATAGGCTGTTTTTGGCAGCTCCTGCCCAGATATGGCAACAGTATTCCATCCTTGGCCGTACTTGGCTTTTATATAGATAGAGAATTGCATCAGTAGTGAGATATCTTCTGGAGCGGTAGAAGGATCCCACCATCTTTCCTGCGACCTTGGCAACAGATTTGATGTACGTGTTCCATTTCAGATCAGGAGTAAAGGTCAAACCCAGAAGCTTGTCAAAACACGGGGCCTCACCCAGACGAGAGCCATCCATCACAATTGATGCCAGCTGGGGATCAGAGCGTTGATGATGTAAGGATAGGAGTTTGGTTTAAGATGCATTAAAGGTAACTAGCCACATCTTCCCCCACTGAACCACGCGCTCGAGATCAGAGGAGAGAGAATCCGAGAGAACTTCGTCATTTACAGCCTTTGATGTGTTGCCGTAGATGGTCGTGTCATCAGCATAGATGTCAACGAATGATTTAAGTATGTGTTTAGGGAGGTCATTGATGTAGATCAGGAAGAGAGTTGGGCTTAGCGCACATCACATCATAATACATGATGGCTTAGCACACATCACATCATAATACATGATGGCTTAGTGCACATCAATCATAATACATGATGGCTTAGCGCACATCACATCATAATACATGATGGCTTAGCGCACATCAATCATAATACATGATGGCTTAGCGCACATCACATCATAATACATGATGGCTTAGCGCACATCACATCATAATACATGATGGCTTAGCGCACATGACATCATAATACATGATGGCTTAGTGCACATCAATCATAATACATGATGGCTTAGCGCACATCAATCATAATACATGATGGCTTAGTGCACATCAATCATAATACATGATGGCTTAGCGCACATGACATCATAATACATGATGGCTTAGCGCACATCACATCATAATACATGATGGCTTAGCGCACATGACATCATAATACATGATGGCTTAGCGCACATCACATCATAATACATGATGGCTTAGCGCACATGACATCATAATACATGATGGCTTAGCGCACATCACATCATAATACATGATGGCTTAGCGCACATCAATCATAATACATGATGGCTTAGCGCACATGACATCATAATACATGATGGCTTAGCGCACATCAATCATAATACATGATGGCTTAGCGCACATCACATCATAATACATGATGGCTTAGCGCACATCACATCATAATACATGATGGCTTAGCGCACATGACATCATAATACATGATGGCTTAGCGCACATCAATCATAATACATGATGGCTTAGCGCACATCACATCATAATACATGATGGCTTAGCGCACATCACATCATAATACATGATGGCTTAGCGCACATCACATCATAATACATGATGGCTTAGTGCACATCAATCATAATAGATGATGGCTTAGCGCACATCAATCATAATACATGATGGCTTAGTGCACATCAATCATAATACATGATGGCTTAGCGCACATGACATCATAATACATGATGGCTTAGCGCACATCACATCATAATACATGATGGCTTAGCGCACATCACATCATAATACATGATGGCTTAGCGCACATCACATAATAATACATGATGGCTTAGCGCACATGACATCATAATACATGATGGCTTAGCGCACATCACATCATAATACATGATGGCTTAGCGCACATCAATCATAATACATGATGGCTTAGTGCACATCAATCATAATACATGATGGCTTAGCGCACATGACATCATAATACATGATGGCTTAGCGCACATGACATCATAATACATGATGGCTTAGCGCACATCACATCATAATACATGATGGCTTAGCGCACATCACATCATAATACATGATGGCTTAGCGCACATCACATCATAATAGATGATGGCTTAGCGCACATCACATCATAATACATGATGGCTTAGCGCACATCAATCATAATACATGTTGGCTTAGCGCACATCACATCATAATACATGATGGCTTAGCGCACATCAATCATAATACATGATGGCTTAGCGCACATCACATCATAATACATGATGGCTTAGCGCACATCACATCATAATACATGATGGCTTAGTGCACATCAATCATAATACATGATGGCTTAGCGCACATGACATCATAATACATGATGGCTTAGCGCACATCAATCATAATACATGATGGCTTAGTGCACATCAATCATAATACATGATGGCTTAGTGCACATGACATCATAATACATGATGGCTTAGCGCACATGACATCATAATACATGATGGCTTAGCGCACATCACATCATAATACATGATGGCTTAGCGCACATCACATCATAATACATGATGGCTTAGCGCACATCACATCATAATAGATGATGGCTTAGCGCACATCAATCATAATACATGATGGCTTAGCGCACATCAATCATAATACATGATGGCTTAGCGCACATCACATCATAATACATGATGGCTTAGCGCACATCACATCATAATACATGATGGCTTAGCGCACATCAATCATAATACATGATGGCTTAGCGCACATCACATCATAATACATGATGGCTTAGCGCACATCACATCATAATACATGATGGCTTAGCGCACATCACATCATAATACATGATGGCTTAGCGCATAATACATGATGGCTTAGCGCACATCACAATCACATAATACATGATGGCTTAGCGCACATCAATCATAATACATGATTGCTTAGCGCACATCACAATCACATAATACATGATGGCTTAGCGCACATCACAATCACATAATACATGATGGCTTAGCGCACATCACAATCACATAATACATGATGGCTTAGCGCACATCACATCATCTCACAGAAAAGATGAGAAAATGTAAATCGTTATTTTACTTTTGTTTTATGTTTCACCAATGAAAAAACAAACGATAGACTAACTGTATTTTATACTAGCAAGGAGACCCAACGTTGCCTGGGATTGAATGATGATGGACAAATGTTTCACACTCTCATATTTTTATTGTCATCAAAATTAGTAAAGCCACCCATTTTTCAATAAAACCGAACGCTTGATTACTCTAGTTAGGGACTCATCGTGGTACACCGAGAAAAAAGTTTCACATGCCTCCTCAGAGTGATTTAGTCCAGAATATATTGTAGTCTACATTGCACTGTAGAGAACCTACCGTTGATTTTATAAAATTATTTTTTATATATAATGTCATGAATTAAAGTTTAAAATTCAAAAGTCAAGTATCATGCTTCACTTGTGCTCTAAACAGAAACATTCATTTTGAATGTGCATATGTCATATCAAAGAACTTACTGTTGATTTCATATGCTTGGCCTTACTGCTTGTGCGGTGATAATATCTTGAATTTAAGTTTAAAAGCAAAAAGTCAAGTATCATGGTGCAATTGTGCTCTAAACAGAAACATTCATTTTGAACGCGCCCCTGTCATATCAAGGAACCTACTGTTGGTTTTATACGTTGGGTCTTTCGGCTTGTGCAGTAGTCAAATTTCTCAAATGTACTTGTGATGTTAAGCTGTGTAAAGTGTTATCTTTGGTCTAAATCGTCTGTTCCTTCTTTCATCGGAGTATTTCGGTTATAGATTATTGTTGCTTATTGAAAACATCCCGATATAACACCTCACGGCTAGGCACATAAATTGCCTTTGTGTGAAATTTCATAAAAATCGGCCAAGCCGTTTTCAAGTCCATAGGGAATGAACTCACACACACACACACACAGACACACACACACAGATGAAGTTTATTAGGAACGAACATGTTGCCAAGGTCGATGGAAAAATGGTGGGATATTTCTACCGCTCCAATAGATATCTCACTGCTGATGCAATTCTCTATCTATATAAGAACCAAGTACGTCCAGGGATGGAGTATTGTTGCCATATCTGGGCAGGAGCTGTTAGAAGCAGCTTATCCTGCCCTGGCAGAGTACAAAATAGACTTCATAACTTAGTGATGGATGCCCTTTTCTCTTTCCTGCAACCTCTTTCCCACAGAAGGGACGTTGCGAGCCTGTCTTTGTTTTATCGTTACTTCCATGGCAAGTGCTCGTCTGAGCTCCAATCGTTCTCAAAAGACACCCTTCTAGCTAAAACCACTGTCAATAACTTTCCCCACTCTTTAACTGTGCCTAAATCAAAACGTAGATTCCATGAACAAAGCTTCTTTCCTAGAACTGCACGCCTCTGGAACTCTCTTCCGTTTGCTTGTTTGCCAGCTGACTACAACTTAGTTGTCTTCAAGTCCAACATAAACAAATTCTGATGAACCGCCCCCTTAAGTAATCCAATCTACCAAATTTCCATTAATAACGACTACTCCGATATTATACCATTGATTACTGTACACTCCATAACCTTTATCCTCAAGTGGCCCCAGGGCCTTGATAAGTGTTGCCTCCTACATAAAAAAAAGAAAAAAATATACACACATACACTCGTGCACGCATACAAGAGCAAAGATCGTTTTATATAATAGTAACGACATTAGATAAAAATCATAGAAAATTTATAAAATAAGAATAAAAATGCTAACATAAAGTTCGAGGTTAGTATCAGGATTACGCGGGATTATTCATTCCCGGACAACGCATGGTTGCCTGCCATTACATTAATATGTAAAAGGGAAAAATGTTTTCAAATTCAAGTGTTCTTTAAAATGTGTAACGCGTTTTATAAATGAAGGATTTTAGCGATTGAGCCCGTTTTGTAAGTATTGTTGAGGATCGTTGAGTATTGTGGACGAGCAGTCAGGAGACATGCACTTCTACAATGAGAATGCGAAATGGATTGAAGACGACTTGTTTGAGAAGAGATCTATGTTTATCGGATTGGAGGAGAGAGAGAGAGAGAGAGAGAGAGAGAGAGAGAGGGGGGGGGAATTGTGCAAGCAAATCAGCGGAAAGAAAGAAAGAAAGAAAAATTGAGAATTAAAAAGAAGAAAAGTGAGAAGAAAGCTGGAGGAGAAAAATAAAAAGGAGGAAAAGGAAAAAGAAGTAAGCGGAGGGGTGAGTGGAGAGAGAATGGGGAGGGGGGCGATAAAAATATCTAAAAAAAGAAAAAGAAGAAAAAAAAGAAATAGATGACGAAAAAGAAGAAACCAGCGTGAAGGAAGATTAATGAAATCGATGCAGAGAGAATGACGAAAAAAGAGGGAAATAGAGTATTGTTGCCACATCTGGGAAGGAGCTGCTCGGCGTGCCCTATCCAGCTTTGATAGAGTTTAAAACCGATTTGAAATCTAGTAAGTGATGCCCTTTCCTCTTCTTGGCAACCTCTTTTCTGCAAAAGAGACGTTGTGAGCCTGTTTCTGCTCTATCGTTATTTTCATGGCAAGTGCTCAACTGAACTCCAATCTATGGTTTCCCCTTGCCAAACTTTCACAAAAAGCACTCGACTATCTACAACCACTATAAACGATTTTTCCCACTCTCTATCTATGCCTAAATCTAAATACAGATACCAGGAACAAAGCTTCTTTCCCAGAACTGCCTGTCTGTGGAACACTGTTCCGCTGTTCTGCTTCCCAGTTGAATACAACAA
This sequence comes from Euprymna scolopes, assembly GCF_053919585.1. Classification (NCBI taxonomy): domain Eukaryota; kingdom Metazoa; phylum Mollusca; class Cephalopoda; order Sepiida; family Sepiolidae; genus Euprymna; species Euprymna scolopes. Next base: position 13,914,502 of record NC_136521.1, on the reverse strand, counting down.
GATAGACTTCAAATCCAATGTAAAAAAGTTGTTGAGCCGTTCCCATCAATAATCGAATTCTACCCAATTTACAGAACTGAGGATTACTACACTACCAACTTACATTAATTAACCTTTGTCCTCGAGTGGCCATCGAGCCTTGATAAGGGGTGACATCCCAAGTAAAAAAAAAGTTAGAGTGTGACCTTACATGAGATTTTTTCGCGAAAGACTTTAATGCAGACACACACATACACATACACTTGCATGTGTGTGTGTATGTGTATGCGTGTATGCGTGTGCATATATGTGTGAGTGTATGTGTGTGTGTTTGCATGTATATGTGTGCATGTGTGTGCATGTGTATGTGCGTGTATGTATGTGTGTGTATGTTTATGTATGTGTGTGTGTGTGTGTGCATGTGTGTATGTGTGTCCATGCGTGCATCTGTGTGCATGTGTATGTATGTGAGTATGTGTGCGCATTGTGGGTATGTATGTTTGTATGTGTGCGTGTATGCGTGTGTATTCATATGTGTGTGTGTGTGTGTGTGTGTGTGAAATTTAAATTTATTCAAATCTACGAGGGGCGTGCAATAAGTAATGCCCCTGACCCACCTCCCATAGCAGTAGAACAATAGAAACTTGGCACAGTTATTAGTCTTTCTCTACATAAGAAACCACCCAGAGTTATGCATTTCTCCCATCGTTTGATGCAGCGCTGGAGACCGTTTTTGTAGAACACCCCAGGTTGGTCTTCCAACCACGACGTGGCTTCAGAAATCAAGGCTGCATCATCTGGGAAACGCTTTCCTTTCAAAAACAACTTCATGGCTGGGAAGAGGTGAAAGTCAGAGGGTGCAAGGTCAGGAGAGTAGGGAGGATGGGACAGAATTTCATAACCACATGCTCGTGCTTCTGATCTGGCGACATGTGAGTTGTGGACCAGAGCATTGTCCTGCAGGAGGAGGGTATATATATATATATATATATATATATATATATATATATATATATATATATATATATATATACATACATATAAATAAACATGAATATACATAAACGATCACACATATATGTATATATATATATATATGTATATATGTGTGCATGTATGTCCGTACACATATGTATATTTTTATATTTATAAAAAAAAAAAAAAAGAAACGAGGAAAACGTCTGCCTTATACCACTAACCTAGTTCTAAAACAGATCCTTTGTTCGATAAAATGCATGCCCATTGGCTGATAGGAACGGGTGCGGTGGATACTAGAAAGCTGATTGGCTAACTAAAATACTCAACATATATAAAAACGAGAAACAACCACAGAATTCGCGCATAAGCCTGACGAATCCTATAGTTGGATGAAACGCAGAATATTCAGTGTAGCTTAATCGCCATATATATTTTATAAATTACTAACTAGCTCTACCTACGTATTGAGCACTTTTGAAGTAAATACTTAAAGTTTACGCATAAATCTATACTTTCATATATTAATTTTATGTGAATAAATGAAGTAGTTATGTATATATATATATATATATATATATATATATATATATATATATATATTGGGTCAGCTAGTTACTAGTAACTAAAGACCTCTTCAGGCGATACAGCTTACACAAAAGCAAAGTTTGCAATGAAAATATCAGGTCTTCTTCGTCACAGGGAGTTAAAATATATATACAGGGTGGAACAATAAAACTGTCGCCCTAAAGAAAACAACACTACAGCTTTATTTTAAAACTTTTATTGAAAAAACGTTATGAAATAACTAAGAAAGATGAGGATAATAGTCCGAAATAAATAAATTAATAAACTACAGCTTTATTTTAAAACTTTTATTGAAAAAATCAATTCATGTAACTTAATTATGTAGTAGAGCTGACATCTATTCAATGTAGCTTCCCTCAGCCTCAATCACGGCCTCAATACAGGTCTAGAATGGAAGCGTGCCTTTTCCACAAACGCTGGTAGGAGGTTAGCGAATACTCGGCAAATGGCAGTGTTCAGGCTGGTTTTGGTGTTGTGAGAGGTCATGTTTGTGATGTTCTCGATGTATGATCAAACAAAATAATCCAGCTGGTTCAGCTCAAGGGAGGAGAGAGGGCCAGTAAGAGAAGGGTACAAAGTCGTAGCACTCATTCTGAAGCCAAGCCTGAGTCTTTTTGGACTTGTGAGCTGGCACCAGGTTCTGCTGCCACACCTAGGGTCTGCCAGCGGCCACCTGATTGCATCAAGCGATCATCACACTCTTCAGTACATTCAGGTACATTTTGGTATTGACTTTCAAGCAGACTTTGAAGATGTGAGGTGGTATGATGTGGCCCACACTTGAAACCCCACCAAAGATCATAACCGTGGCTGGACACTTTGTTCTCATCACCCTAAGCACGTCCCTGTTATTCGTGGCAATTCAGCAATGCATTTTAAGGGTGCTGGCAATGGTCCTGTTGTCATAACTTGGATCGGTAGAGAGCATGAGTTGTACAGTGGCACATCTCCGATCTCGCTTGTAAAACATTGTGCCACTTTCAGACATGAAAGAAGGCTCCTATCGCTCTTTGGATTTGTACACAACTGGTCAACTAGTAGATGGTTTGGAGCAAAAAAAGAAAACAGAAATGGAATCATATCGTCTTTTCAAATGCAACAGTTTTATCCTCTCATCCTATATATATATATATATATATATATATATATATATAAGTGACGTTGTCTGAGTGTGAAGAACGGTCTCTACCAAACTCCTCTGTCAATTTCTGGTCTACAGAATTGAAACTTGATATATAGGGAACTTTGACCTATGGAAAACATTCCATTTGGTCAAACTTGCAAAATAAATATTGAACTTGGCAAGTGTAAGTCAACATAAAATGTGCAAATATGCATTTATTCAATCAAATTTTAATGTTTTCTTATCCATCAAATGATAGCTCAAACAGTAACAAATAAGGTTTGAGTGCTGAATATTTTAGTTTCGATTCAAGTCATTTTTTTATTACTTTTGAAATCACTACTATATATAGCCGGTACAATATGATAATCAACAGACTATCAGCTCTATAATGATATTAAATACTAAATCTGCATAATTTAAAATACCATATTTAAGCATATTTTACGGCCTCCTGCTATATATATACATACATCTATATACATATATATATACATATATATATATATATATATATGTATATATATATATATATATATATATATATATATATATATATATATATATATATATATATATATTGGATCACAAGGAGCTTTCACACAGGTCTTCAGAGATCTCTCCCTGAATCAGCATGTGGTGTTCTCTGGAAGCTGAGCGACAACAAGTCTCTCCAGGTTTCCAGTACTCTCCACCTCTTTCGATAACATTTGCAAATAAATTTCCATTATCGCAACAGCTGCTTACCATTGATTTCTTGTTGGCAGTGGCTATTGGTCTTCGCTGGACTTTGAGTGGCTCTAGAAGTGTAAGCCATGTTTAGTTTCAGAACAGTCTCCGGTGGTTCGTTGTTCTAAACAAGTCTTGAAAGGTGACTGGTTTGCAGTAGACAGAACAGTTTCCGATGGTTCGTTGTTACACACAAGTCCTGAGGGGTGACTGGTTTGCAGTAGACAGTTCCACAGAGCAAAATATTCTTACCGTGTCGAGACGGAAAAAACATGCGAAATTGCTACAGAAAAGGTTTAGTATTTATTGAGTTTACGCATAAATCTATACTTTCGTATATTAAATTTATGTGAATAAATGAAGTAGTTATATATATATATATATATATATATATATATATATATATATATATATATATATATATATATATATATATATTAAATGAAAAAGAAGGAATAAAGTTATATATAACGTTATAATATCATCAGAACAATAAGGAAAAGTTAAGGAGAAAATGAAGAAAAAAACTCTTTAGGCAAAGGCATTCCTCATCTTTCATTTAATGTTATTGTTTGCTCCTCTTAATAGTGTTGAGCTTTTCTTATCTTGATAAATTTTGCTTTGATAACGATTTACTCTTTGATAATTTAAGTGCATTATATATATATATATATATATATATATATATATATATATATATATATATATATATACATTTCCATGCATTCGGCATTTAATAGTTCTTAATTCCCTTCATTCCCGTGGTCAAGTGTTTGATGGCCCTGAGTTAGAGGCTCAGCAAATAGAGAAAAAAGGTGGCTGATTATTGCATAAGCATGAACCACTAATGTCTGTAGATATCCATATATTAATAGCGTGTGTTTTATCTATAATATAAATCTCGCCTGCCTGTTTAAATGTATGTATGTATGTATGTATGTTTATATGTCCGCCTAAAACTTTCGACTGAGGCGACGGATCTTCATAAATTTCGGTTTCAATTATAGCTGATGGCACACAAGTAATCTATTTTTTATAAATAATTTTATCAAGAATTCTTCATAAGTTTTGGTTTCAGTTTCGATTATAGCTGAAGGAACTCAAGTTATATATATATATATATATATATATATATATATATATATATACAGGATTTCCTTGGATTTTACTTGTGCAAATGGAAATTCAATTAACTTTCTTGAAGTTATATATTTGGATTTAACCGTCACTGGATTATTTATCTTCCACCAGACTATCCACTCACGCGTAATCACCTTTTTCTTCACCATATTCCCTCTGCTTCACTTTTTTTGTTACTTTTGCATGCAAAATCCGATCCTGCATTTTGCTAATTCCTACCCTCTGATGAGAAGGAAAGTATTTCTTTGAAACTCTGCGGATTAAGGACTATCCATTTATCAAGTGTTTCCTTATATATATATATATATATATATATATATATATATATATATATATATATATATATATATATATATATATATTATAAGTTTAGGTTTTGGTTTCGATTCAAGCTGATGCACCCAAGTGATATTGATATATTTTTTTTATTTTTGAAATCACAATTTTATAATATATAAAAATCGATAAAACATTAACTCTATAATAATATATACGAAATCTGCAAGAATTAAAATATCATATTTAAGCATACTGTACAACCGGGCTACACCTGGCGTTTCTGCTAGCATAGATAAATATTTTTGCAGTTTTAACAAAAGAGTTACAATAATATCAGAACGTCTCCATTTACACTGAACATCTACTAAATGCCAACATCAATATATTACATATGAATGAGTCCCCTGTGGAATTTCCACGGGTCTTGTAAGTTTTATTTATTTATTTATTTATTATACTCTTATTTACCCCAAACAAGGACCAGTGTCACTTAGGCATAAGGGGTTACTAATTGGGACCATATCTATAGGGATGCTATAGAGGGAGTTGAGCTGCAAGATGTTTGCTCACATTGCATTTAAACTTCATGCAGAAGCAGGAAACTGGGAGGTAATTCCAAAATCTAGATGTTTAAGAAACTATTAGAGTAGAATGCTTTCTGGCGTCTAGGAATTTCTACATTGTAAAAATGGTAGTTTGCTGCTTGTCGGGTTCTTCAGGGAAATTTATGTCAAGGGGGCACAAGTGCTATGAATTCCTCAGAGCACATCCTATTAAAATACTTGTAAAATAAAGTGATGCAACATTGCAACGATGGGACAGGGGTTAGAGTTTGGAAGAAACTAGTAGCCTTAATCGTATTAAGAATCTCAGAATGGTGCCATAGTTTGGACTTTTCTATTGCATTTTATATTGCAAAACAGGCTCCTTCAATCTTTGACAGACGCTGGATACCCACGTAGGGGTGCCTGCGTGTCAAATTTTTTGTGGCAGGAGCTACGCAATTTCCAACCACCCCTCTCCTGAGTCGACATTTAAATACCAGTGGCAAGTGAAGTGTATCTACAGGACGACTGGAAACAAATGCTGAGATAAGCGGAGAGCACATACAGCAACTAGAATTCCCAAATGGTCACCCATCTGGTTCTAACCAGGCTCAACGTTGCTTAACTTCAGTGATCTGACGATATATATATATATATATGTATATATATATGTATATATATATATGTATATATATATGTATATATATATATGCATATATATATGTATATATATGCATATATATACATATATATATACATATATATGTATATATATATGTATATATATATATATATATATACATATCAAATAAGTGGATATATATATATATATATATATATGTATATATATATGTATATATATATGTATATATATATATGTATATATATATGTATATATATGCATATATATGCATATATATACATATATATATACATATATATGTATATATATGTATATATATGTATGTATATATGTATATATATGTATATATATATATATATGTATATATATATATATATGTATATATATATGTGTACATATATATATATATGTGTACATATATATATATGTGTACATATATATATATATATATATATATATATATATATATATATATATATATATATATATATATATATATAAAATGAAAATTACAATTGAATTTACCAAAATGATCCATGATGGTAAAATTAAAGTATATTATAAATATTAAAGAATTAATATTTATAAAATTATCTCAGCCAGATATAAAAGCTCGATAATACCAAATAGGAAATAGAGCTTATAATATGAGCAAACAGTTAATGAAATATGTTAAAAAACACTTTGGGCTATCCATTTATCTAGTGTTTCCTTTTCAGATTAAATATGTTTTTAACTCATTTCAAAGTGTTTTTTAACATATTTCATTAACTGTTTGCTCATATATATATATATATATATATATATATATATATATATATATATATATATATATATATATATATATATATATACATACATATATATACATACATATATATATTCGATACTTTTTGTGACCAAGAGTTTGAAATATAAAAATAACAATAAAAATGTCAAATACAAAAAGTAACATCGTATTTAATGCTTCAAAAAACCCTCATAACCTTTAAATCACTATCCTAGAAGCATACGTGGACTTTTAACATTATATATATATATATATATATATATATATATATATATATATATATATATATATATATATATATATATATATATATATTAGTGATGGGTCACTTCTAATATTTTTCATAATTCCAATACAATTACCGCTTCCATACTAAATTCCCAATTCTAATATAAGTACCGATTTCGATTCTTACAGGAGGTATCCATTGTCTTTCAAGACTAAACGGAGGCTTCCACTTTCCACATGGTATCATGGAAACGGAAAAGATACTATGTTATCTCCTCCCCAAAGGAGGGCGTAACAGTTTGGAGAATTATTCCAATTTCTTTAAAAAAAAGAGGAGGTAATTACTGGGAGCATGGTCTTATGACAAATAGAACCGATACTATATTCTTTAAAAAATCATCAGCATCATGATGATCATCGCATGAATCCGAAAGTTTTATTGTTGGCACTGGTTTTCCCGATATTTTTCTATTCAGAATC
>NC_136521.1:13864503-13902003 GCF_053919585.1 Euprymna scolopes | reverse complement strand
CTGATGAATTCCTTCAAGAATAAAACATGAACGTTTTTGTGTAGCTTGCTTAATGATATATTTTCATACTATATATGTATATATAAAGTTTTTTTTTAAATATATATGGCAATTAAGCCACACAGAGTTTTCCGCGATTTTTTAACACCGGATGAAGTCATCAAACTAAATTATTTAGCTTGATTAGTTTTTTCCAGAATGCAACATGGACGTTTCTTTGCAGCTTACTTGCTATAATTATATTTCCATTAGTTATGAATAATTATGAAAATATATGGTAATCATGCTACATCGAATTTTCCGCGTTTCATCCTCATGGTGAATCGTCAGACTATAATATATATATATATATATATATATATATATATATATATATATATATATATAATGGAGAAAGAGAGAGGGATTGAGAGAGAGAGAGAGCGAGAGAGAGAACGAGGAGGGAACTGGAAACAACCCTATTATATTAAAGAACCTGGAGTTCAGATTCTTATTAAATAAAAAAAAATTTAAAAACGCCCCCCCCCCCCCCGTTCGCCCTCACGGAAAAAATTCTAATTATAAAAAAAAGAAAAGATCAAACTACATCACGAGAAAAGAAAACAAAAAAAAAAAAAAAAGAAAGAAACCTTTAAAAACGCCGACTGCAAAATCGTTGTTCTTCAACCTCCGCACCACGACCCCACTCCCGTTCCACTCCCGTTTCCCATGCGTTCTGGGGAATAAAATGGCTTACCTTAGTTCATAACAAGTTGTTGCAGCAGAAAACTCCGAGAGGAATGGAATAGCGGGAGAGAAAAAAACCTTGTCTAATCCATGAAACGGATGCTATTATTGTCGAAGACAGGGAAGATTGGGGAATGCGGTTGGTGTCTTTTAGTTGCAACGGTATTGTTGGCAGGAGCGGAGTTGCAGCCCACTGTCGTTCTAAAGTGAAAAGAGATGGAGATGCTGCTATTTGAAGATGAAGAGATGGAGACTGGATGGAGACTTGGGAAAGAAGGGGAGGAATAAGAGGCTGAGGACTCAAAGAGAAAGACAGAGAGAGAAAATATGGAGACTGGGCAAAGAGGGAGTAGGAGAAGAGGTTGAGGATGAAGAGAGAGAAGGGGGAAGAGATAAAGAGATGGAGATTGGATGGAAACTTAGAGAAGAAGGAGAGGGAGAAGTGGTTGAAACCCCAGAGAGAGAGAGAGAGAGAGAGAGAGATACAGAGAGAAAAGATGAAAACTGGATGGAAACTGGACAAAGAGAGAGTAAGAGAAGAGGCTGAATGGAGAGAGAGAAAGAGAGAAGATAAAGCGATGGAAATTGTGAAAAAGAGGAGGAGAGAGGGAGGAATGAGAGAGAAAGACACAAAGAGAGAGAAAAGATGACAAGCAAGTGGATGAAGACTGGGCAAAGAGGAAGATGGAGAAGAGGCTGAGATGAAGAGAGAGATAGAGAGACAAGATATAGAGACTGGATGGAGACTTAGAAAAGAAGAGGAAGGAGAGGAGGCTGGAGACTGGGAGAGAGAGACATAGAGAGAGAGAAAAGATGGAGTGATAGAGACTGGTGGGTGACTGGAAGAAAAGGGAGTCGCTGAGGTTTCCGAAGATATCAAGAAAGAGAAAGAGATGTGGTAGGTGAAAAAGCTTGGGATGTCGAGAGAGAAACAGATAAAGAGAAAGAAGATGAAGAAATGGAGATTGGATGGATACTGAGGAAGAAGGATTCAGAGTAGACTGGGGATATCGAAAGAGAAAGGGAGTGCAGAAACAAAGATAAAGGAAGAAAGGAAGGAAGGGAGAGAAAATGAAGAAATAGAGAGTGGACGAAGGGGGTTGGAGAACGAGATGGTGACGTAAAAAGAAGGAGAGAATAAGAGAGAAAGTTAGAGATAGATAGATAGAGAGATAGATAGATAGAGAGAGAGAGAGAGAGAGAGAGAGAGAGAGAGAGAGAAAGAAAGAGAGAGATATAGCGACAGATAGATATCGCTCGCTATATATATATATATATATATATATATATATATATCGCTATACATATATTTATATATCGCTATACATATATATCGCTATATATATATATATATATATTTATCGCTATATATATATATTTATCGATATATACATATATATATATCGCTATATATATTTATCGATATATATATATATACATATATATCATTGTATACAAATATATCACTATATATACATATATATCGCTATATATAAATATATCACTATATATATCGATATATATAAATATACCACTATATATATATATATATATATATATATATATATATATATATATATATATATATATATATATATATATATGATTTTAAAAGTTTTAAAAAAAATGTCTCGTGCGCCACCACCGACAATCGAAATCAAAACGTTTAGCTTACGATTTACTTTTCCCATTGACGTTACTGACACGTTTGCTGCCAGGCTAAAAATTAAAACATGAACCAATAGCTATTACGTGACGCATGCATATTCGCAATACCGTCGTTCGACCTTTACTTGGCAAATTACATTTTTTTAATATTCACACTTTTGCACCGATTTTCCCCAGCTAAAACACAAATATAAAGTTTCGCAGGAGTTCAAATACTTTATACATTAAGTTTCATGTCTGTAGACTGAAAACTGACAGAGGAGTTTGGTAGGCAAGATATTTTAAACAAATATATATACGCATACATAAATATATAGAGAAAGAAGTTTGTGTTTACTATAAACTTTTTACGCAAATATTACGCAAGTATAAATCATATAGAATATCTGCATGAATATAATTACACGTAATAGTTAACTAAAGATGATCATCGCATGAGAAAACCGATAAAACTAATTGGAAATTAATTAAAATGAATGTTTAAAAGAATGTGCAAATTAGCTAGATCTTTTGCAGATGAATGCCATTCCACAACCCATATATAAGAAAGTTGTATTTTCTTTTTAAATAATAAGAAAATAGGGTTTTAATATGAATATCAATACACACAAAAACCAAATTCAGGAGTATAGAAGATAGATAGATATATCGCTATATATATATATATATATATATATATATATATATATATATATATATATATATATAGTGAATAAATGACAAAAGATTCAAAGTTCATGATGTTGACCATCTTATAATTTATTCCTTTAATTGACATTTACAATTCTTGTAACAGTATCTGTTTCGTAGCGCAAAATCAATCACTTAATTATCATATCGATCAGTGAATCTATTATGCCCTTATCTCTCTCTCTCTCTCTCTCTCTCTCCCTATATATATATATATATATATATATATATATATATATATATATATATATATATATATAGAGAGAGAGAGAGAGAGAGAGGGAATAGGAGGAATAGGAGGAAGAGGAGGAGGACTGAAATAAGTAAGAGGCAAAAAGGATGCAGTAGATCCAGTGACCGAATGTAGGAGGCATTTGGACAAGACGGATTTGGTTTCTTGACATGGGGAGAAAAAGAAATCAATAAAGAGAAAAAATGACTGAAGGAATTAGGGTTAGAGTTGGGGTTAGAAAATTGAAATGAGAGGAATAAAAGGGTGGTTTTTAATCGAGTTATAGAACGAGAGAAAGTAGTTTGAGAAAAAAGGGTTATAATAAAAGAAAACAGATACAAAGAGAGAGAAAGAGAGGGGGAGAGAGAGGGAGAGGGGGGATCAGTGTGAGAGAGGAAAAATATGCGTGTACTAGAAGATGTAACCGGCGTTGCCCGGGATTAAACGTAATGTTAAAATCCATTTAAAAAAAATGAGGTTAAAAACGGAAAGAAACTGTGACATGAGCATGCGAATATTATGTTTTTTTAAAACAGTTCACTTCTTGCAAGAAAAAAAAATACTCAAGCTGAGATCGAAACCAAAAACGATAACCATTACACCAACTTGCCACAATCTTTATAAAATGTTTTGAAACCCCGTGAAACAATTAACAAACAGATAAAAATCCGATGACCCCCCCCCCCAGTACCAATTTTTCAATTTTGACCTCTTAGCAGCCTTTTTTCGGATGAACATCAATCAAAAAGTTTTCTGCATGTCTGAATACCCTGTATACAAAATTTCAAGTCTGTGGATCAAAAAATTCGTTGACTATATAGGATGAGAAGTATCCTCACACACACACACACACACACACACACACACAAACACACATACACACACATTCTCATTTTTATAGATATACTAGCAGGCCGCCCGGCGTTGCCCGGTCGTAAAATAAGCATAAATATATTTTCATTTATACAGAAACTGAGATATGTGCATGCGATTATTATGTTTTTTCTAAACCGTTCAATTCTTGTAAGTAAAAAAAAAATACTCGAGCTGAGATCGAAACCTAAAGACAGTGTGTCAAGTACAGTTACCATTCAGCAATTGTGACACGCTAGGTGTGTCAGAAATTCCGTGAAAAATATTGAATAATTCCACCCCGTCTTTCCAAGCTTATAACCCCTCGAAAAATGTAATTCAAGCCCTAATTTTTTTTTTCAATTAAAGGAGCAAGGACCAAGGTTTCATTGAAAATAACGAACAAAAAAAACGTGTTTTTTTATTTTTAAAGGTTTTAAACTTCGGATTTACAGGTAATTTTTTAAAAAACACTACTTTTTTTTTAGTTTTAAATTTGAATATATTATTTATTGATCTTTTATCTTTAATTTCTGATATATAAAACTTTGGTGAGTAAATTAATTGTTTACTTTTTAATAGACATTTCAAAATGGGAGGCGTGAATTATTCGACCTCCCTGTCTTTCCAAGCTTATAACTACTCGAAAAATGTAATTCAAGCCCTATTTTTTTTTTCAATTAAAGGAGCAAGGACCAAGGTTTCATTAAAAAATAAAAAAGAAAAAACAAACAACGTGGTTAAAAAAAAAGTTTTAAACTTCCAACTTTACAGGTAAATTTCTAAAAAACACTACTTTTTTTTTAATTTGAATATATTATTTATTGACCTTTTCTCTTCAATTTGTGATATATAAAACTTTGGTGAGTAAATTAATTATTTATTTTTTAATAGACACTTGAAAATGGAGGGGGGCGTGAATTAAAAAAAACGTTTGTCTAAAATATTATATTCGGTTTATTGGAAAGAGCATAAAATTTCACATTGACCCTGAAAATATCGTAAAAATAGAATCGATAGAAAAATTTTGATAGATTTTTAAAGTTTAAACATTGAAAAATATTGAGTTCGTAAAATTCATTACTGTTTTTTAAAAAATAAAAAAATATATATTTCTATTACTTTTTATACAATTTTTAGTTTATTTTGGAAGTATAATCCATAAAGAAAATAAACAACCCACTTTTAACAGAGAAATTACGAGTCTTTTATATTTTATTCGCAGTTTCGTGTTAGGGGTGTCAAAAATTCCTACAAAAATTCTGATGCACCTAGTGATACGCTCTTTCAAAAACTATTTTCAAACCGACTTATACTTAACATAAGGAGTCTGTAATATGAACCATTCACGCATGCGCAATCGTGAAACAGTTAGCAAACAGAGAAAAATCCGACGATTCCCACACAACCATTTTTCAATTTTTATATTTTTGCGGATGAAAACCGATTAAAAAGTTTTCTATGCGTCTGAATAACCTATATACCAAATTTCAAGTCTGTATATAAAAAATTCGTTGAGTATATAGGTTGAGAAGTGGCCTCACACACACACACATTCTCATTTTATAGAATAAAAGATAAAGAAAAAGGAAAGTGAGAGAAAAGAGAGAGAGAGAGAGAGAGAGTATAAATCAATTAGAGAAAGAAAGATGAAGGGTGTGAAGAGAGATAGGTTGAGAGAAGTAAAGCAGTATAAAAATTGGAAAGAAAAATAGAGAGAAACGAGAAAGAGTTTGATGCAAGGATGAGAAAAAGAGAAAAACTAAATGGGAAGGTTATGTCCAAAAATTTAAGTCAAGACACCGGAAGTGGACTCTGTTTACATAAATATGGAACGGAAGTCACTAAGCACGAAACGAAATACAAAACTATATGGAACCACTTCTTGTTTTATCAATAAAAAAAATAATAAACTTTTATTTTTGACATTTCTATAAATATTTTTTTAATATTTAAAATATATTCATATGTAAATATTTTATTTCCAAAAGGTTCATTGTTTACGTTTCTATAAATAATTTTTTTAAGTATTTAAACTATATTCATATGGCAATAATTCAAAATTTTCACAAATTTTATCACGTAATTTTGTCATAATATATCACAAAACAAAATACCTTCAATCGAATTACACAACCGAAACTTTTTTTATAACACAAGAAGTGTTAAGAAAAACTTTCATACATTATTTATGAAAAAAATCCATTTATTCATTTAAGAAACTTTTTTATACAAATGTTTAAAATAAGATTTTTTTTGATAACACAAGAAGTGTTAATAAAAAAAAACTTTAATAAATTATTTATGTCAAACTTTTGTGATAAAACTTGAGAGAGACATAAATATATTATTTCAAAAAGACACCATTTATAGAAATGTAAATAAAAAAATTACATTGTTTTTTTTTTCGTCATAACACAAGTGTTAAAAAAATATTTATAGAAACGTAAAAAAATGACAGTTTATTTTTTTGTTGTTGTTGTTTCATGATAGCACAAGAAGTGTTAAAACCAAAATAATTTTTGGAAATAAATTATTTCCACTTGGTTTTGTATTTCGTTTCATGTTTAATGATTTCCATTTCGTATTTAGGTAACCCGAGTCCACTTCCGGCATCTTAACTTTTATACTGAATTTTTGGAATCAACCAACGGGAAATAGTATAAAAGAAAAAGAGAGATGGGGAAAAGATGAAATGTAAAGAAACGAAGGATAGAAAGAGGAAAGAAAGAAAGAGAGGAAAATTATGTATACAGATTATATATATATATATATATATATATATATATATATATATATATAGAGAGAGAGAGAGAGAGAGAGAGGGAGAGAGAGAGAAAGAGAGAGAGAGAGAAGTAACAGTTTAAAGAAACAAGGGAGAGAGAGAGAGGGGGTGAAGGAAAGGCAAACATACCGTGAGATAAGGATAAAAAAGAAATAGGAGGGAACATAGATGGATAAGAGAAAAAGACACAAAAAAAAGAAGGAAAAAGAGAGAAAGAGGAAAAGGAGTGGGAGGAGGAGGGGGTGTAGAGGATAGGAATAGTGTAACAAAATACACAAGAGAACGTGGGGAAAACATCAGCAGGAGCGAAGGATGGCTGGCTTGCAAAGACATTAGCAGCAGTAGTAGCTGAAAAACGCACATATGCAAATTACGAAGTGTGCGTGACAACAAAAGAGAAAAAAGGACACAATGTTCTCGAGACAGAAAGAAAGTCGACGTCAAAGAAAATGGACATGTAAAGTCGAGGATGAGAATGAACCGTCTGTGCCTAGCATGTGGTTGGAGGAAGAAGAAAAGTGGACGTCGAAGAGAATGGATGTGTGAAGTCAGATGAGAATGGGCTGGCTGTGCCCAGCATGTGGTTGGAGGAAGAAGAAAAGTTGATGTCGAAGAGAATGGATGTGTGAAGTCAAAGACGAGAATGGGCTGGTTGTGCCCAGCATGTGGTTGCAGGAAGAAGAAAAGTGGACATTGAAGAGAATGGATGTGTGAAGTCAAAGACGAGAATGGGCTGGCTGTGCCCAGCATGTGTTCAGAGGAAGAAGAAAAGTGGACGTCGAAGAGAATGGATGTGCGAAGTCAAAAACGAGAATGGGCCGGCTGTGTTCAGAATGTGGTCGGAAGAAAGAGAAATGTGTGCCAGATTAAAATTGAGAAGTGGCAGCAAGAGACTTTTTAAATGGTGCCAAAAATAACAAGAATAAAAACGTTCTGTAAAAAAAGAAAAAAATGCCGATCCGGATTTTTGTTTATTTCTTTCCTTTGTTTGTTTGTAACGTTTCCATTTCTAAAAGAAAGAAAATAAAGAGTGGATAAAGAAATTAAATAAGAGAGAGAGAGAGAGAGAGAGAGAGAGAGAGAGAGAGAGAGAGAGAGAGAGAGAAAGAGAGTTGGTTGGTTGTTTTTGTTTTACGGCATATCAACCCTTTTTGGGTTATTTAATGCCGAATCCAAAGATTTTGAAGAAAATTTTTAATAGAATATATTTGTTGTTTTCAAATCGGTTTCTATTTAACCCATAGTTGGGACCCTAACAGGTACTACCACTCCGGGTCAGAGTGGACCTAGGAGCAATGGTAATTAAAGGGTGGCTCCATACTCCCCAAAGCCCACAAGCTGGGGCCTCACCACTGGATATAGTTTAAGGTCATATCCAGGACCGAAAGAGAGAGATTAGATGAGAAAGAGAGGGGGGCAAGAAAGAGAGTAAGAAAAAGAGAGAGCGGGATATGAGAACGTTAAAGAGGGAAAGGAAGTAAAAGAAGAGAAAGGGGGAGTGCAAAAGAATTAGTGGGAGAAGAACATAATGAAAAATAGAGAGAAAGGAAGGTATGAAGAAAGAAAAGAAGAAAGGAAAAAGAAGGTATGAAGAAAGAGAGGGAGGATTAGCGTTACTTCTTCAGCTATATCTGACAACTCTACCTGAGGCTTGCATGACAGATGCTTATAGTTTTCTTTTTTTTTTTCTTCCTTTTACTCACATTAACCTCTAACAAGCTATATCGCCACTTGGACCTAAGAGGCTACTATTTGGGACCACGCCTAGGAAAGATTAACAAGATGTTGGTTTACATTACATTTAAACTTTTGCATATCAGTACAGTCAGGGAAGCAGGTAGCAGAAAGGGAACTCCAAAGTCTAGCTGTTTGAAGGAAGAAACTATTAGAATAGGAAGCTTTCTGGCATTTAAAAACCTCAACAGTGAAGGGGTGAGATTTAGTTGCTAAGTGGTTTTGTTGGGAATATGTACATCACGGGGCAAAAGTTCATCAAAGCACATTTCATTAAAATATTTGTAAAACAAACGCAGAGATGCAACATTGCGGAGATGGGACAGGGGTTGGAGCTTAGTTGACAAAGTGAGACCTATTAGATTGAAAACTCTTGCTTGGATCCTGTCCAAGAGGGAGAGGCTAGTGGTAGATGCACCAGTCCAGATGTGGCAACAATACTGCATGCATTCACGAACGGTGGCCTTGTAGAGGTACAGGATATTCTCAGGTGTGAGTAGTCTTCTAGCTCGATAGAGGGAACCCACATTCTTTGCAGCAGCCTTTGCAATGTCCTCAATGTATTTGTTCCAGTTCATAAGTTCGTATACCTGTGAATGTTAAGCCGAGGAGTTTAAAGGAAGAATTCTCGGGTAAGGTATTATTCGTCATGGATATTGGTGGTTGGAAAATGCTTATCACCTTGAAGTAATGGGTGATATCACCATAAACCCTCAACTCCAAACTGCCCTTACTCAAAATAGAGATTACCAATTTGCTGATTGAGAAGAAGAAGAAGAAGAAGAAGAAGAAAAGGAAAAAGAAGAAAAGGAAGAAGAAAAAGAAGAAGAAGAAAAAGAAATGCAGCTTTGAATACAACTTTTCAGTGGAGATCCATTCTCATAATACAAAAATGGGGTTTGTATTACTGTACACATAGATTCGAAAAAGTTGTCAAAAAACAAATATATAACAAATAAATGTTATCAAAGGCAAGATGAGTTATTTTTCTACCTAACTGGATATGTTTTCAGTGTTTTTATTCAATGTAACATGTTTATTCAGCTCGAAAAACATACTGTGTTTATCGATGTATTGAAACATTCAAAATGGCGACCGACTCTCTCTTTAACACGGTAAGTTTGGGAATACAGAAGTAATCAAACATCTCAACAAAAATAACCTTCTTAGTGACACTCAATATGGTTTCCGTTCTGCTAGATCTACAGCAGATGTCCTTACAGTTATATCGCATAGGATTAGCAAATCTCTCGACGGTGGCAATCTTTCTAGGGCAATTGCTCTTGACATATCTAAAGCCTTTGATAGGGTCTGGCATAAAGGTTTACTTCATAAGATCGCTAGCTATGGTATAGCTGGAAAAGTCTTCTCAATTATTAAATCATTTCTTTCTGATAGGTTCATAAGAGTAGTAGTTGAGGGGCAAAAATCAGAAGCTCACAGTATTAATGCCGGTGTCCCTCAGGGATCCATCCTGGGCCCAACTCTTTTCCTGATCTACATTAATGATCTTCCAAATCATATCCTTACATCATTTGTAGACATTTATGCTGACGACACTACCATTTATGGTACCACATCTAAGACAGTAAACGAGCAAGTACTCTCCAATTCTCTCTCCTCTGATCTTGAGCATGTAGTACAATGGGGAAAGGAGTGGCTGGTTACTTTTAATGCATCTAAAACCAAGCTTCTCTCTTTACATCATCAACATTTTAATCCACATTTGTCATCAATTGAAATGAATGGCTCACGTCTTCAGGAGGCCTCAAGTTTTGACAAGCTTCTGGGCTTGACCATTACTCCTGATCTTAAATGGAACACGTATATCAAATCTGTTGCCAAGGCCGCTGGAAAAATGGTGGAATCTTTCTATCGATCCAGTAGATATCTCACTGCTGATGCTATTCTCTATCTATATAAGAGCCAGGTACGTCCAAGGATGGAATACTGTTGCCACATCTGGGCAGGAGCTGCTAGAAAGGACTTGTCCTGCCTTGATAGAGTTCAAAATAGACTTCGTAGCCTCGTAGGAGATGTCCTTTTCTCCTCCTTACAACCTCTATCTCACAGAAGAGATGTTGCGAGTTTGTCTCTGATGTATCGTTATTTTCATGGAAAGTGTTCAACTGAGCTTCAATCTATGGTCCCCCCTCGCCAAATTTTCACAAGAAATACTCGTCTAGCTGTAAACACTATCAATAATTTCCCCCACTCTTTATCTGTGCCTAAACCTAAACATAGATTCCATGAACAAAGCTTCTTTCTTAGAACTGCACGCCTGTGGAATTGTCTTCCGTTTTCCTGCTTTCCGGCTGACTACAATATGGTTGTGTTCAAGTCTAAGGTAAATAAGTTCTTGATGAGCCGTTCCATATAAGTTATTAAATTTACCAAATTTTCATTACTAATGATTACTATATTGACCAACTTCTACTGTACACTCTTTAACCCTTATCCTTGAGTGGCCTCTGGGCCTTGATAATGTGGTGATGCCTTTGTAAAAAAAAAAAAAAAAAAAAAAAAAAGATGGACAAAAATCGGAGGCCTGCAAGATAAATGCTGGAGTCCCTCAGGGGTCAATCCTGGGCCCAACTCTCTTCCTGATATACATCAATGACCTCCCTAAACACATACTTAAATCATTCGCTGTCATCTATGCTGATGACACGACCATCTATGGCAACACATCAACGGCTGTAAATGACAAAGTTCTCTCTGATTCTCTCTCCTCTGATCTCGAGCGCGTGGTTCAGTGGGGGAAGACGTTGCTGGTTACCTTTAATGCATCCAAAACCAAACTCCTATCCTTACATCATCAACGCTCTGATCCCCATCTGGCATCAATTGGGATGGATGGCTCTCGTCTGGGTGAGGCCCCGTGTTTTGAAAAGCTTCTGGGTTTGACCTTTACTCCTGATCTGAAATGGAACACGTACATCAAGTCTGTTGCCAAGGTCGCTGGAAAGATGGTGGGATCCTTCTACCACTCCAGAAGATATCTCACTACTGATGCAATTCTCTATCTATATAAAAGCCAAGTACATCCAAGGATGGAATACTGTTGCCATATCTGGGCAGGAGCTGCTAAAAACAGCCTATCCTGCCTTGACAGAATACAAAATAGACTTCGTGGCTTAGTGGGGGATGCCCTTTTCTCTACCCTGCAACCTCTCTCCCACAGAAGAGACATTGCGAGCCTATCCTTGTTTTATCGTTATTTCCATGGCAGGTGCTCGTCTGAACTCCAATCTCTGGTCCCTCCTCGCCAATCTTTCACGAAAAACACCCGTCTAGCTGAATCCACTGTGAAAAATTTCCCCCATCCTTTATCTGTGCCTAAATCAAAACGTGGATTCCATGAACAAAGCTTCTTTCTTAGAACTGCACGCCTGTGGAACTCTGTTCCGTCTGCCTGCTTCCCACCTGACTACAACTTGGATGTCTTCAAGTCCAACGTTAACAAATTCCTAATGAACCGCCCCCTTAAGTAAACACTTCATCAAATCTCCACACTAACGTAATGTACTTGCAATAACCCTTATGCCTGAGTAGCTTCCAGGCCTTGATAAGTTGTGATCACTGTGTAAAAAAAAACAAAAAAAAACACCGAAATCTACAAGAAAAACAAAAAATTCTACTAATTCGAGTTCACGCTTTTCTAAAATTTTACCCTCGATTCTTTTTAAATATGTCGTTTTAAGCAAAAACAATATTACATACTAAATTGTCATGTCGAAAATACCAATATATCCAAAAATTAATCGAGTAGAACTGCTATTGTGTTTTTAGCTATATATATATATATATATGTGCTACTCATATGGATTAAATAAAAGATTCCGTTTGAAATTTTGTGCAGATTCCTGAGTTTGACAGAAAGAGTTCCACACAATACACCTGAAGACAGAAGTTACATTGTCTGAAACATTGTGAAAATAACACTCAAGTTAAGAATATTAGTTTGAAGAATTCAAATAATACAAATAATGTATTGGTATCTCAAAAATCCAGAAATGTTTATGTGTTGTGTGACAATACATGGCCTCACCAACAAGTCGCCGACTCCAAATGTTGTGTACCATGGATTTTTCGTTCATCTTCTTATGACCGTATTGTTGTTTTCTCACTGGCAACCCTTATCCCTGAGTGGCTTCCGGGCCTTGATAAGTGGTGACCACCGTGTAAAAAAAAAAAAAAAAAAAAAAATATAAAATTTGACAAAATACTGTTAAAAACTCACTCAATATATATTACCGCGACATAGGTTGACATATATTCGGTGGGGTTTTAATAGTATTTTGTCTAGTTTATTATTTATAACACCTTTCCCCGAACTTACCGTGTTAAAGAGAGAGTCGGGCGCCATTTTGAATTTTCCAATACATCGGTAAACACAGTATGTTTTTTGAGCTGAATAAACATGTTATATTGAATAAAAACACTAAAAATATATCCAGTTAGGTAGAAAAGTAACTTATCTTGCCTTTGATAACATTTATTTGTTATATATTTGTTTTTTGACAACTTTTTCGAATCTATGTGTACAGTAATACAAACCCCAAAAATGATTATCAAGAGAAACAAGGAAATAGTTGCAAATATCAAAGAGAAACAATGAAATAGTTGTAAATATCAAATGTAGTTTCCCCAAGCAAAAATTAACAGTACCAATCCAGTTTGAGAAGCTTTGAATTGTAAAAAATTCTAACATTAATCCAGTTCAAAGTTCCTTCTTTTAATTGGATTTTTCATTTTGACATTTATCAAAGACATTCCGATACAAAACTATCAAAGAACACTGCCAGCCAAATAAAGTACCTTCGTGTGCAATTTCATAAAAATCGGCCCAGCCGTTTTCGAGTCTATAAGGAACGAAAACACACACATATAGACACAACACACACACAGAGATAAAATTCCTTTTATATAATAGTAGAGAGCTGGATTGAAGCTATATATATATATATATATATATATATATATATATATATATATATAAAGCCCACCCCTCTTTGGGGTGAGCACTTTGTAAATATATTTTCACCTGACGTTTATCTAAGCAATTAAGCGAAGCCTATTTATTTGTTTGTAAACAAATGATGGTTTGAGCAGTTTCTGGAGGAGAAATATTTACGGCACTGATTCGTGGTCCTATGGTCAACGGTTCGGTTGTAAGTTCGATCCACGGCTGGAGAAAGGTGTATGTCTAGCCGCACTGATTAGTTGTGATACAAGGAAACAGTACTGTATGTGGATCACACACACACGCACACATATATATATATATATATATATATATATATGTGTGTGTGTGTGTGTGTGTGTGTGTGTGTGTGTATATATATATATATATATATATATATATATATCACAAATAAATGTAACTTCTCCAACTTTCAAACTTGCTGATGAGAGCTGAAAACGATTTGTTCAGTGTTTCATTTCTGAAACTGCATCTGGCTTGAAACTAATGGTAACAGTTTTCAAGAAATCTGATGAAAGAAATACTCTGCAAATCTTTTTTATCTTATTTTTATTTTTTTATTTTTTTTATTTTTTTTTTTTTGAAAAGCTTTGCAGGCTCTACCAAACTCCTGTGCGGCCAATTTTGGGTCTAGACACTTGAAATTTTAGATGTAGACTACCTGGACATGAGTCAATCTTTTTAATATATATATATATATATATATATATATATATATATATATATATAGTCTTTGAAGTTTTTAACATTTGAAACCACACAAAAAATTATTTTTTATCATTCATCAAAAAAAACATCTAGTCAGTAAGTCATTTAATCACCTGCAATCACTGCATCAACTCTCAAATTTACTATAATACCAATTTTTATATTTTTTAAGGGATCATCAGTTGTTTACCATGAAACACTGTTTCGGGGATTTAAAAACAAAACAGTGTATTACATCATGGCTCCCCAGCAGTGTTGATCAAACACCACCACCCTTAATCTTAGGAAGAAGACAAGTTACAAAAATTTTTTTTTTTTTTTCCCCAATTTCCTATTCTTAATTGTAATTACTAACCTTTTCATAGTATAAAAATGAATTTCTTACCTGTGCGATTCATCAATTTCCACATTTAAAATGGATACATTTTTTAATTTTTTAATTTATCATTCTTGTATTTATAAGATTTGGATTAATCCATTTAACTACTTATCACCCCCACTATAGTTAGTAGTTTGTATATTTACATTCTTATTTATTTAAAATTAGATATATAAAGGTTAAAAATATTTTATTTTTACATATATACATTTTTTTTTTTTTTTTTTTTTTTTTAAATTAACTATATAAATTTATTATATGTAATTATAAATACATTTATACATTGCTAATATAGTTTTGGATTTCCTTTATCAATATAATCTGGTTTATCTTAAACGATTCAAAAGCATCAGGATAACGAACAAATGCTTTGTTTAACTGTTTAAATATTTTATTTTTATCTCCACCTTGTTTTATCATCCTTATTACTAAGCTAGAAACTGGTGGTATAAAATCTGTTAATTTTAGAGTAACGCGAGCTATTCTCAAAAACTCTGACATAATGGTTCCATAAAACACAAAAACGGGGCAGGTGCTATATATATATATATTTATTTATATATATGCACATAAAGTTATGAACAGTACATAGGGCCCGAGCAAAGCCGGGATGAACTGCTAGTATATATATTAAAACTGTAAGTTGAAATTGGCAATCAAAATATATTTGTTTTCTTTCTTTTATAATAAGCTCTACTCTCTATTGCGTCTAGGGCTTTTTTATTCGGTTGGAATTAAAGTTTCCATATATAAATACTGTTATTTATATTAGTTTGAAGTTTACCATTGCGTACATCAGGTAAACACTACATCCTTTTGATTTCATTTCATAATAAATGTGTGTGTGTGTGTGTGTGTGTGTGTGTGTGTGTGTGTGTGTGTGTGTGTGTGTGTGTGTGTGTGTGTGTGTGTGCGTGCGTGTCTGTGAAAAGACATTAAGGATTAATTTATTCAAATGTGTCAATATATAAACAAGCGGCAAATCGTTGTCCATAATATAAGATCGAAGAGGACATCCATAAATCCTGACGTGTGTGCATATAGCACATTCGGGGTTGCATCTGCTGCCCGTGCTGCGATTTGCTTCGTTATTCGAGTGTCTGCATGTTTCCCTGTCATTATCCTTGGCCAATAAATCTCTTTTCATGTCAAACCCAATATTGATCCCGAAATACATGTCCTTGCAAAACCGAATAATAAAATATTCATCGGCAACGAGTTTGTGTGGGTGACAGGCGCGTAGATTCACACAAATACCTTTTTTTTTTTTTTTTTGGCCGGATCAAATAATCAAAAACTTTATTCATTGGTCCCATATACATGCAGACTCTCTCTCTCTCTCTCTCTCTCTCTCTCTCTCTCACACACACACACACACACACACACACACACACACACACACATGTACATTTGTATATACACACACATGCACGCACATATATATATATATACACACACACTTATACATTAGGTATATCAGAATCGGCCATTAAAAATGCCATATATGAACTTGAATAAATCAACTGACTATCTTTCGAAGCTTATAACTACTTGAAAAATGTAATTCAAACCCTATTTTTTTTTCAATTAAAAGAGCAAAGACCAAATTGTAAAAAAAAAACAAGTTTAATAACAAATTATGCAATATTTGTTTTTTTAAAATCGGTTTTCTTTTAAAAAGATTTAAAGAAAATCAATGAAATTTTACTTACTACGATCGATTATAAAAAATATATATAAATTCCAAAAAATCACTTACCTATAAAAAAATTCTATTCAATGTGTACTTCCATTGTTCATTGTTAAGAATTTATCCATATTTATACTTATATTCCATGTCTTTTTTAAATAAAATACTTTTTTAAACAAGGGTTCCAAAAAAAAAAAAAACACGAACTCATTTTTTGACTGTTCAAATAAAGGGAGACAAATCTCTATTTTTTTTTCACGATTATCTTACGGTGACTTATAAACGCCATAATTAATATCTCTTTTCATTGTGTGCTGTTAACCAAAACTAGTATTTTGGGGCCTCCATAGGTGAAAAAAAGCACACATTCACTTATAAGTTTTTGCCGTTAAACGGAAAACCCAGTCGACTGATGTTTTTTTAATCTCTTAATGAAATACGCGAGTTTTTTATTATTATATTTCATTTATACTTTATCGAGTGATTTTTTTTTTTAATATCTAAAAAAAAGAAAACATTGAATGAAATAGAAAAAATTGCCGTCAACGTCCGGTATTTACTTAACGATAAGCATAACATGAGCTTTCATTTAAAAAAACAAAACAAAAAACATCAACAAGGTTTTAAAAAAAAGGTTTTACACTTTGGACTTTACAGGTAAATTTCCAAAAAACACTTCTTTTTTTTGTTTTAAATTAATATTGTATTTATTGTTCTTTTATCTTCAGTTTGTGATATATAAAACTGTGGTGAGTAAATTAATTATTTAAATTTTAATAGCCATTTCAAAATGGAGGCGGGGGTGAATTAAAAAAAAAAGTTTGTCTACAATAGTATATTTGGTTTATTGGAAAAAACATAAAATGTCACGTTGACCCTGAAAATATCATAAAAAAATTAACCAATAGAAAGATTTTGATAGATTTTTAAAATTTTAAAGTTGAAAAAATTTCACACGTAAAATTCAATTGATTTCATACGTAAAAAAAAAAAAATGGCTGGTTGAACACGCACCGGCACTTTGTAAACACTGTTTTTTTTTTTAAATAAAAAAAAATATTTCTATTATTTTTTAAACAACTTTAATAGTTTATTTTGGAAGTATATTCCATACAGGAAATAAAAAAACCCACTTAAAAAAGAGAAATAACGAGTCTTTTATATTTTATTCGCAGTTTTCTGTTAGAGGCGTCAAAAGTTTCCCAAAAATTCTGATACACCTACTCATACATACGCAAACACACGCACACATGCACGCAGGCATACACACACACATCTTATATTCTTGTATCAAATACATGAACTCTCAGTTGTATCAGAACAGATACTACACTTTAAATTATTTATTCTCCATTCTTCAAATATAATAAAAATAAAATACAATGTGAAAAATTAAGCACAAGACCCTCAAAACTATAGGGATAATAGGGATCGTTGATCATCTTTGCTTTAATGTAATCAATTTTACTATCTTATTCTAGGCTGGAATCATCTCAGTCACTAAAATACCACATTTACTCTAGGTGGCATCGTACTTAAAAATATCAGTTATAGCCAAGATTGTGCGCTCTTTTTAACTTCCGGTTTCAGTTGTTCATTTTGCTGGCTAATTAGACATGGAATAGCGATAAAAAAAAAAGCCATTCTTAACGTGAGGAAAGGGGGGGTGCACCTTCTTTGAGAAGAAGAGGTGAGACTATATCTTGTTTGTCA
The DNA here is from genome assembly GCF_053919585.1 of Euprymna scolopes. Taxonomy (NCBI): domain Eukaryota; kingdom Metazoa; phylum Mollusca; class Cephalopoda; order Sepiida; family Sepiolidae; genus Euprymna; species Euprymna scolopes. Next base: position 13,883,839 of record NC_136521.1, on the reverse strand, counting down.
CCATCGTCCTGTCTGTGGAGCACAAACCAAAAGTCAAAAAGAGCAGACAATCTTAACTCTAGCCAAATGTTTTTCACAAAATTTAAATTTTATCTTTCATAAATATACTAGCGGGGTTCCCCAGTGTTGCCAGGGTGTATGGAGGTGTAGTAAAAAACCTCCCGGGGGGGGGGATAAAAAGTTGTAGTAGCGGGGCAGAGGAATCAACAGTAGGCAGTTTGGGTGGAAATAAAAAACAAAAAGAAAGAAGCGGTAATAAGCAGGCAGGCTCGAACCTGTAATGCGAAGGAGGAGAAAAAAAAAACATAACGTCTTAGCCGATGTCCCTATCGCACAACCGGAAATCGAGAGCACCAAAATTAGGCGTAGACAATCCAACAGTGACGATGACTTGCTAAAATGCTGGCGAAAAAAGCGACCTCTCCTTGTACAAAACTGCCCAGTTGAGTTTGAAGGAATAAATGTTTTTTGGCCAATTTTTCAATATTTGTCAAAAGGACCAAGCTTGAAAACGATAACGATTTCGTGAAGATCCGTCGCATGTGTTGAAAGTTTTTGCGAGACATACAAACACACACACACACATTTTGCCTTTTATATATTAGATAAATATAAATTTTTACAAATTTTTGACAGTGAAGAGTGGTACAAAAAAAAAAATAAAAAAATAAAAACGATGTTAAAACTTGGCGGCCCTTTCTAAATAATAAACTAACCCTAACCCTAACCCTTTCTAAATAATAAACTTCTCACTGTTTTTAATTTGGTCAGAACCGAAAACAAGCATCAAGCATGCTAATCTCTAAATGGAAGTGGAATCTAAATGGGAGACAAAGGAAGAGAAAAGAAGGATAGAGCATTGAGAATGGATGGTATCCTTCCAAGATAAATGCAATCGGGGGGAGGGAGCAAAAAACTCAGAATGGCGTGTGTACATCTTGGAGAGTACCAAACAAACAAAATGCGTTCTTGAAGACCAAGACTTTAATACTTATTGTAAGCTGGTCAATCTCTGTCCTCATTTAAGATTAGAACTCATTACAATTCAGCACTTATATCCGTTGTGTAACAGCGGATAATTCTAGTATGAGTTGTAAGATTGATTTGATCCCAAAACAATAAATGTTAAGGGGTCAAAATTGGGGTCAAAGTTTAAAAAGGTTGACCTCTCAGCCAATTTTTGGTCTAAACATTTGAAATTTTACATAAAGTGCAAACAGACATAGGGTAAGCTAGTATATATAAGAGAAAGAAAATTGGTGCTTGGCCGAAAATTTGGCTACCAAGGGATCAAAGTTCAAAAGATTTGACCTTTGCGGTCTCTAGCAAACTATTCAGCTAATTTTGTATCTAAACATTTTAAATTTTACATAAAGGGTATTCAGACATGTAGCAAGCTTTTTAATCAGTTTTTTTGGGGAAATTTGGCTGCCAAGACGTCAAAGTTCAAAGAGTTGACCGTTGCAGATTCTACCAAACTTCTCCGTCAATTTTGGGGTCTAAACACTTGAAATTTTAGATGTAGATTACCTGGACACGAGTCAAACTTTTTAATATATATATATATATATATATATATATATATATATATATATATATATATATACTAGCGGGGGTACCCGGCCGGCGTTGCCCGGGTGTTTGGAGGTGTGTGTGCTCTTAAATAAAAAAGAAACCGGGGAAGGGGGTAGGATCGAACCCAAAGCCCTAAGGCGAAGTTTGAAAATAAAATGTGAAAAAAACATGAACCGTTCGGACAGCCAGAATGAATTACTGAAAGATGTTTGAATTTATTTAAGTAAGAACCAAATTGACAGGTGCCCGATGGAAGTCGTAGAGCATTACGACAACGACGACGACGTAAGCAATAGCTATTCAGCAAATGCGGTCAATGACCAGGTTTGTTTGTTATAAGCGAAGTAAAAAAAGAAAACATAAAAACGAACGTTAAAACTTAAGTGGAGGGGTAATCAAAACAACGAAAAAAACACCAAAAAAAACAAACGTAAGGCAAACGAACGATGTTAGATGTTAAAATCGAAAAAAATAACAAAAAGAAAACAGAAAAACAAACACGTGAAAAATGGCTTAAATAAGCCTGTTTCAATATTAAAATTTAAAAAATCGGTGGGTACCCGGGTGTTTTTGGGTGTGTGGTCGGGGGTGGATAAGCGAAGTAAAAAAACAAACAAACAGAAAAACGAACATTACGTGAAAAGTGGCTTAAATAACACTGCTTCAATATTTAAATTTAAAAAATTGAAAAAAAAAAGATATCCCACACCACGATTCGAACCCAAAACGTTTAGATAAGAATTAACGCGCTAACCAACTGAGCTAACACGACGTACATGAAATATAGACAGTTCCTCAACTATTTAAATTAAATCAGATCCTGACGTCATCTGACGCATGCGTACAACCAGTTGTCGCCACGAGAGGACCATTTTTGTTGACCCCCCCCCCTGTCGAAAATTGTCGATTTTGGAGTGAAAATATTAACGTTTTTGCCCAATTTTTCGATATTTTTGGGAACAAGGATGGGGCTTCAATATGATACCGAGTTTGTGAATTTCTGTCGTGTCTGTCGAAAGTTTTTAGCGGACACACAAACACACATACATACATACATACATAGATACATACATACACACATTTTCACTTTTATATATATAGATTAGAGCAAACAATTGTTTCGGTCCTTACTAATATTATATATATATATATATATATATATATGTATATATATATGTACATATATATATGTACATATATGTACATATACATATATGTACATATATATATATGTACATATACATATATGTACATATATGTACATATACATATATGTACATATATATATATGTACATATACATATATGTACATATATATATGTACATATATATCTATATGTACATATATATATATGTACATATATATATATGTACATATATACATGTACATATATATGTACATATATATATGTACGTATATATATGTACATATATATATGTACATATATATATGTACATATATATATATATATATATATATATATATTAACAGTCAAACAAAGAAACTGGAAGTCAAAAACTTGAGTTTCGCCCTCATTTAAGTTCATCAGCTGAACATATCCGAACTCGAGAATGCATTTTATGGCTTGTGTAAGCTGCGACGTTGTTTGACTGTTGAAATAATTACATCATCTATCACATTCGTAGACGTGTCCCTTTTTTTTTTTCCTGATATTCGCATGGATTTCTCTCCTCTCAATGTGAAATATACTCTGAAGTTTCTTGGTCTTTCTTTCTCATCAAATTTTTCTGGGAGTTAATAAATCCATCGCTTTAAATTGAGGTTATTTTCTATCTCTACAAATCTGCTATCAGACCATCTTTGGAGTACTGTTGTCATATTTGATATTTGGACTGGTGAATCTCGAGGGTTCTTGATAAGGTGCAGAAACGTATCTGTAATTTGATTGGCCTCGCTCTTTCTTCTTCTCTGCAAACTTATCCCGACGAAAATGATCGTCGAAAATTTGATTTTTAAACAAATATTAATTGTTTATTTAAAATTTACGTTGTATTGGCTTCCTAAGTCTTATATATTTCAATTTAAACTACGCTTCTATCCGAGCGGGGGGGGGGGGCTAAAATTATATAAGATGGTGGATAATAGTTTAGATATAATAAATTTGTATGCGGCATCTGTTCTTGCAAACCTACGGTCCAGAGGGGAATTTCTGCAATCAAAATATTATCTATAGGATATCTTCATCCATAGATATACCACCTGTTTTTGGCAATTTTATAAATTCCAAATCTCAGCATTTAACTTAGACTAGCGAGGGGTACCCGGCGTTGCCCGGGTGTTTGGAGGTGTGGGGGAGTTAAAAAAATGTAACTATGAGGATCGAACCCGAACCGTTGAGGCAAAGTTGTAAATTAAAGTGTGAAAAAAAAAACGTGTGACGTTAACTATTGCCCCACCATGAGATGCTAACGGAAACATGTTTGAATTTATTTAATTACTTGGATTTAACAGGTGCCTGTTTTAATGAGTTAATGAGGTCAAGTTTGACTGCGGGATAGTATTTCATTTACTACTAAACGATACACCCCCCCCTCTCCAAGATGTTATCGGAAAAAGACTAACCCACATGCGGCGAGCGACAAATGTTGAATATTTATCTTCCCGAAATCGAGCAAATTAAATAGGCAGGCGAGCTTTGTTGTTAACTGTGAGATATTACGATTTATATGTGATATAAAAAGTTTTACAAAGTTGTGAATCGAGCGACCGCTTCTCTGAAAAAAGCCTTTTGTAGACACACAGAAAAGCGAACGCACATACACACATACATACATACATACATTTTCGCTTTTATATTTATAGATGGGACTATTCCGAATTCTTTCCCGATTCTGATACAATTACCGATTCTGTTCTAAATTTCCGATTCCGATCTTTTTTAACGTTTTCAATATTTAATTAGAAATTTTAAGCTAAAAAAACTTAACTACTGTAAAACTCCGAGTCATGTTCGTATTTATTTTTACTGAACGTAAAATGTACCCTGGGGAGTGGAGGTGGGGGCATATATTACAGGAATAAATCTTTCGAAATATTTTTTTTTTCTTTCAAAGATTTCCCTCGTAATTAATTGAAAGTTGTGAGACAATTGAAGATATATATTTATTTTTAAACATTTAATGATTTAATAATTTAATGAATTTCTTCAGAAACAATTAAAAATAGTCGACGATTGGTAAGCACAATAGGACGGCGTAGAAATAGAGTAGTTTACAAAGACCTCCTCCTCCTTCTCCTCCTCCTCCTCATAAAAAAATACTTTTCTAAATAATAATATTACTATTTAGAAAATCACTCTTAATAAGGGAATGGCGGGGGGGGGCGCTTATAATTATATCATGACTTCACTGTGTCAAAGAATGTCTATGTATTTTTATCCTAATTATGAAGATATAGTGTTAGTAATAATATACATTTATTTGTTTATTGAGTTGTTTTACTACAAAAAGAAAAAACATGATCCAGAAAATAATAATAGTACTACTACTTATAATAATAATGGCAAATTTGTTGATTATATATATATATATATATATATATATATATATATATATATATATATATATATATATATATATATATATATGAATAAAATAAAGCAAGATATAAACGATGCTTTAGACGTTATGTGAATAAAAAGGAAAAACCTAAAAGAGTAAAAACAAAAATAAAATCAACGTTTCGTCCCTATTTCAGGGGACATCATCAGGATTTCTAGGCGAGGATGTACAGGAAAGACGGTCATATCACATGCGAAAGAGGAGAAGTTTAGTTCTCTTTCTGTTCTTCTCCTCTTTCGCATGTGATATGACCGTCTTTCCTGTACATCCTCGCCTAGAAATCCTGATGATGTCCCCTGAAATGTCTTACTTTTGTGTACGTAGTAATTATTAATTAATAATTAATAAATAATATTGAAATAATAAAAAAAAAATAATACATCCTAAAATGTGGGCGAAAAAAAAGGTAAACAAAGGGCAAATAACTCCGTTCTTATAATAAAAAAAACGCTCAGGGAGCGAAAAAGAAAGAAATTAGTACGGAATCCTTAATAATAAAAAAATGAATAAAATTCAACAATCTTATATATATATATATATATATATATATATATATATATATATATATATATATATATATATATATATATATATTATTGTACATAACTTGATGTATACCACAATAAAAAGCATTGTTTTCCGAAACGATCGTACAGATAATTGATTTTGTTGTTCCTTCTTATGAAACGGATTTTTAATTTAATTATAATTTAATTTTTAAATTTTAAATTATCAATCACATTACTTAATATATATATATATATATATATATATATATATATATATATATACACACACACACACACACGAGCAAACAGTTAATAAAACATGTTAAAAAACACTTTGAAATGAGTTAAAAACATATTTAATCTGAAAAGGAAACACTTGATAAGTGGATAGTCCTTAATCTGCAGAGTTTCGAAGAAATACTTTCCTTCTCATCAGAGGGTAGGAATTAGCAAAATGCGGGATCTTACTTGAAAACAAAAAAAGTGAAGCAGAGGGAATATAGTGAAGAAAAAGGTGATTACACATCAATGGATAGTCTGGTGGAAGATAAATAATCCAGTGATGGTAAAATCCAAATATATAACTTCAAGAAAGTTAATTGAATTTCCATTTGCGCAAGTAAAATCCAAAAATCCCGTAATTGGAAGAAGATGGTCAATAATAATCCAAAGGCAGAAATCCATGGAAAAAATCACAAAAATGTGTACAAGGAAATTTTATATATATATATATATATATATATATATATATATATATATATATATATATATATATATATATATATATATATATAGTAATTAAATAGTAATTAGTAAATGGTAATTGATATATATATATATATATATATATATATATATATATATATATATATATATATATATACACCACACACACACTGGACCCCCAACATACGATCTACCTGAGTTACGAGAAATTCGAGATACGATATGGCTTCAGAGCAAAAATTCTCCCCTACATACGAGCGAAAATCCAAGTTACGAGTTTCCAGATGTAACCGCTAGGTGATCAAGTGTGTCATGTTTCACTATGTCTCCTTAATGGTGCTATTTTTATTCGAGATACGAGCTTCATCCGGGAACAAATTAATCTCGTATGTCGGGGGTTCACTATATATATATATATATATATATATATATATATATATATATATATTAGTGATTGGACGATTCTAATATTTTTCCCCGATTCCGATACAATTACTGATACCGATTCCGATTGTTCATAAATCTCTAAATATTTAACTATAAAGTTGTTATTTTTTCCTGATTACCGTAAAAACGCACGTTAAATGTGGAGATATTTTCTTAAACAAAACAAAAAATACATTTCTGGGTGATCATCTATTGATTTTAATTTTCCTAGTAGTTAAAAATCAATAAATATTTATTATTTTATAATTATTACCAGCAAAGGAATATTTTTCTTTAAACATATTCAAATAAAAGAATTATTTTGGCATCGGGAAATATGCACACATTTTTCCGATTCTGATACCGATCCTGATATCCCTAAATAATGGTCCGATTTTGCGATTTCTGATTCAAATTAAGTGTCCAATCACTAATATATATATATATATATATATATATATATATATATATATATATATATATATATATATATATATATATATATATATTATTCCAGGTTAATATTGCCCAGAGTTGAAGCAACCAATGAGAAATAGCTGACTATGGTCAGCGTGTGGTTGAGGAGAGAAGAAAAGTGTGCGGTGGGGAAAATGGAATTAGGGCCCAGTGCTGGCAGCAAAAGACTTTTAAGCTGGTGTTGAGACGGCAGGGTTTTGTTAATCTCATAGCAAACAAAATGAACAGTAAAAAAAAAGGATTGTTTGGAAAGTAACGGTTATAAATGATTTGTGTTAAAACAGAAAAAAAATGCAGAGTCGGATTTATTTATTTTTTGTTTGTTTTTTTTTTGTTTTTGTTTTTTTGACGGTATTAGACGGCACGAGGGTCCAACAGAGATTTAATGTATAACAAACATAGTTCGAGCGTAACGGCCATATTATATATTACTGTAAACTGTGTTTAACTAAACTCCCGATCCTCTTTAAATTCTTCCACCATAATGAACAAAAATTATACCCGTCCCCATCTACCAAAACTATTTCAGACAAAATACTATATTTCATTGCTCAATTGAGATATGGGTAGTGTAGTGTCTGTTCAGTTGTCATGACATGCTCCTCCTAAGCATTACCTGCTCCATTTTATGAGGGAAGACGAGCAGTGTAGTATATGTTCTATTGCCAGCCTTTCAGTATATATTGCATAATCACGTTAACACACCGGTTCCCATCAGATTACCAAAGTTAAGCAACGTCGAACCTGGTCATTACTAAAATGAGTGACCAATTTGTGAATTCCTGGCGCTGTATGTAGGAAGACGTCGACACCTCCCTGCAAGAGTTGCAAAAACCTAATGTCGTCATCTCCCTTGACAGGGATATACATGCGACTGGGAACTGCTTGTGATTTTCATACTCCCATCGAACTTCCTCCTTTGGAGAAAGCTGGTTAAATCCGAATACGCTTAGTGCTGACGCACACACAGCCTTTCAGTCATTATGTACGACTAAAAATTGATTTTGTCTAAAATGCAGACGTGGACACCAAACCAAGCTGAACGCGAGAGATATTTTAACGATCCCTACAGAGCAATTTGATATCCCCGACTAAAATGCAAATATCTTAAAGTGCTTCTTCTCGCCCACTGCAATACTGAATGGCTTCAGATCAATGACTGCGGCATTCTGGGATGTGACAGTTGTTTCCTGATGGATAATTCAGAGAGAAAATTAGCTGAACAGTTCCAGCGATTGGACGTTCCCGGATCTGGCACCAATACCCACGCTTTCTCTTAGTTATTTCATGTTAAGATAGTAATTCGAGGTCAAAAATCAGTTTTTTTCTTTTTAATTTTGCGATAAATCTTTTTTTTTTTTTTTTTTTTTATTACATTTTCACCCCAAACAAGGCACATTGCCACTTTGGTGTAGGGGGCTACTATCAGGGGAAACATCTACTGGGGTACTATGTAGGGATTAGGGCAGCGAGATGTTGGTTCACGTTGCACTTGAACTTATGCATGTCAGTACAGTTGGGGAAGCAGTGACCTGGAATGGAATTCCAAAGTCTAGCTGTTCTGGGGAAGAAACTACTGGAGTAGAAAGATCTTTTACATCTAGGGATCTCTACAGTGTGGGGGTGGGATTTTGCAGCTTGTCGGGTCTGTCGAAATCTTGCCAAAATACCTCAAATGCTAGTACATCCACAATATTTAGATTCTTCAGAATACTGTTTTGGTCTTGACTGACATTTTTTCAACGTTTTGGCCGATGTAACCTCCAACCTTCTTCAGGTATATCTTGTCGAACTTGGGAATGTTTCTGTCAAACTCGGGAGTCTGTATGGTATTTCGAACGGAACCCTTTATTTACTTCATGGAGGTAGCGTGCTTTCGTGCCGTGAAATAAATAAAGAGTTCAGTTGAAGGTTCAATTCTCAGTATGGGCGATCGAAAAATACAATTGCGAATTACTTAGGACCTCTGTCCAGTCATGGCTGATAGGACAAGAACATACTACCTCTGTGAAGTAAATAAAGAGTTCCGTTCGAAATTCCATCCAAATTCTTGAGTTTGAGTTTTACAGAAACATTCCTGAGTTTGATAGGATACACCTGGAGAAGGTCGGAGGTTACATCCACCGAAACGTTGTGAAAATGACACTCAGGATGAGAACAGTTGTCCGAAGAATCCAAATAATACAAATAACCAATTATCATCTCAAAAATTCAAAAAGGTAATACCAGTAGATGTCTTTAGTTTTTTTTTTTTAATTTCATGTAATTTCAAAAATACAAAAAATTTCCTGCAACTTATCGTAATAATCAAGTTTAAGATTTTTAAAATTTTGGTCTGAACTAATCTCTTGAAATGCGCCGCAAAAAAATGAGTTAAAACATGGTGTTTCCATTCATTTTCTGATTGTCACGTCTAAGATTTTTGAATTTCTTGTAATCAAAAACTCAAATGTTTCTGCTCTATCACCACTTTTATTGTAAGTGCTCGACTGAGCTCCAATCTATAGTTCCTCCCTGTAAAACATGTGCAACAAATACTCGCCTAGCTACAACTGTCCACAATTTCCCTCATTCTATCGGTGCCTAAAACTAAATGGAAATTCTATGAGCAGAGTTTCTTTCCTAGAACTGTCCATCTATGGAAAGCAATACCATGTGTCTGCTTCCCCACTGACTATAACATGGTCATCTTCAAATCTAATATAAATAAATTTCTATTGAGCTGTTCTTTAAAATAATGTATGATCTACTCAAGTTCAACCATAACTGATCATTAGGGTTATGACAACAGCATATTCTTTTCATTACTTTAACTCTCGAGTATATATCAGTTAATATCTCGTATGTTTTTAGATAGAGTGATATGGTCTTTGATTGATTAACTGTGTCTAACTGTGTCGGATATATACCCGAGAATCAAAATAAAACCCTACCCATCGTCTACTTAACACTTATCTTTGAACTAGCCTGGGTGCCCGACATTGCTCAGGTGTTTGGAGGTATGTGCTCAGCAAAAAAAGTGGTAGTAGGCAGGCAGGCTCGAATTCATGACGCGAAGGCGGAAAAGAAAGTGAAAGAAAATCTGACGTCTTACGATTATTCCATGACACGACCGGAAGTTCGGAACATTAAAATTAGGCAAAATCAATCCAACCTATACGATGACTTGCAAAAATGGCTTGCAAAAAATCGACCCATCCGTGTAGAAAACTGCCCAGTTGAGGGTGAAGGAATGAATGTTTTGGGCCAATTTTTCGATATTCGTTTTCCGTATAGCAAAGAAAAAAATTAGGTTAACTGCCTTAAAATGTTAGAATAACGCAAACATAGAAAATGTACATGCGAAACTGATCCTCTACTTTAAATTCTAAAAAAATATATATTTCTGCGAAGTCATTTTTAGGACGTTCACTCCGTGGCCTTCGTAATATATTACGATGACCACGTTCACATGTAATCGTCTAAAAAAGTAGAATCCCATTTTTGGGTGAGGGTGAGTTGGATTGGGGGCAATAATGTCGAAAAATAACACAGATGAGCTTATTTAGAGGAATCATATTCCCTCTCTCTCTCTCTCTCTCTCTCTCTCTCTCTCTCTCTCTTTCTCTCTCTATCTATTTATCTCTCTCTCTCTCTATCTCTCTCTCTCTCTATCTATCTATCTATCTATCTATCCCTCTCTCTTTTTCACTGGCTTGTTCGCTCTCCCCCTCTCCTTCACGCTCTATCTACCCTCCCCTCTTTGTATACATAAAGTTTTTTACGATTAGGACGAAATATCGACCGGTGAGTGGAGATTCGAACGAAGAAGCTAACTGCCTCAGTGCTGCCTCAGTGCCTCATTCATTATGGTCGCTGCCGCCAACACTGCCACACTCAACATGGCCGCGACATCGCGAGATTTCCTTCAACCTCGGTTTCGTTTAACTGGTGTGTCGTCTTTGCCCGTTTGAACAGCGAAACAACATGTTTTTACGCCTTTCTGTGTATGTGTATTATGTGTGTGAGTTGTGTGTGTGTGAGTTGTGTATTGTGTCGGTGTTGTGTGTGTTGTGTTGTGTGTGTGTATGTGTGTGTGTGTATTGTATTTTTAATTTGTTTTATTTCGTTTGCCCGTCCAAATCCCTTCCTCCCACGCTCATCAAATCAGATGCAGCAAACCATGTCAGCTTATATAAATAATAAAATCATATACTTTCTCGAATTCTGCATTTTTCATACAATAAAAAGCGTTGGATGAGTGGGGTTCGTTTTTAGCGTAGAATAAAAGAGCGATCTAAATTATTCAACAGAGTAGTAGTAGTAGTAGTAGTAGTAGTACTACTACTACTACTACACATATTACACACGTCCTATAAAAAATACTGCTATTGATAATTGACCCTCTTTACAACTACTACTACTAATAATAATAATAACAATGCTACTAATGATACTACTACTACTAATAATAATAGCAATACTACTATTACAGCTACTATTAATAGCACTCCTACTAATAATAACACTTAATAATAATAGCAATACTATTACAACTACTACTACAATACTAATAATTACACTATTACTACTACTAAGAACAATACTACAACTACTAATAATAATAATACTGCTACTAATAATATTATTAATAATAATAGCAATACTACTACTGCTACTACTACTACTACTACTAATTATTAGCCAATAATAATAATAATAATAATAATAATAATAATAATATCATGTGAACGCGAAAGAAACAAAAATACAAGCCCCACCCCCCACCCACCCCAAAAAAAGAAATCATGGCATGAACCTCAGCTGATATCACACACAATAGTTCTGAAGGGTCAACTAAGATGGAAAGACCAAGAAGGGAGAGCACTAACCAGCCCTCCACTTGAAACGTGCTGTGAGTACTGAAGCCCTGGGAAAACTTATTGTCACCTAAACCCCAGGGAAGATCAATGGTTGAATGTTATTCTCACAAAGTTTCAACCGACTTAACCTTTAACCTTCTTAGATAAAAGTGTACTCTGTTTTTCCAACGGATGTTTGTTGTCTACTGACAATGAACAAGACTTTAAAGAGGTGAAAATAAAACAGAATTACACAATAATAATCCTCTGCTTAAAATCCTTTAAAATACTCCAAAAGAATCGGTAATTTGTGGAACATACATTAATTGGTATCTAATATCAAATGTTAAGACAAAAAGTTTGACGAAGGATTCCTACCCATTTTTCACCCCCTTTGAATAAGACTAAATTAAACAAAATACGACCAGCAGTTGGATTCCAAATTTCATAATGCTCAGTTACTTAGATTATGAATGAAATGAATCCTATACATACAAATATATAAACATACAGGCCCTTGTGCCCCCTCGACGTAAATACCTCCAACAAACCCGATAAGCAGCAAAATCCCACTACCACACAGTGTGACGTGACTGTCCCAGGGAACGGTTAAGCTCCCCACTCTAAGGAAGGTTGAAACTTTCAAAGTACTGGAGAAAGCCGGGAAGATATGATTCTTTTATTCTTTAATTATCATTGGTGTGCCCAGGTGACAGTGAAAAACCCTGCTGAGAGAAAAGATAGGATTGTGGTTTCCATTTTTTATGAAAATCAACAATTTCATTTTTGAAGTTTGTACTCCAAAACAGGTAATGACTCAGGGTTCTGGAGAGATAATGTTTATAATTCAAGTGCAGACATCAACCTAGGGATCACGAGGGTGAATCCATTGAGCCATGAGAACGTTTACAGATCCACAGGTGCAGGTGCACTCATGGGTGACGTTGTTGGATATGATTGGTCTAGGGGACAGCCCCAGTTTCACCCTTTTCCTGAATATATTAATGGAGCGCACAGTCGAAAAATGACAGTTAGCGAGACAGTTGAGCTTGCGAGTTTGAGACAGAGCAACTTGCAGAGAATCACCCTCTCTCTCTTCATACACCAACCTCAATGCTATATTGAAGAGAGAAAGGAAATCTACTTATAGACAGTGGAGTCGGACATTATTGAACATTGTACTGTAAAGACAATTGTATATAATTATATATTTGTATATCATTTTTTCTGGAAATTAATTAGTAGACCAGAAGAACTGAGTTGTTTTTTTGTGCATGGAATTGCTTTTCTTCTAGCATACGACAGAACGGTAAGACAACAGCATATCAACCCTGACACAAGAAGCACTGCCGAACACCCGGCCACAAATTGAAGATCAACCTAATTGATCAACGGGGTTTTGCCACACAAAGAAGTTACAGCTAGTCACTGCTAATCAAGATAGTGACTTGGACGATCAACTTTGGTGACCTGCAACCAGGATAGAGTTACAACAGTAGTGTGTCCCTAGATGTAAGAAGGCTTTCTACTCCAATAGTTTCTTCCCCAGAACTGCTAGACTTTGGAACTCCCTTCCAGGTTCTTGCTTTCCCAACTGTACTGTAGAAGTTCAAGTGTAATGTGAACAGACATCTAACTGCTCAACTCTCTACATAATACTCCTGCAACTTATGTCCCCAATAGTAGCCCCCCTACATCAAAGTGGCACTGTGCCTTGTTTGGGGTGAAATTGAGTGCTGCTATAATAGCTGCATCAAGGTCTGGTGTAATGTAGTTGAATGCAGGGAAGGGGTACTGTACAGCAGGCATGGTAGCTCAATTGGAATTCGGTTGTCTTGTTCATAGATGAGGGGTTGTCCTCTTTTTGTTCAGCAATTGTTTATTGTCTACTGACAATGAACTGACAATGAACTGACAATGAACAAGGCCTGAAAGAGTCAAAGACAAAATAGTTAGAATTACATAATAATAATCCTCTATCTCCTTCCAAGTGGTATGTGTCGATGCTAATGTTAGGTGGGACAAGCCCAAAGACTGACAAAACGACAACAGTCGGCAAGGGAAGGGTGTCTGTATGAGTACCAGGGAAAACATTATCTTGGTCGGGAGGTGACTCAGGATTACTGTGGGTTTTCAATTGTTAGGACATAGTCCTTGAACCATTTCAGTGTAGTTTTAGCGTGACCTAATCTCCCCGGTGTGCGTACACAATAATAATCCTTTACTTCTAGGACCGATTCACAACAGATACAAGTGTGAAGTCATAGTTAGTTCTAAATGACAGATGATGATCTTTGGCTTCAGGTTCGATCCTACCTACCTGCTAAAACTTTTTTAAACCCCCTCCCCCCAGCACAAACACCCGGGAAATGATTTTTTAAAGAAGTTTTAACAATTTTTTTAATATATTTAAACAGGGTTATTACTTTGCTTATTTTTTTGTTTTGGTTTACCGTGCCCCAACACACACACACCTCTAAACACCCGGGCAACGTCAGGTACCCCCGCTAGTCTATTATATAAATCTCACCTGTCTGTTTAAATGTATGTATGTATGTCTCACAAAACTTTTGACAGAGGCGACGGATTTTCACGAGATTGATATCATTTTGAAGCGCGACCCTTCAGACAACAAATATTGAAAAATTGGCCAAAAAATTAAATCCTTCAGCCTCAACTTTTGTTGCCAAGCTAATCAAAAACCTTGACTCCAGTAAAGCAACCGGCCCTGATGGTATTCCAATTATAGTACCCAAAACCTTCAACCTGAACTAGCGCCCATACTTACAAAACTGTTTAAATGTTATCTTAAGGGGAATTGCTTCTCATCACCCTGGAAAATCTCATCAGTATGCCCTGTATTTGATAATCCAGGTGATCGTTCATACCCCTCTCAGTACAAGCCAATAAGTATGTGCGTCATGAGTAAATTGCTGGAATCCGTGTTAAATAGAGAAGTAATCAACCATCTCAGTAAAAATAACCTTCTTAGTGACACACAAAATGTTAGATCTACAGCAGATGTGCTTACAGTTATATCTCATAGGATTAGCGAATCTCTCGACAGAGTCAACCTTTCTAGGGCAATTGCTCTTGACATATCATATGGGGAAAGGAGTGGCTGGTTACTTTTAATGCATCTAAAACCAAGCTTCTATCTTTACATCATCAACGTTCTGATCCTCATCTGACATCAATTAACATGAATGGCTCTCGTCTTCGGGAGGCCTCAAGTTTTGACAAGCTTCTGGGCTTGACCTTTACTCCTGATCTTAAATGGAATATGTACATCAAATCTGTTGCGAAGGCCGCTGGAAAAATGGTTGGATTCTTCTATCGATCTAGTAGATATCTCACTGCTGATGCAATTTTCTATCTATATAAGATCCAGGTATGTCCAAGGATGGAATATTGTTGACACATCTGGGCAGGAGCTGCTAGAAAGGACTTGTCCTGCCTTGATAGAGTTCAAAATAGACTTTATGGCCTTGTGGGAGATGTCCTTTTCTCTTTGCTGCAACCTCTATCTCACTGAAGAGATGTTGCGAGTTTGTCTCTGCTTTATCGTTATTTCATGGAAAGTGTTCGACTGAGCTTCAATCTATGCCCCCCCCCCTTGCCAAACTTTCACAAGAAACACTCGTCTAGCTGAAAACACTATCAATAATTTCCCCCACTCTTTATCTGTGCCTAAACCTAAATGTAGATTCCATGATCAAAGCTTTTTTCTTAGAACTGCACGCCTGTGGAATTGTCTTTCGTTTTCCTGCTTCCCAGCTGTCTATAATGTGGTTGTCTTCAAGTCCAACGTGAACAAGTTTCTGATGAGCCGTTCCACTTAAGTTAACAAATTTACCGAACTTCCATCACTATTGATTACTATATTGTACTATATTGTCCTTTTGACTACTCTACACTCTTTAACCTTATCCTTGAATGGCCTCTCGGCCTTAATAAGTGGTGACGCCTATGTAAAAAAAAAAAAAAATAATGATAAAGACATAATTTCTTTATTCATCTGATCGACCGGTCGATTGACGTCAGGAATTCAAATGGTATGGCTACATTGGTTTACTCCTCTCCCCTCGCCTCCAGGGGCTCTGACTCCAACTCATCAACTGACCAACTCTCTCTGACTGACTTGCCCTCTCTGACTAAAATCCGAACCCATAATATGGAGAAATGTCCTTTGTCTATGACGTCAGAAGTGTATTTTTAAAACGTGACCAATTTCATGTGGCTTTACATATGTTTGTCCAACATACTTTTGACAACAAAAGAATCCTCAATTCTAATCTAACCTATTTTAAACAACATAATTTAATTTACATTGTTCATTCTTTTACTGGCATATTTAATATTCAGATTTCTAAAAGAATTAACAATAGACTTAATTTCTAACATTCCATTTCTTAACTTTGCCTACAGGGTTCGATTCTAGGCTTATCCTAATCTCATTTTCACTTATCTAATATTCCTCTTATTTACATGGAAAGGGAACAGCCCTTCCATGTAACACGGAGAAACTTTGCTTTATGATTCTTTTTTTTTAATTTTTCGATTTTCCATATAATCTTTTTTATATTAAAATCAAAAATGTTAAAGTTCCATAATTGTTGCTGTCACAAGCGCTTTCGATTTGTCCACGAATCATCTTCAGGTGTTGAAGTAAAATGATGATTAAAAATGAAATCTAAACTATACAGTAAACAGGTAACGTTAGGTTATGATAAATTAAAATATATAGTGTTGATGAAAAGTCAATTAAAAATATAGGTCGATTAAAAATTTGAGTTATAAAATCAGCAAGTTCATGGACACTGTTAACAAAGTCCGTCCACTACTAACTACGCAAGACATTGTTACTGCTTTTCTCGAATGCAATATCATTTAGTAGATTGAAGGGTTCTAATATATGATGCTTGAAGAATTCTTAATTCTTTAATATTATTTTCATGTTGTATAATTTTTATGTTGTCAACGAAGACCTTTCTAAGATTGGAGGGGAAGTTATGTTCTTTTATCAAATGTTTCATATAGCACTGGTATTATTTAGATGCGTGGTTATATATATATATATATATATATATATATATATATATATATATATATATTGCCTTATTTGTAGTATTTCGAATTTTATTGAGTTTATATAATTCAGTAAGCGTTCATATACCAATAAATTTTAAGCCGAAAAGAGATGACTTAAACTGTAAGCTACAAAATTATCATATTTCATAATTGAGCATTCATATATTGTTTTAACAAAAACCAAAACTTCAAAGAATGGGTTGATAGCAACAAATAGTGTATTTCATCGTTAGTTATAATTGTTTCAAGACTATTCAGACAAATCCAAACATAATGTTTTATTGTTAAAGTGTTTTTATTCAATACGTCTGAAGAAAGGCTGTTCTTGTGAAAATTTTCAACAACATAATGTTTGGATTTGTCCAAATAGTCTTGAAACAATTGTAACTAACGATGAAATACATTATTTGTTGCTATCAGCCAATTCTTTGAAGTTTGGTTTTTGTTAAAACAATATATATGTGTGTGTGTGTGTGTAGTGCCACCAAAAAGAAAGTCTGCACTTGTCATTTTTCAAAAACCGCAATCTATACTTCATTTGATTTGCCTTTTATTCCTCTAGAATTTTACCTGTTCATATTTGACTTTTATTTGAAGTATCCCAGTGTTCACGTCAATTTAAAAAATCAACTTCAAATCAAAAGAAAACTCCTCAGCAACAAATGAGCTTAAAACCAGCTTTAAATATCCACCTTTCAGGCTACAAAGCATCTCTAATCGTAATTGTTGTTGTTTCAGGTTATACAACGTAACATTTAGTCCATAGGTTTTGACTTTCTCTTAGTGATCTTCAGGAGCTCATTAATCTCCACTTTTCTGGTTTATCCAATTGAGAACTTGACCGCAGATTGAAATGTGATGAGAAAACAGTACGAATGACTGTGCAAAACCACCAAAATACTGGCAATGTTGGTGTAACGTAATCCCCCATTGAGAAGCGTTAGAACTACGCTGAGGTAGCTTAAAATTCCCGGGTGACGCCAGATAACCCAAGGATTTAAGATAGAGAAGATAAATATTTTATTTCATGTCAAATTAGATATTGTTTGAAAATCAGAGAAATGTATTTTTATGGTTAAAAGTTGACGACAGGAAATTTCACTTAGAACCTTGTCTGGCCTTAGATGAACCCCAGGGTCGGAGGTCAGAATTGACATCTGTCCTTGAAAATCATACCTAGATTCAGTGTGGGAATTGTACCCACGCAAAACCCTGGGGCTTAGGATTTTGTGGAGATTCGTGGCGAAATCTTATTGGCTGGGGAGAAGCACTACCCCATCCACTTACCTTACTATAAATACGACTGTCGTGCGAAAATTAGTCAGTTTCAGAGAAGAGTTCCAGAGTTGAGTCGAACAGAGTTCAGATCAGAATAGAGAAAAGACGTGACCCCTCCCCACCTCATCTATCCATCGGTCGCTGTCTGTGAAGAGAGTTGAACTTACAAAATCTGAATGAGAATTGTAAAAACATTTGTACATAATTTTATGAGAATTAAGCTTTTGTAGATAGACTACAATCGTCATCTTTCTTCTTGCCTGCCGCTTCGATATTCGCTTTCAGCATACCAGATTATGTAACAACCTCCGATGAGTCTAGACGACCACGTGCCAAGAATCTAGAGTCCTAGCCACCTCCTCAAGAAGGGGTGTTACATGGTGATGCCCCTAAATCTGGTCATCCAAGAGTTATTTCTTACAGGGAAGACAATGCTATCAAGATCCGCAGCCTCAGAAATCCAACAACAAAGTAATCTTGTTAAAAAGTTCTCCATTTTACAGTTAAGAACAGATTGAAGGAATTTATTATTTAATTATTGGAATTCTTTTGACCTGAGTAAAAATATATAAATAAGATTGAAGGAATTTAATTTGTGAGGATGTGTTGCAAGATGCAAGCCAATGATTTCTGTAAAGAACAGAAAGACTGGACTTTGTCAGATGCAATGAAGGTTATGACTTTTCATATTGGTCGAAAGTGATTTTTAACAACAAAAGTAAGTTCAATAAGTTCGACAGTGACAGTAAGTAGTACGTCCATTGAAGGTAGATGAAGAATTTAATCCTAGGTGCACAGTTTCAACACTGCAAGGTGTTGGAGGTTCAGTTT
>NC_136521.1:13847003-13854503 GCF_053919585.1 Euprymna scolopes | reverse complement strand
TTAACCAATCCTAAAACCATTGTTTCTGGTGTCTTCAATGTTTTCGTTGTGTTATTATCATAAGATGGCCGATAAGTTAGATACTGAAAGTCCTATAACAAAATGAAAAGTAAAAAAGCATGTTAGTTAACGCTTGAAGAAAATTCAGTGTGCTTCTCTCCTCTCCCATAGCAACTCTTTTTCTGTGTCTCTTTATCGATGTAAACAAAATCTATTGATAGAATGCAAGTATATGTCCGAAGAAGGAAAGCAACTGTCTCTCTCTCTCTCTCGCTCTCTCTCTCTTACTCATGTAAACAAAATCTATTGATAATGTTAGATATTGGCAACTCCAGGAGGAAAAAACATTCAATGGGTTGCACACAGGCAAGTGGATTTAATGTGAAGAATAGCAGAGCTGGTAAATTGTAAAAATGCACTCTGGGCGTGAGGACACTTTAGAAGAACGATATGAAATAATGTTCTGTTTTAAACTTGATAAAAATGCCACAGAAACGTATGGAATGCTGCAGAGTATTTATGAACAATTTTGCATAAATCAAGTACCAGTTTTTGAGTGGCATAAGAGATTCAAGGAAGGCAGGAAGTCTGTGAGAGATGATGAGAGGTGTTTGAGGAGTAAAGAAGTCAGAAACCAGAGTTGATTGGCCAAATAAAGAATTTCATGGATAAGGACCGTCGTGCGTCTATAGAGACAATAAGTGCACAGTTTGATGTCAGTGTGGGAACTGTACACAATTATACGCGAGGAACTGAAAACGTGGAAGATTTGTGCCATGTTTGGCCGAATGAAACTAATCCACAACTCCATCCTTGTCACAGACTATTTGACTAAGATAGGCATCAAGACAGTTTCTCACCCTCCCTATAGTCCAGACCTTGCTCATATGACTTTTGGTTATTCCCTAAGTTCAAAGAAAACCTTAGAGGATGTTGTTATGAGACAATTGAGGAGATGAAAGAGGCTGTGATGAGAGTCATTGATGCATTCACACAAGAGGATTTCTATGGAGGCTTTTCTAAAAGTCGTTGGAATGGTACAACACGTGTATTGCAGCCAAAGGAAATTACTTTGAAGGGGACTAGGGTTTCATGTGTGTATTATCAATAAAAGTGCCCATACGAAAAAGTCTAGAAACTTATTGAAGGCACCTCGTATATTAGTAGCTTTAAATAGACCACTTGCAAGATAACATTCGGTGTGTCGTTGTCCAAATACAGCTGAGAATGGTCATTTATCTTACGCTATGTGGTCAGGAAGTGGGTGATCATTTTACTTTATATTTATATAGTAATGTATGGCTCACATCTTGGGGAGGCTTCATGTTTTGACAAGCTCCTTGGCTTGACCTTTACTCCCGATCTGAAATGGAACATACATCAAATCCATTGCCAAGGTCGCTGGAAAAATGGTGGGATCCTTCTACTGCTCCAGTAAATATCTCACTCCTGATGCAATTCTCTATCTATATAAAAGCTAGGTACGGCCAATGATGGAGTATTGTTGCCACATCTGGGCAGGAGCTGCTAGAAGCAGCTTATCCTGCCTTGACAAAGTTCAAAATAGTCTTCGTAGCTTAGTGGGGGATGCCCTTTTCTCTTCCCTGCAACCTCTTTCCCACAGAAGCAACGTTGCAAACCTCTCTCTGCTTTATTGTTATTTTCATGGCAAGTGCTCGTCTGAGCTTCAATCTATGCCCTCCCCCTCGCCAAACTTTCCCGAAAAACACTCATCTAGCCGAAGCCACTATCAATAATTTCCCACACTCTTTATCTGTGCCTAATCCTAAATGTAGATTCCATGAACAAAGCTTCTTTCTTAGAACTGCACGGCTGTGGAACTCTCTTCCAGCTGACTACACTCTGATTATCTTCAAGTCCAACGTAAACAAGTTCTTGATAACCCCCCCCCACCAAGTAATCCAATTTACAAAATTTCCACTACTTGTGTTAACTATGCTATATTCACATTGACTAATGTATACCCATTAACCTTTATCCTCGAGTGGCCTCCGGGCCTTGATAAGTGATGATTCCTGTGTAAAAAGAAAAAAAAACGTGTTCTAACATTTACAATATATATTTTTTTTTAATTATTTTCCAAGTATTTACATGGTGTTCACGTGAAATTGTAAACTGAATAAATATTTTTTTTTTTAAATTGACAGACTCCTCAGCAAAAGATAAAAATGTTTACAAATATTTTTATTTCAACAACTTATTTTTCTTTCGTAACAATACCACCCCCACACACACAAATAGGCAAAAAAAAAAAAAAACAATTAAAAAAGAAAACATAGAGAAATCATCGATTATCAAATTTAATTTAAATCAATAATGTTCCTTTTTACTTGCCTCCCCACAAGGTTCGGTTTTAACGTGGGGAAAATCCAGCTCCCCAAAAAGGGGCACTCTGAATAGGAACAAAAATAAAAACTGCCTCAATCTAGAAGGATTTCTCCCCCCACTGATCGAGGCCAGAAAGGCTGACTTGTAGTATCAGAACAGATATTACACTTTGCTCCTAACCAAAAGGCCAAGGAACAGCTGTTAGTGACAAAAAATCGCAAATAATCCATCTAAAAATTAAAATTAATTTAAAAAAATTAAAAATTAATTGTTAAATTTTTTAAATAAATACTAACAATTACTTTTATATGTATAGATATGTGTTTCATGCCTATGCAATCATCAGTGTAAAGCGTGATAATTACTGCTGGTCAGTAGATGCAAACCCAGTCACAAAGTCGCCCTTGACCTCATGGGCTGGCATCTATCGTCAATGGCAGTGGCAGTAATTTCAAATACCTGTTTTGGTCTCATGTCAGTAAGTGACTTTATTTAGGAAGCCACAATATAAGAGGAAAACATGGTTATTTACCTATATCGTTCGATCGTGTGTTAAAAAAAAAAAAGCATCTCATTTTTTTTTCTTTTTTTTTTCTTTTTCTTTTGACAGCGTCATAGCACAGAATAAGATATTTAGTTCTTTTCCATTATACAAGAACTGCGACACCAGGGATTGGGAAGCCAGCGATCCCGTTTGTTGCATAGTGGAACATATTGGGGACACATTAACGGGGACTCAGAACAGATGGCGATGATAATAAGGGAAACATTTATATCTGATTGGGGTGATTCTTGTTAACCCATATTAGAGGAGGGGAGACATTACTTGTGATGGAGGAGGTACATAATATTTGGAAGGGCTTACACAAGAGTTTGTTACAAGATGATGATAAAAACACATTTACCTTTTCCGTTGCAAGGAACGACGACACGAGAAAAACAGTTATAAACAGTTGGTTTCTTTATTCTTCAATCGACCGATTGATGATGTCAGGAATTCAAACTTTGATTTACATAGCCTATTTTCCTCCCTTCGCTTCTAAGGGGCTCTCCTCTCCAACTGACTATCACCGTGTGTGATCTGCCCTGAATATCTGATCCTCATCCACTCTTGACTGACTCTAACTTCAAACCCTTGATTCCTATATTGAGAAATCTCCTTTGTTTTTGACGTCAGAAGTGTGTTTACCAACGTGACTATATCACGTGGCTTTACATATGTTTGTCCAAACACACTTTTGGCAAACAAAGAATCCTCAATCTAATTCTAACCTATTTTTAAACAATATATTTTTAACTCGCATTGTGTATTCATTTAACTGACATATTTAATATCCAGATTTCTAAAAGAATGGACAATCGACTCTTTTTCCGACATAAACAATATTTAACTATTTCTAATAGAATTAACAATGGACTGAATTTCTAACATTCCATTTTCCATTATCTTTAACGCTTGCCTAGAGGGTTCGATTCTAGCCTTATCCTAATATCATTTTCACTTATCTAGTATGTCGTCTTACTTACACGAGAAGGGGACAGCCCTTTCATGTAACACGTTGAAGAGCACTCTGACCTGCAAAAATGCTCGTGCAGCCCCGTCGACATTCCTCATCACCATTCTCTGGTAAGGGCATCTCTTGTGGTTAGCAGTAAGCTAACACCTTCTCAAAGAGAGAAAACAAAACCTGGAAAAGTGGACCTCCTACAACTACACGGAACCTGCATTACATCACAATCAACAGGGAACAGTTCATTACAGGAATGGTCTAATCTCTGTTGATTGGGGGTGGGGAGCCAAGGATAAAAATCCCCTAGAAATTTTAACAAATATTTATATTTCAACATTTGAAGGATTAATGATCCTATTTAAGGACCCCAAAATTGGTTGAAATGTTTTGATCCCTTGCTCTAAATTGAAAATAAAAAATTGTTTATTTATTTATTTTACTTTCCGTGTGTTCACACGTAATTGCCTAAAAAAGCAGAATCTTATTTTGGAGCGTGTTAATGGGGTATTTTTTTTTTGTTACTTTCTTTCCACCTCAACACTCACATTTAAAATGACGACTTTCAAAAGGTTTTCAAGTATGCTGAAAACGAATATCAAATTTAAATTTTACACAGACAAATAGCTTTCTGGATATTAAGACCTTTATTATCCAATGTAACCCATTATATTTTTTACTGGTGGCCATGTTTTTTCTCAACTGAAAAGTACTAATGCGCATGCGTGTTAAAAAACACCCTCTTCCTCCCCATGTTAAGAATGGCAAGCGCCACTGATATTTTGTTACAGCAGAACTAACCTATGTTACCTACTAGTAGACTATTCCAATCTCAATAAATACCAGAAAACTAAGTAAAGTGCCAGTCGATATTCAGTGGACCAACCTAGGTCGTTCGTCGACTATGACGAACAACCCACCTATTGTATGCTTTGCAATACATATTGTTACTTTCTGTTTTTCTTTACAATCTTTAACATGGCTATAACAGTGGCGACATTGGATTTCGAACTCACAAAGATCACTTGAATTTAAAATACCCTCAGCATTCCAAAGAATTCTCAATGGAAAGCTGAATTAAACCAAGCAAATGTTCAGAATGAATGATGAAAGGAAAAAGAGAGGAACTTGCGAAAACTGAATAAGTGTGTGGACATAAAAGTTTGAATTGCAAACTTGTGGAAAGTAAAAATATTTTCTTTATTTTTCTTCTCTTTGCTTGGTACTGTCACATTTTAGCACACTCATAAATACAAAAGAAAAAGAAATACAAATTATTTGTGTTTTTTCTCGCGTCATTAAATAAATGTGTCAGTGAACTTCTTTTTTTTGGGGGGGGTTACTAAAAATAAAGTACATACGGCTCCCTCTTTAACACGGTAAGTTTGAGAAAAGGTGTTATAAATAAAAAACTAGACAACATACTATTAAAAACCCACCGAACATTTGTCAACCTATGTCAGGGTAACATATATTGAGCGAGTTTTAACAGTATTTTATCCAGTTTTTTATTTATAACACCTTTTCCCAAACTTACCATGTTAAAGAGAGAGTCAGATGCCATCTTGAATTTTCCAACACATCGGTAAACACTGTATAGTTTTCGAGCTGAATAAACATGTTACATTGAATAAAAACACGAAAAATATATCCAGTTTGGTAGAAAAGTAACTTATCTTGCTTTTGATAACATTTATTTGTTATATATTTGTTTTTTGACAACTTTTTCGAATCTATGTGTACAGTAATACAAACCCAAAATTTTTTACTTTGTGAAAAATATTTGTCATTCAAAATATCCGCCATGTATTCATGCACCTCGTGAAACGTCAAGTGACTACGCGCGCGAAAAAAAAATAATGTAATTAAGAAAATGAAAAAAAATAATGTAATTAAGAAAGTGAAAAAAAAAATGTAATTAAGAAAGTGAAAAAAAAATAATGTAATTAAGAAAGTGAAAAAAAATAATATAATTAAGAAAGTGAAAAAAAAGATTGTCCGTTTCGATATCGGGAAGCGGAAAAATATCCGGAAGTATGAGTGGGGGGGGGGGCATTTCGGCCATGAAGCCGAAAAATGTTTTTTGGGGGCCATGTTTTGGCTCTTTTGGCTCCGTTTGGTTCTTTTTAGCGTTTTTCCCTACATGGAAAACAAGATGGCCGGCAGCAAAAACAATAGTGATTACGTTGGATACTGAATGTCTTCAAATATGGATAACTACTTGTTTGCGCAAAAAATGAATGCGATAATCGTTCTAAACGTCCCCGAAAACTTTTAAAAGTCGACAAAGTAAAGGTGAATGGCGAGGGGTTGGTAAATTAAAACAAAATACCGTTTTTAAAAAATCTCATTTTAATTTATTGGTAAAAAAAAAATCAACAAAACAAAAATACATTTTCGTC
Organism: Euprymna scolopes; assembly: GCF_053919585.1. Taxonomy (NCBI): domain Eukaryota; kingdom Metazoa; phylum Mollusca; class Cephalopoda; order Sepiida; family Sepiolidae; genus Euprymna; species Euprymna scolopes. The sequence goes on along the minus strand of NC_136521.1, from coordinate 13,848,244 downwards.
ATATGAAATGGGGTAAAAAATATATACCGGAAAACTCGCGTTAACACGAATTTATTTTGGGGATACGACAAATGCGCGTGATAAATCCGTTTTTTCATTTTCAGTACAAAATACTTGATCTTTCTCTTTTTTTTTTTTTCTGTATTTGATTTTTATTTCATGCCAGAAAATACTTTTAATTTCTAATCTGCAGGTTAAAGGCTTCAAAATTATGCTCAAATAAACAAATCGACCATTTTAATCCGTTTATTTTTATTTTAAATACTAAATTGGGTACTTTTACAGTTTATCGTCGAAAATGGAGACGCCAGTTTTTCGGGCACCTGTCGTTAAAATCAGAGGATAAAATCAGTGTATTTTAAACTATGACCGAAGTAGGAAATAACAAAAAACAAATTACAAAATTGTTTTATTAAAATTATATTTTCTTACGCAGACTTTTCGGCAGGATTGCCGATTTGGCAGGATTGCAGTTTACAGGGAAATCAAGGAACGCAACTCCTGCCAAACTAAAAAGGACGCAAACAGAATCACCGGGGGGCACCTGTTTCAATTTTTAAATTACGAATTTTAACCGAACCTACTACACGTGAAATAATATAACAAGTTTTAAGATTTCTTTTGAATAGTTCATTTCTTTCTAATTCCTTTGTTTTTTATTCGTTTTACTTCTAAATTATTTTCTTCTTTAATTTTTTGTTTTTACAATCTTTTATTATACTTTTATTCTTTACGTTTTTATTTTTTTTACCAAAATGAGAACTACTATCGTTGACCACCTTATGTCTACGACTGAAGTGGAAGAGCAGAAGTGGACCTATGAGCATTTGTATAATTTGCTGCCACCAAATAACGAGGTTCAGTTACAAACAGCGGCCTCATTGGGACTCATACCGAATAGGAGTTTCTGCAGCTCGTGTGAGAGAGATCGAATTCTCTATAAAAACGGAGCCAAAGGGGATGGTTTTGCGTGGAAGTGTCCTGTCTGTAAGAAGGGTGGTTTGCCAAGGATGGGTTCCTTCTTACAGAGAAGTCATCTGACAATAAAGCAGATTTTAGTTATTTTGCTCAGTTGGAACATGGAGATGCCGCAGATTAAAATTAAACAGGAAGCAAGTGTAACCATACAATCGTAGATTGGATGTCATTCATAAGAGAAGTCTGTGAACAGCACATGCTGGACCATCCCATCATGTTAGGTGGGAGAGACGAACATTCGACACCTAAAGAAGTGGAGGTGG
>NC_136521.1:13839503-13842003 GCF_053919585.1 Euprymna scolopes | reverse complement strand
TCATTTTTAAAATTTTAAATTTAAGTAATAATAATAATTAAATAATATATTTTACGGTTTATATACCATTTTAAAAACAACAGGTTTAATTTACATAAGCAAGTTTATTAATTTATTTAAAAAGAAAGAGAACCCCAGAAAGCGGACATTATTGTTATTTAGGAATGAATGAATGAAAAAAACAAAATCAAGGTGTATTTTTTCTTACCTGACAACGCGACTCGCGAAAAAAATGAATGAAAATTTTCTGTCCCTGTTTTGTTCACGGGAAAGAAAGGTTTTCGTTGAATCCTTTATCAAAATTATTTATTATTATTTATTTGTTTGTTTTGATGAATGGAAATGAATGAAGGAAGATGAGGCGGACTGCTAACGATCAGCAGCAGCTAAAATGCGTGGGTGGGAAAATAGACGATGGTAAAGTTTTACCTTTTGCCCCCATAACTCTCTGTAAACAATTAAAATGCAATTTTATTCTTTTCTTTCACGCGATAACACGAAACAACTATGGGAATATATGTAAAATTACAATTTCTTTTTTTTATATAAAATAATAGATTTTAAAGAGGGGGTTCACTTTACTATATAAGTACAACGTAAAATTATTACCCATTTACTAAGCAGGATGCGCTTAGTTCTTGACCACATAGCATAGGACAGAATGAGTAGCCATTTTTTATTTACAAAATGATCACTATTATATAAAAATAATGGTAGATTGTAAAAAGAAAGATAAGAAAATAGATGTCATGAATAATTAAATAATAATAATAATAATTACAAGGTGGAACGATAAAATTGTCGCCCTAGAAAAGACGACATGATTCCATTTCCGTTTGATGGAAACCAGTTTTCTTTTTTTGTTGCAGACCATCTACTAGTTCGCTAGTTGTGTACAAATCCCAAGAGTGATAGGAACCTTCTATCACATCTAAAATTGACACCATGTTCAATGAGCGAGATCTGAGATGCGCCGATGTATGTACAAATCATGCTTTCTACCGATCCAAGTTATAACAACAGGACCATTGCCAGCACCCTCAAAATGCAAATCCGGACGGTTCAATGCTTGAGGGCACAGCTCAACACATCAGAAAACCCACGATTATAGTTTTTGATGTGGTTTCAAGGAAGGCCCACATTATACAATCTAACATCTTTGAAGTCAGCTTGTGGGTGTGGCAGCAGAACTCGGTGTAAGCCCACAAGTTCAAAAAGATCCAGGCTTGGCTTCAGAAAGAGTGGTATGACTTTGTACCCTTCTCTCACTGGCCCTCCTCCTCTACTGACCTGAACCACTACTTCGTTTGGTCATATATCGAGAACATCACCAACATGACCTCCTACAACACCAAAGCCAGCCTGATTGCCACCATCTGCTGAGTATTCGCTGAGCTCCCATCGGGGCTGGTGGAAAAGGCATGCTTCAAGTCCGGACCCGTATCAGGGCGGTGATTGAGGCTGAAGCATTGAATAGATGTCAGCTCTACTACATAATCAAGTTACCTGAATTAATTTTTTCAATAAAAGTTTTTAAATAAAGCTGTAGTGTTGTTTTCTTTAGGGCGACAACTTTATCGTTCCACCCTGTACAATTCAATGCTTGATGGTCAAATTGTGGGAGACAGTGAGTGTGGCAGATGCCCAGAAAGACCACAGTGATCTACATCCATCCATCCATAGCCTTTGAGTCCCTGGAAGATGCTTTTGTAGCGAGGAGTTCTTTTTTCAGGGTGAGGGTGCTGGCACCACGCCCAACATTCCCAGAAGGTACATACAACGCCTAGCCTTCCCAAATGGTCACCCATCTGGTACTGGCCAGGCTCAACGTTGCTTAACTTCAGTGATCTGGCAACCGGTGTGTTAACGTGATTGTGCCGTACAGTGATCGACATTGTTCAGCCATAATTCCTGACAATATTCAGATTTTACGAGAACTCCTTGAGGAATCTCACAGAAAATCAAGACATCATTTCTCACAAGAAACTGTCAATTCGAGATCAATTTTGAAGATCCTCTATGATAATCGTGTGATGAGCATGCACAGAAGCGATCAAGAATGGTGCGTTAACGCCTTAGTTGAGCCTTCCTATGGCAAAAATGAGTTCATCAAATCGCTATAAAAAGCCAACGCCAGAGTTGTTTAGCGAGCGACTGCCTAAGTTGCTCTGGTACCGTGTCATTTTGACGGAGCTGTTTGGGACCATGTTGTGTCGTTTTGAATGAGTTGTTCGGAATTGTGTTGGGTTGTGTCAACAGAATTGTGTTGGGTTGTGTCAACAGAATTGTGTTGGATTGTGCCAGACCGTGTAGATGGAATTGTTTGGGACTGTACTCTGATGTTGACAGAAGCATTTGGCACAGTGCCAGATCATATCTTCACGAGTGACTGCCGAGGTTGCTCTGGTATTGTGTCGTTTTGACAGAGTTGTTTGGGATCCTGTTGGATTATTTCAACGGAATTGTTTGGGATTGTGCCAGACCGTGTAGATGGAATTGT
>NC_136521.1:13792003-13834503 GCF_053919585.1 Euprymna scolopes | reverse complement strand
AAGTCTCCCCAGATTTCCAGTACTCTCCACCTCTTTCAATAACCTTGGCAAATAAATTTGCATTATCTCAATAGCCGCTTTACCATTGATTTCTCACTAGCAATGACCATTGGTCATCACTAGAAATTTGGTGGCAATAAACCTCCCCTGGGTCTCAATCATTTTCACACTCATCCAGTAGAGGTCTGGTTAGTGCTTTTTTTTCCTTGTCTTTCTATCCTCCTTGACCCTTCTTAATTATTTGGTGTGGTGTCAGTTAATGATGGTAATAAAAAGTTTTTGGCCCTCTGACAAAAGGAGGGTGGACCTGTATATTCACCCTTGTCCGTTCATCCATTCGTCCGTTCGTCTGTACGTACTTTTCTCAATAACTACGCTTTGTAATTTTTTAAAAATTTTGCACAAACATTAAAAATGATATGAGTAAAAAATTAACAGAACAGATTTTCCGGGGAAATCCGGTTGCCCCCCCCCCCCCAGGGGTGCAAAATTGATGCTTTGGATTTTTATAAAACTTTCTGAAAAGTTGTAACTAACTGCTTTCTATATAATTTTGTTTGTCTATACTTCGCGATAACTCTTGGGTGTGCCACAGGGGCTCTTTTTAAAACACTCCATTTTGGGGACTACTTTACCATATTTGTCCAAAAAATTTCTGCGTATGTCTATTTAGCAGTTTTGCATGGTGCTGAACTCACATTTAAATATGTTAAGGCCTTGGGGACATTTTTGGGGCTAAATGAGGGGGGGGGGTTTAAATGATGGACTTAGTCATTTCTTTTTTTGCATGGTGCAGAACTCAAATTTACATATGTTAAGGCTTAAAACTGCACCGTTTGTTCATTTTCACCAGGATTTGACGTCGTCTGAGGACTTTAGGGGCTAAATGGTAGGAGGGGGGGGGCTGAACTTAGTCATTTTTTTATGCCTTGTTCACTGTAGCCTCACAGAGGACCATGCATACTTCACTTGTTTGGGGGGGGGGGTAACTTACGATAATAACGTTTCAGTTTTTCTGATTCCATATTGTATTCCTTTTTCTCTGTTTTAATTCTGTTGCAACTTCCATCTCGCAATTGGCATCTATAGCTCATATGTATTAGTCTCCACATTCAATGTTTTTTTTTTTTTGGATTTCAACCATTTTCATAATTGCTATCCGTTGTATCTTCCCGCCTCTCCTCTGATTCCAATTTCTCCCATTCTTTTTTCAAAGATTTTTAGGATTGTTCCTAGTGCTCCCACCATTATTGGTGTTATCTTGACTTTCTTCATCTTCCATATCTCTTTCAGCTCTCTGGTCAGTTCTGTGTATTTACTTCACTTCTCCATCTCGCTATTCACCCTCTGGTCTGCTGGAATGGCAAAATCTATGATCTGGCAGAATTTTTCCTTCTTGTTAAATATTATTACATCTGGTCTCTTTGATGGGTTTATCTATATCCCATAGGATTTTTTTGCTTTTTGCTTTTCTGTTTTCTTGTGTTTTGTCGATTTTTGCTTTGATATGATTGGTTCTAATCGCATTATCTTGTGCAGTTGTTGTTTTCGTATGACCAAGTGTTTTCATGATTTTCATCTTTTGTCATCCTTATGAATCGTCCATGTAGCTGTTTTTCTTCCCATTTTTTTCTTTTCTTGCTTCTCTGTTCTCTAGCTTATTTTTATAGTATTTCTTGCTTATTTTTACAGTATTTCTTGCTTATTTTTATAGTATTTCTTGCTTATTTTTATAGTATTTCTTGCTTATTTTTACAGTATTTCTTGCTTATTTTTACAGTATTTCTTGCTTATTTTTATAGTATTTCTTGCTTATTTTTATAGTATTTCTAGCTTATTTTTATAGTATTTCTTGCTTATTTTTACAGTATTTCTTGCTTATTTTTATAGTATTTCTGGCTTATTTTTACAGTATTTCTTGCTTATTTTTATAGTATTTCTTGCTTATTTTTACAGTATTTCTAGCTTATTTTTATAGTATTTCTGGCTTATTTTTACAGTATTTCTTGCTTATTTTTATAGTATTTCTTGCTTATTTTTATAGTATTTCTGGCTTATTTTTACAGTATTTCTTGCTTATTTTTATAGTATTTCTTGCTTATTTTTACAGTATTTCTTGCTTATTTTTATAGTATTTCTTGCTTATTTTTATAGTATTTCTTGCTTATTTTTATAGTATTTCTTGCTTATTTTTATAGTATTTCTTGCTTATTTTTATAGTATTTCTTGCTTATTTTTACAGTATTTCTAGCTTATTTTTATAGTATTTCTGGCTTATTTTTACAGTATTTCTTGCTTATTTTTATAGTATTTCTGGCTTATTTTTACAGTATTTCTTGCTTATTTTTATAGTATTTCTGGCTTATTTTTACAGTATTTCTTGCTTATTTTTATAGTATTTCTTGCTTATTTTTACAGTATTTCTTGCTTATTTTTACAGTATTTCTTGCTTATTTTTATAGTATTTCTTGCTTATTTTTACAGTATTTCTAGCTTATTTTTATAGTATTTCTGGCTTATTTTTACAGTATTTCTTGCTTATTTTTATAGTATTTCTTGCTTATTTTTATAGTATTTCTGGCTTATTTTTACAGTATTTCTTGCTTATTTTTATAGTATTTCTTGCTTATTTTTACAGTATTTCTAGCTTATTTTTATAGTATTTCTGGCTTATTTTTACAGTATTTCTTGCTTATTTTTATAGTATTTCTTGCTTATTTTTATAGTATTTCTGGCTTATTTTTACAGTATTTCTTGCTTATTTTTATAGTATTTCTTGCTTATTTTTACAGTATTTCTTGCTTATTTTTATAGTATTTCTTGCTTATTTTTACAGTATTTCTAGCTTATTTTTATAGTATTTCTAGCTTATTTTTATAGTATTTCTTGCTTATTTTTACAGTATTTCTTGCTTATTTTTATAGTATTTCTGGCTTATTTTTACAGTATTTCTTGCTTATTTTTATAGTATTTCTTGCTTATTTTTACAGTATTTCTTGCTTATTTTTATAGTTTTTCGTGCTTATTTTTATAGTATTTCTAGCTTATTTTTATAGTATTTCTTGCTTATTTTTATAGTATTTCTTGCTTATTTTTATAGTATTTCTAGCTTATTTTTATAGTATTTCTTGCTTATTTTTACAGTATTTCTTGCTTATTTTTATAGTATTTCTGGCTTATTTTTACAGTATTTCTTGCTTATTTTTATAGTATTTCTTGCTTATTTTTACAGTATTTCTTGCTTATTTTTACAGTATTTCTTGCTTATTTTTATAGTATTTCTTGCTTATTTTTATAGTATTTCTTGCTTATTTTTACAGTATTTCTTGCTTATTTTTATAGTATTTCTTGCTTATTTTTATAGTATTTCTTGCTTATTTTTACAGTATTTCTTGCTTATTTTTATAGTATTTCTTGCTTATTTTTATAGTATTTCTTGCTTATTTTTACAGTATTTCTTGCTTATTTTTACAGTATTTCTTGCTTATTTTTATAGTATTTCTGGCTTATTTTTACAGTATTTCTTGCTTATTTTTATAGTATTTCTTGCTTATTTTTACAGTATTTCTTGCTTATTTTTACAGTATTTCTTGCTTATTTTTATAGTATTTCTTGCTTTTTTTTACAGTATTTCTTGCTTATTTTTACAGTATTTCTTGCTTATTTTTATAGTATTTCTTGCTTATTTTTACAGTATTTCTAGCTTATTTTTACAGTATTTCTTGCTTATTTTTACAGTATTTCTAGCTTATTTTTATAGTATTTCTTGCTTATTTTTACAGTATTTCTGGCTTATTTTTACAGTATTTATTGCTTATTTTTATAGTATTTCTTGCTTATTTTTACAGTATTTCTTGCTTATTTTTATAGTATTTCTTGCTTATTTTTACAGTATTTCTAGCTTATTTTTATAGTATTTCTAGCTTATTTTTATAGTATTTCTTGCTTATTTTTACAGTATTTCTTGCTTATTTTTATAGTATTTCTGGCTTATTTTTACAGTATTTCTTGCTTATTTTTATAGTATTTCTTGCTTATTTTTACAGTATTTCTTGCTTATTTTTATAGTTTTTCGTGCTTATTTTTATAGTATTTCTAGCTTATTTTTATAGTATTTCTTGCTTATTTTTATAGTATTTCTTGCTTATTTTTATAGTATTTCTAGCTTATTTTTATAGTATTTCTTGCTTATTTTTACAGTATTTCTTGCTTATTTTTATAGTATTTCTGGCTTATTTTTACAGTATTTCTTGCTTATTTTTATAGTATTTCTTGCTTATTTTTACAGTATTTCTTGCTTATTTTTACAGTATTTCTTGCTTATTTTTATAGTATTTCTTGCTTATTTTTATAGTATTTCTTGCTTATTTTTACAGTATTTCTTGCTTATTTTTATAGTATTTCTTGCTTATTTTTATAGTATTTCTTGCTTATTTTTATAGTATTTCTTGCTTATTTTTACAGTATTTCTTGCTTATTTTTACAGTATTTCTTGCTTATTTTTATAGTATTTCTGGCTTATTTTTACAGTATTTCTTGCTTATTTTTATAGTATTTCTTGCTTATTTTTACAGTATTTCTTGCTTATTTTTACAGTATTTCTAGCTTATTTTTATAGTATTTCTTGCTTATTTTTACAGTATTTCTTGCTTATTTTTACAGTATTTCTTGCTTATTTTTATAGTATTTCTTGCTTATTTTTACAGTATTTCTAGCTTATTTTTACAGTATTTCTTGCTTATTTTTACAGTATTTCTAGCTTATTTTTATAGTATTTCTTGCTTATTTTTACAGTATTTCTTGCTTATTTTTACAGTATTTCTTGCTTATTTTTACAGTATTTCTAGCTTATTTTTACAGTATTTCTAGCTTATTTTTACAGTATTTCTTGCTTATTTTTACAGTATTTCTAGCTTATTTTTACAGTATTTCTTGCTTATTTTTACAGTATTTCTAGCTTATTTTTACAGTATTTCTTGCTTATTTTTATAGTATTTCTTGCTTATTTTTATAGTATTTCTTGCTTATTTTTACAGTATTTCTAGCTTATTTTTACAGTATTTCTTGCTTATTTTTATAGTATTTCTTGCTTATTTTTATAGTATTTCTTGCTTATTTTTACAGTATTTCTAGCTTATTTTTACAGTATTTCTTGCTTATTTTTACAGTATTTCTAGCTTATTTTTATAGTATTTCTTGCTTATTTTTACAGTATTTCTTGCTTATTTTTACAGTATTTCTTGCTTATTTTTACAGTATTTCTAGCTTATTTTTACAGTATTTCTAGCTTATTTTTACAGTATTTCTTGCTTATTTTTACAGTATTTCTAGCTTATTTTTACAGTATTTCTTGCTTATTTTTACAGTATTTCTAGCTTATTTTTACAGTATTTCTAGCTTATTTTTATAGTATTTCTGGCTTATTTTTATAGTATTTCTGGCTTATTTTTACAGTATTTCTTGCTGCGATGATTAGCCTTTGTGTGTCCTGTGTATTTTTCTAATTTTTTTTTTTTTCAGTCACACAGTCTTCTATACTTACCTGTTCTCTTCCTCTGCCTTTCCTTCTTGCATAGTCAGCCAGCATCATTCTTTAGATGTAATATACTGTGCATGGTCATAAGTTTCCTGGTCTTCTGGTAAAGCCGCTTCAGTTCTTCTTTGGTCCAGAGTATCTTTTATTAGGTTCCTATTATATAATTTAGCTTCAAGGATTTTTCTTATTCGTTTTAGATATTCTTTTCCAATTTTTTCTTTCATTTTCGTTGTATTATTATTATTATTATTATTATTATTATTATTATTATTATTATTATTATTATTATTATTATTATTATTATCATTATTATTATCATTATTATTATTATTATTATTATTATTATTATTATTATTATCATTATTATTATTATTATTATTATTATTATTATTATTATCATTATTATTATTATTATTATTATTATCATTATTATTATTATTATTATTATTATTATTATCATTATTATCATTATTATTATTATTATTATTATTATTATCATTATTATTATTATTATTATTATTATTATTATTATTATTATTATTATTTATTATTATTATTATTATTATTATTATTATCATTATTATTATTATTATTATTATTATTATCATTATTATTATTATTATTATTATTATTATTATTATTATTATTATCATTATTATTATTATTATTATTATTATTATTATTATCATTATTATTATTATTATTATTATTATCATTATTATTATTATTATTATTATTATCATTATTATCATTATTATTATTATTATTATTATTATCATTATTATTATTATTATTATTATTATTATTATTATCATTATTATTATTATTATTATTATTATTATTATTATCATTATTATCATTATTATTATTATTATTATTATTATTATTATTATTATTATTATTATTATTATTTATTGCAGACTATTATCCTCATCTTTTAGTTTTTGTTTTCACAACGTTTTGGCCAACTATTCCTCTGACCTTTGTCAAGTGGTTACCGTGTCGGAATACAAACTCCGAATATCCTAACTGCATCCTCAGCAATTACTATTGTTGTTGTTGTTGTTGTTGTTGTTGTTGTTGTTTTTATACATTTTTATTGTTAATTTAACGAAAATAGTTATTGGAATAGTTCAGATAACGTTATAATTAATGCGCTTTTATTTGTTTGTGTTTCTCCTATTTACTTGAACCTTCCGATTCAAGCAGGAAATAGGGATGGGATCAAGGGACAAATAGCGTTACTTCCTTATTCCAAGGTAACAAAATTTCTGGACATACATCATCACCTTGCATATATATGCTTGATAGATTCTACTATTGATCAATAGTGGTCATGCTTTGTTGGTTAGTAATGGTAGAAGTTACATGAACTTAATCCATGAACTTCTAACTCCTGCAATCAGACTAAAACCTACTCCACCCTGTGCTCCAATGTTATCACCAAGGTAACAAAACTTCTTGTGACTCAAAATGGGGATGTGATCAAAGGACAAATAGCGTTCCCTCCTGATTCCAAGGTAACAAAGCTTCTGGACAAGGTCTATAACCTTGCCATTCAATTATACTTTCTCCACATCTGACTTCTCATCCATCTTCATTCTTTTACACTTCTTTAACACAAACTGATTATCATCTTTTAACCAGAACTTTCTTGTGTACCCAATACTTATAAGTACCACAAAAGATTGAATTGCTTCAAATTCCTTTTCCATAAATTAGGCGGAAGAATTTTCCTTTTATGGTAGCTTTTCCAACACTATGACCACTGTCCATCACTTGGTAACACTCTCAGGATCAAAGTGTGGTATCTATTCTTCAGATGCTGCACTTCAATTTCTTGTTCTCTGCCAGTGGAGGAGAAATCCTTCACGACTGAGACAATTTTTATTTTTGTTCCTTTTCTCCACATTAAAAAACGACCCTGGTGTCTAACTCTGTCCCGCGGGGAGGCATTGTAAATAGGAACACTCTCAGAACTTTCCTCCAGCATGCGTCCAAATCTTTAACTGAACAAGCACACCTTCCTTTGTGTCATATTACTAAATCAGCAGTGTATAGCACCTGCTACCTCAATTGTTTGACATCTACCAACCCAAGAACTTTCTTTGAATATGGCCATACCATCAAAGCATCCTATCCTCCACACATCTCCATACACAGTCCAGATTTAATTTTCATCTTGTATCATCAGATTCTTCCTTTGATCAAAAGTGGTAATGCTCTGCTAGTTAGTAATGACAGAAGTTCCCTGAACTTACTCCATCCACTCCTAATTCTTGCAAAGACACTAACACCTGCTCCACCCTGTGCTCCGATGGTATCACTAAGGTAACAAAACTTCTGAACAACGGCTATAGCCTAGCCATCCAATTATACCTCGAAATTCTGTCCAAATTCCTGAGTTCGACAGAAACATTCTTGAATTTGACAGGATACACCTGAAGAAGATCGGAGGTTTCATCGACTGAAACGTTGTGAAAATGACATTCAATTGATTTTTTTTTCTGTAGGGAGCTTGACTCTCACAAGCTGTTTCTGGAGAGTTGAAACATTGTGAAAATGACACTCGAGATGAGAACAGTAGCTGATGAATCCAAATAATACAAATAACCATTCAGAAACGTGATGCCTCTAAATCTTTAACCGAACAAGCACACCATTGCGTAAAATTACTAAATCAGCAGCATACAATATATCTTTCACACAACCTCTACAAAACTTCTTGGACATCATTTATAAGACGTGACTGAAAGCAACAGACTATGTACTGGTCACTAAATTATTTTTTTTTTTATCTTTTTTTTTTATTCAATTTTCACCCCAAACAAAGCACAGTGCCACTTTGAAGCAGGGGACTACTATTAGGGACTTAATTAGCGGGGTCATTATGAAGGGAGAAGAGTAGAAAGATGTTTGTTAACATTACACTTGAACTTCTGCATATCATTGCAGTTGGGAAAGCAGAATCCCGGAAGGGAGTTCCAAAGACCCGCAGTTCTGGGGAAGAAACTATTGGAGTAAAAGGCTTTCTTGCACCTAGGGATCTCTACTGTAAAGGGATGAGACTTAGTAGCTTGTCGAGTTTGTCGGGGGTAGTTACGTCGGGGAGGTACAAGTGTTTGCAGTTCGTCAGAGCATTCACCATTAAAGTATTTGTAGAACAGGCAGAGGGATGCAACATCTCATTGATGGGACAGAGGCTGAAGCCTAGATGACAGTTCATGACCTATCAAGTTGGCGACTCTTTTTTGAACCCTGTCCAGGAGCGAGAGACAAGCAGCAGATGCACCAGCCCAGATGTGACAACAGTACTCCATACAAATATATAAATGTGCGATTTATTCGAACATGACATCTATATTTCTGTGTACATTGCTTGAACTTCACCAACTTTAATTTACACAAATAATAACCCGTTCATTACTACTACTACTGTTGGCCTCCGTCAGTCTAGAAGATAATGAGGTTGCACCTGTAGACGTGATTGAACACTATTTTCTGTGGCTGAATAAACCTACCTTCGATCTACATTGTTAGTTGCAGACATCGTAGGTGTAGGTTGGTGCATCATATTGGTGGTCTGTTGAATTTTGTTGATTATCCTTCCTGATGGCTCTTTCGCTAGTAGTCAGGCCTGATTACCATTTGTCTCCAAATGTTGCGGACTTTAGCTTTGGGCTCCCAGCTGGTAGGGTCAATATAGCATGCTTTCATGTCGGGTTTGCACATGTCGACATAACAGAACTAAGGATGACCCATATTTTCTTTTGCCAGTAGTGAGTTCTCTATAGAGAATGTCTTTTGGGATTCTCCCATTGTCCACGTGATGCACATGGCCTATCCAGCGTAGACATCTTTGGTGAAAGAGGATGAACATGGAGAGGATAACAGCCCTTTTTGAGCACAGCATTGTTTGTAATTTTGTCTTTCCAAGAAATTCCAAGAATTCTCCACAGACTTTGCATGTGAAACGAATTCAGTTTCCGTTCTTGGTGGCTGTAGGTTGTCCATGCTTCACAGAAAGGTGATGATGACACATTTTTGGAAATGGTGAGATGTTTATCTTCCCACACTTGAACTATCAATTTTGCAAGAGTGGTGGATGCCTTTTCTGATGCACTTGTTGAGTTCTACATCAAGAGATAGGATGTCTGAGATTGTAGATCCGAAATATTGGAATTGATGCACTAAGCACTGCCTGTTCATAGTGATGATGGGAGATGATGGGGTTCCTTGACTCATGACCTGGGTTTTCTTCAGGCGAATGGTGAGGCTGAATTGTTTGCAAGCATTGGAAAACCAGCCCATAATTCTTTGAAGTCCTTCTTCAGTGTGAGATACTACTACCAAATCATCAACAATGGTAATTTGTTGGACTTTGGTCCTGGAGTGAAGGTGGTTGATGTTGAAGAGGCGGTCATCCGATCTGGAGTGAAGGTAAACTCCATCTTCTGACAAATTGAAAGCATGTCTTAGAAGAAGGGCAAAGAAAATGTCAAATAGCATAGGGGTAAGGTTGACACTGCTTTTTACACCAAGCTCAGCAGAGGTGTCTCCGTCAAATTGCACAGTGCTCATCGTACCATCATGAAATGACTCTATAAGGCTCAGGAGTTTGGGAGGAGATCCAATGAGAGGCAGCATCTTGAAAAGCCCACCTCTACTGATTAGGCCGAATGCCTTAGTAAGGTCAATGAAAGCAAGGTACAATGGTTATTACTAATAATGAAAGCAAGGTATTACTATGGTAATGGTTATTATGGAAATAAGGTATTACTATGAAAATGGTTATTACTAATAATGAAAGCAAGGTACAATGGTTATTACTAATAATAATACTCTTTAGACTATTTTTGCAAGACTGATGACTCCTCCTCCTCCTCCTCTGCCTAATGATACTACTACCAGCAATAGTAGTAATTATAGCATGGATACTAGACATTGTAATAGTCAACAAGAAGGAAAAGATCCCTGCCAAATCTTACAGTTTATGCGGTCCATAAAGTGAACATGACAGAAGCCAGAAAACCCTAAGCAAACACATAGGAGCTTGCTGGGGATTATGGAGCGTAAAGAAAATTGTCAATAGATATAAGAACACTAGGAACAGTTTCAATATGTCTGGAAAAAAAGTTAGGTGAAATTGGAACCAAAGGAAAGATCGATGCCATACTATGCATAGAACTGATGACAACAGCTGAAATATTGAAGAGAACCATTGACTACAGAAACCAACGCACAATACAAGATAACCCCCCCCCCCAAAAAAAAATCATAGAAATAGATTAACATTGATTAAACACAACTAAAACTTGGAAATATATTTCTTACTATTCGTACTGTCTGCATCTTCTTTGGATCAGTTGAAATGGATTGGGGTACAAAATAGATTGATAGCAAAATTGTAGAGATAGAGAAAACCTCAGGTGTGAGAAAGTGTTAAGAATGATTGAGATAAACCGACTTTTATGATAATCAGAAAGAGCAATGGATCTAATATATGAACTCTAAGAAAGATTTGATGAGAAAGAAAGACCAAGAAATTTCAGAGTCGATTTCTTCTCAAGAACAGAGCCATCAATGAGATTCTCAGGAAGAAAAGAGACACACCTACGATTGAAAGATATCAGCTGTGTCTTAACAGGATTAAACAAAACAAGCCATTTCTTACTCAATCCATAACTCAACCAAGCTCAATTTTTAGTTGCTGTATATTTCATTTGATCCAAGAAAGATGGGTACCTAAATACCTAAATAGACCGCAATGTCATCAGCAAAAATGTTAATTTTCTGAATAATATTCTCAAGAAGGTTGTAGCAACTGACACTCGCTACAAACACAGGCAGAAGATAATTCTCACAACTCGAGATTTGAAATCCATTTTCTTCCCGGCTTGTCCGATCAGAAACCAGCTCTCTATCACGTGACAGAGTATATAAAAGGTGAAATCTGAAACCATTAACCCTCTTTCAACCTAACCCTGCCTGGGAGCAGACTTTGCCCGGGGCTTAGGCCCCAAGCTGAACGTGAGTACTACGAGCTAGCTATGGCTCTTTTCAAACTCACATTTATTTTCATGTGCTGTACCCCAAACAAACATTCTTTGTCAAGCTAAAGAACACACACACACACACACACACACACACACACACACACCTACTTTTTCTTACCACGAGACACTAACCCTTTGCCCTGTCTCCACTGTCGCACGCATGCTCCTACATACATAAACACACTGAAGTCTTTGCCCTTTCTTTCTCTTTTAACTGGCTTCCTTCATACCAATGGCTACTACCTATAAACACGTGTAAACAGAACTAAACTGTTCTTTTCTTCAACCAACCGGCATGATATTAATTCTATCTTCACACAAGAACACTTCAACTTACTAACCTGTTCCTCTTCTACTAACGCTACTAACGAAGATGACAAATAAAACTGTTTATTAAATGTTAAAATAAGACTTCTTTTCATTATCTTCATTATTAACGAAAAGGTCATCTATACAGAGAAGAACGGAAGATTTGTTCAGTTATTTTTTACCAAGTTCTATCTGTGTCTCAAATTTGATCTTAAAATCCAGACGATTGTTTTTCTTTGTGTCTAATGACTCCACATTTCAAAATAAAAAGTAATTTCGTTTCGGAGCAGAAAAATGGACTAGCGACACAATTTGGTATTCTTGTAACACAACCTTAAATTTTCTTATTTTTTAGTAAAATCTGTAAATTCTTAACGGGACAAAAATGAGTAAACTTGTTCCAACCTATTTACGCGTTTCTGTTGAAAGAGTTAAGATAATTGTAAAAAGATAAGTCGAAAGAATTGATCCCTGAGTAACACAAGCAAAAAAGAAAAAGAGAAGCTTCAATCATGAAGAAAAAAACCCAAAAGAACCTTAACACTCATCCAATAATCCTGAAGCTTTTGTATAAGACCAGAATACCATACTCTGTCGAATGCTGTCGAAATATCATGAGTAATAGCCCTAACCTTACCTAAGTTATCCATAAACCAGCAGATCTGCTTAATTACAACAGAAGATCAACAGTTGCATGAAAACACAAAAGCCATACTGAATATTACTAAACAGGGCCAGACTTTCCAGAAAAATAAACAAATTGCTGTTGATCTATCTTTCAAAATCTTTGCTAACAACAGAAAGGAAACTAACTAGTTTGGTCGAACCAATCATCAGCATTTTTAAGATAGAAACTCTTTTTTATTTTTATTTTATTTTTTTTTATTTATTATTTTTTTTTTTTTTTTTTTTTTTTTTACAGGGGAATCACTATTTACCAAAGCCTGAAGACCACTTGAGAATAAAAGTTACTGACTTTATGGTGGTCGTTGAAACAGCAGCATAGTTATCGTTAGTGGTAGAAACAACATATGATTTGATTATTTAGGACATAAAAAATTTGTTTATATTGGACTTGAGGATGACCATGCTGTAGTCAGCTGGCCAGAGTGGTGCGGGCGGATAATTATAGGAAGGAAACTTTGTTCATGGAATTAGTGTTTAGATTTAGGCGTAGATCTAGTGTAAGGGAAATTGTTTGTTGTGAAAGTTTGGTGTGCGTGAGCCAGAAATTGATGCTCAGACGAGCACTTGCCGTGAAACTAACATATGAGCAGAGTCAGGCTTGCAACGTCTCTTCTGTGGGGAAGAGATCCCAGAGATGAGAAAATGGCATCAAAGAAAAGGTTTCAAAATCAGTTTTGAACTCTGTCAAGGCAGAATAGGATTTTTTTTTTTTTTTTTTTTTTTACATAGGCATCACCACATTATCAAGGCCAAGAGTCCACTCAAGGATAAGGGTTAAAGAGTGTACAGTAGAAATTGGACAATACAGTAATCATTAATAATGAAAACTTTGTAAATTTGATAACTTATATGGAACGGCTCATCAAGAACTTATTTACGTTAGACTTGAACACAACCATATTGTAGTCAGCCGGAAAGCAGGAAAACGGAAGACAATTCCACAGGCGTGCAAATTCTGAGCAGCTTCTGCCCAGATGTGGTAACAGTACTCCATTTTTCAACCAAAAACGGAAACAGGACTGAGACAAACTGATCGAATAATTTTGAAAGGATAGGAGAACGTTCAAGAGCAGATCGTTTGAGAACAGCAACACGAATTGAATAAGACTGGTCAAGATTCGAAAGAACTTTAGCAACCAATTTTGTATTAAGAAAGACACAGTGAATAATTAAGCAGACTTAACAACATTCTTGTGGCCTTTTGGCTAGAAACAAAGTGTAGTATCTGTTCTTATACTACACTTCACCTTTTCTGACCTCGACCAGTGAAGGAGAAATCCTTCTAGCCTGAATCAATTTTTATTTTTGTTCCTATCCAGAGTGCCCCTTTTTAAGGAGCTGGATTTTCCCCACAGTAAAAAATCAACCTTGTGTTTAACTCTGCCTTCGTGGGGAGGCAAGTAAGCAAGAACATTCTAGATCAGTTTTTCTCAACCTTTGATGACCCATGACCCCCTTAGTGAGTAGCGGGTTAATGCTCTCTGCATTTCAACAACAAAAATTGCAGATTTTTTTTTGTTGTTTATTTAGTTATTCTAAAATTATAAATCAAAGCGAAAATTTTGCTGAAAATGATAAGTTTGTCATAAGTGTGTGTGTGGTGAGGCTTCTTATGTCCAGTTCTGTCTTGGACACAGCAAAATGAATATCATTCCTAACACCAAGACGGTTTCTGGACTTTGTTTTTATGGTCACTAGGTCAGAAAATCCGCATCCTCAAAGATATGTTACAGTGAATTGCATGAGCATTATGTTAAGTATGGGGATATGCATCCTGAACCTTGCTTCATCTTCAGTAGGTTCAATTTCAGTGTTGGAATATCCAATGGCGCTTTTTTCTTTTTTTTTTTTTTTTTACATTTTCACCCCCAAACAAGGCACATTGCCACTTTGATGTAGGGGGCTACTATCAGGGGCAACAACTACTGGAGCACTATGTTGGGATTTGGGCAGCAAGATGTTGGTTCACGTTACACTTGAACTTCTGCATGTCAGTACAGTTAGGGAAGCAGGGACCTGGAATGGAATTCCAGAGTCTAGCGGTTCTGGGGAAGAAACTACTGGAGTAGAAAGATCTTTTACATATAGGGATCTCTACTGTGTGGGGGTGGGATTTAGCTGCCTGTCAGGTTTGTCGAGGGTGTCTACGTCGTGGGAGCACAAGTGTCTGCAGTTTGTCAGAGCATTCGCCATTAAAATACTTGTAGAACAGGCAGAGGGATGCAACGTTTCGTCGATGGGACAGAGGCTGAAGCTTAGATGCCAGTTCAGGGCCTATCAGATTGGCAACTCTCTTTTGAACCTTGTCTAGGAGCGAGAGACTAGCAGCAGATGCACCAGCCCAAATGTGACAACAATATTCCATACATGGGCGAATGGTGGCCTTATAGAGGTACAGGATACTTTCAGATGTCAGTAGTTTTGTCAAAATAAGATTTGAACTCAGCAGAGAGAATTTCGAAATGTCCAGTGAGATGTAATTTTTATCTTAATAGGAAGTTCAATTCTCTGCATTTGCAAATACCTGTCCTCTATATAATTTATGGCTCGCACTTTTACAAAATGTGCGCTAATAGTACATACACTCTGATAACCATGGTTTTTGTAATCAAACAAAAACTTTTTAAATCAACAAAATTTTATTGACATTATAGTGATAGTATGACAAGAGAAAGAGAGAGTTTGGGTCAGTATAGAGGTGGTGTGTGGTTGTTGTGGTTATGACAGAAGTGTGTCAGCTGGCTTCTGTCTCATTCTCTCTCTTTTGTCTGACTAATTGCCTTTATTTATGACTTATATTGACATCACCCCACATTCCTTGATTGAGATCTAATTGTTCACTTATTTTGACCTTTGATTTGAAATTTGCACTTTAAGCAATTCCAATCCAGTTCAAATATTTTCTCTCATTGTTTCATGATCTTGATTCTTTGATTGGAATGTAGGGTTGACGTCATCGCCAGCAGTCCAACTTACAACTGGTTTTGTCCGGATCCGATATTTTCCAGCATTGTCCATCACAACACAATAAAAGAAACAAGACTGTGAACCCAATCTTGATTCCTGCCTTCCAGATTTCAATTTGAGCAGACAGTCCGGCAAGTTTGTCTTAAATGTCACCGACTTTTGCATCACCACCTTATAAAAATTGGTTCATTTTGTTTTCATGGCTGGAGTTTGTCACCTTATATAGATTGGAAGATGTTGCATTTGAATTACATTTTTCCGGTTCCTCTTATGACTCCCTGATCGAAGGCCTACTTAAGAGGCCGTAGGTCACTGATTGAGAAACACTGTTCTAGATTCTCCAAAAATCATGAGAGGCAACCTTTTGAAATTAAATACTGACGAATCCTTTGAAAATAGCTAGACTTAACTTCAGAGATTGTTCTCTTATAGAATATTCTGGAAACTTTAGAACCATCCCAACGATGCTGGTTAAAGGAATGTTTATGATGGACTACGGCAGAAGCACAAACAGATGAAAACCAGGGAACAGAATGAGGTTTGGTTTGAAAGTTATGATGAAGAATAAAGGTATTAATTACGACAAGGAGCCAGTCAGTATCATCCTTGGCAGCATCATTCAAAGATGCACCAAAGATAGGATCCCATGAAGCTGCGAAACACATCCCAATCAGTTTTCCTGTAATTAAACATCTCTCTATGGACGAAACATTCAAGAAAAGTAGAAGGTGGATCTTAGGTTTACTTTCAGCAACCGCATAACTCTCGCTTCCTCTTATTTTGTCCTTTAGTCCTCACATTTCATGAGCGATGTTTCTGACAAAGGCAATAATTGCTGTATTTTGAGTCAGAATCTGGTGAGCTAACATTGTTGGCTAGCTTTTGATCTTAAAGTAATATTTCATTTACATTTTTCTTTTAGCTCCTTATATTAAGTGGCTTCATGAAACGAATTCCATAAAAAAAAATCGAAGGCTTCACTGAAAAATCAATCTGAACATCATCAACAGGATGATGAGAAGGACACAATGAAGGAAATGGAACGTAAATCAAGAAAAAGATCAAGTAAGGGTATTGTATGATAGCGTACCAAAAAGGAGTATGCCATATAATGTGTACCATAGTACGTAATGTATCAAAACAGAGAGTATGCTATGTAATGTGTACCATATTATGTAATGCATAAAAAAGGGGAGTATGTTATGTAATGGGTACCATATTATGTAATGTATCAAAAAGGGAGTATGTTATGTAATGTGTACCATACTATGTAGTGTATCAAAAACAAGAGTATGTTATGTAATGTGTACCATATTATGTAATGCATAAAAAAGAGAGTATGCTATGTAATGTGTACCATATTATGTAATGCATAAAAAAGGGGAGTATGTTATGTAATGTGTACCATATTATGTAATATATCAAAAAGGGAGTATGTTATGTAATGTGTACCATATTATGTAGTGTATCAAAAACAAGAGTATGTTATGTAATGTGTACCATACTATGTAGTGTATCAAAAACAAGAGTATGTTATGTAATGTGTACCATATTATGTAATGCATAAAAAAGAGAGTATGCTATGTAATGTGTACCATATTATGTAATGCATAAAAAAGGGGAGTATGTTATGTAATGTGTACCATATTATGTAATGTATCAAAAAGGGAGTATGTTATGTAATGTGTACCATACTATGTAGTGTATCAAAAACAAGAGTATGTTATGTAATGTGTACCATATTATGTAATGCATAAAAAAGAGAGTATGCTATGTAATGTGTACCATATTATGTAATGCATAAAAAAGGGGAGTATGTTATGTAATGTGTACCATATTATGTAATATATCAAAAAGGGAGTATGTTATGTAATGTGTACCATATTATGTAGTGTATCAAAAACAAGAGTATGTTATGTAATGTGTACCATACTATGTAGTGTATCAAAAACAAGAGTATGTTATGTAATGTGTACCATAGCACCATACGTGATATGTGTACTTGTGACAAAAAGTTCATCCTGATGTGCATACATGTCACTAAATGTCTATGGTGGTTCTTCACTATCTGTACCCTAAGTTATGTTGCTGCGGTCTATTTACGTTCCAATGCTATGATCGTCTAAATGTTCATATGCGCGCGTGCGCGTGCGCGCGCGCGTGTGTGTGTGTGTGTGTGTGTGTGTGTGATAGATGCATTTTGGACATACCTTAGTTTCATGCGTCGTTGATCTTGTCCACCTGGAATTCATCTTGTTCTTGAAGAGGAGGCTGGAACCTGTTCGAACGAATATGCATTCACTTCCAAGAACGCTGGTTGGTTTTCTATAGTTTTTATTCACTTTCCATGGTGTCGATCGCAGAAGAATGGAAAGTGAATATCTTTGCTTGTGTGGTTAATTCTAGGTCTCCATTCTAAGACACGTCAGCCCCATCCCTGGTGAAGGGGGGGGGCGACCTGTTAAACCGTCTGCTCTGCTCAACGTCCAAATTCCAACTCTTATTTATTCTCCTCAGCTAACTAGAACTTCATAACATACATGTACTTCCGTCAGCTGACCAGATACTTCAGGTAAACTTGTCTATGATATGCTTTTGCCATGTTTTGACAGATTTTCAACATTCTTCACATTCATCTCCCGTTACATCTCTCCAGTTAGATAGATAGATAGATCGAGATGGATTGATACAGAAACAGATAGATAACTAGATCGATAGATATATTGATAATACACATAGATAAATAGATAGATCGACAGACAGATAAATAACTAAGAAATAGTTTCTTGTGTTCGATCTACTATATAACAAGGACGGTCGATAAAAATCGTTAACAGGAAAGCACATACACAAGGTGACAATTTGGGACAAGTCATGTGACCCATCCTCATTTCCTGTTTGAGCCACAAGGACTGCTATAAATAAGGGCAGTAAATCAAGATGGCAAAACTATTTTGTTATCTTAGTGATATGATTGGAGCATAAGGTGGAGCAGGTGTTAGTCTGATTGCAAGAGTTAGAAGGTGATGGATTAAGTCTATGGGACTTCTGCCATTACTAACCAGCAGAGCATGACCAGTGTCGATCAATAGTAGAATCACTCCCGGATATACATGTCAGGCATGTATATGCAGGGTGATGAGGTATGAAAGTGAAATCTGACTAATGAGGATTGAGGACATGTGTTGCATGAAAGAAATGATATGAGAATGGTACAATAGATTTGTAAAGTGAATCATAAACCTGAGGAAGTCAGAGGAAGATTAAATTTGAGCAGTATATGGTGAATGTGTACAGAACAGGAGACTTTGTTGGTTTGGTCACGTTGAAAGAATGGATAAGAGTTTTGGGGATTAGTAGATGCATAACAGATGAGATAGTTGGGTCAGTTGGCAGGAGAAAATCAAGGAAAACATGAGAGAAAATGATAGAAATGGATTTGAGAGAAAGAGGGATAAATAAAGACCTGGAGATAGGTTGGTTAGGAAGTGAATTTCTAAAAGTTGCCAAACACCTGTCAGCATTTAAAACAGATGCTACACCATGATGGTGATGGTTTGTTGTTGTTGAGCATCATTCATTCATTTCGTATAAATCAGATTGTTGGTATTTGTTTCCCTAATATCTTTCTAGTTAGAATTATTTCTAAAAAAGGCATCGAATATTTATGGGAGGGACCACGTGAAGGTTGCCAACATCTCTAAGTGAAAGTGTTTCTGTGGAACGAACTGGATTCGAACTTGACACACACAGTTTGTCAGTTTGTGTCGTTAACCACTTAGCCATCGACACCTCCATGATGATGATGATGATGATGATGATGATGATTGCATCAAATTTGGAAGAAAAGTTACAATTTAAATACGTTAAAAAAAAACAATAGAATTTTATTTCAGGATAAGAAATGTAATTTAAGACCAATAATCAATTTTATTCAAAACCAAGCGAAAATGGGTGAAACATTTCAACTGTTCCTATAGTACAATAGAACAGATATTTTTGTTGCATTGAAAAGTTGAGCCTCGCGTCGTCCGGTTTATTGATCTATCGACGTTGGAATTTTTTTTAGAGTTTTTTTTTTGGGGGGGGGGTCTTGTCAGATGATTGCTACAGTTATGGCTAGTCACGTGATGGAATGGAAGAAGAAGAAGAAGAAGAAGAAGAAGAAGAAGAAGAAGAAGAAGAAGAAGAAGAAGAAGAAGAAGAAAGGAGGAGGAGGAGGAATAAGGTGAGACTGAGGGAAAGGAAATGAAGAAGCGTGAAATAAGAGAGAACGAGAAGAAAAGAACATGGCGTATAGTAAATAATTATATATATATATATATATGTATATATATATATGTATATATTATATATATATATATATATAATATCTATATATATATTATATATATATATATATATATATATATATATATATATATATATATATATATATATATATATATATATATATATATATATATATATATTAAGTGATGGTTGTGTAGTTCCAACGAGAGAAAAAATGTATATTTTAAAGAGTGTAACCATCAACAATTGTGGGTTTTTTTTTTTTAAGGTTTTCATCATATTTTTATTTTAAAATATTTTTATAACGCGTTTCGAGCTTAGGGTAATATATATATATATATATATATATATATATATATATATATATATATATATATATATATATATATATATAGAGAGAGAGAGAGAGAGAGAGAGAGAGAGAGAGAGAGAGAGAGACACACACACACACACACACACATACACACACACACATACACACACACACACACAGTGTAACCGGGATATAAGTAAAACGGATATAAGAGAGATTTTCTCTGGTCCCAAATTACAAATTAGAGCCTGTGTACAGTGTGTAACCCGGATATAAGAATATAAGAACCCTGGATATAGATGTAACAATAACACGGGTATAAAAGAGCTGTATCCCGCCCCTATTAGAAATTTCTTATATTCGGGTTACACTCTATATATATATATATATATATATATATATATATATATATATATATATATATATATATTACCGAGGAAAGACGGAGTACGAGAAATAGAGATGAAAAGAAAATAACGATTTATCAAAGTGTAGTATCTGTTCTTCTGCTGCACTTCCATTTCTTGTTCTCTTTTGGTGGAGGAGAAATCCTTCACGACTGAGACAATTTTTATTTTTGTACCTTTTCTCCACGTTAAAAAACGACCCTGGTGTCTAACTCTGTCCCGTGGGGAGGCATAGTAAATAGGTACAAGTTAGGAGAAAGAGAGAGACGAGCGAAGAAGGCGATTACGATGCAAATGATTTTTATATGAGATGAAAGAATTGAAGAGAAAAAGAGATGAAGTGAGAGGGATGCTGAAGAGAAGACAGAAGAGGAGTGAGAATACGGAAGATAAGATGTGTAAGAAAAAAAGAGAGAAAGAGAAAGAGAAAGAAAAAGAGAAGAGGAACAGAGAACGTTGGAGATAAAAGCATAAGAATAGAACTATTAAGAAAGAGATAGAGAGAGGTAGAGATGGGAAAGAGAGAAAGGTGAAGAGATAGATAGATAGATAGATAGATAGATAGATAGATAGATAGATAGATATTAAAGAGAGAGAGGGGAAAAGAGATGGGGGAAATAGAGAGAGAACGTGGGAGATAAAAAGTGTAAGAATAGAAAAAGATCAAGGGGGGGGGGTCATCATCATCAGCGACCACGGATCTCTAAATCATAGAGGTATGATAATTTCGGGAAGACAAGTAAAGACGGTAATTTCCCGCTGCTTTCCGTCTTGATTCGGAGTGCATCATCTCCCCACCCCTACCCCGTGAATTAAACGCACCCCCAGATACCACCCTGGAAAGTTTTACGACTCGACGCGGTACATACAACGCCTAGTCTAGAGAGGGGTAGTGAGAAAGAAATAAAGAGAGAGAGA
Organism: Euprymna scolopes; assembly: GCF_053919585.1. Lineage (NCBI taxonomy): Eukaryota > Metazoa > Mollusca > Cephalopoda > Sepiida > Sepiolidae > Euprymna > Euprymna scolopes. The sequence continues at coordinate 13,813,017 of NC_136521.1, read as the reverse complement.
GAGAGACAGACAAAGAAGTAGAGAGAGAAAGAGAGAGACGGAGAGAAAGAGAGGGGGTGAGAGATGAAGAGAAGGAGGAGAGAGCGTGGGAGATTAAAACTTGTAAGAAAAGATGAAATTGATTTTGTTAAGCAAAGCAGAATTTCATGTCATTTCGCGACTACAAAATGCACTTGTTGACCTCGGCATTTGTGCGTTATTGGGTAGGAGCAGGAGAAGGGTTAGGCTTAACACAGCGGAGTGGGAGGACGGACCACAATTCCTTTCATATATGTGCAAACTGGTGAACGCGGGGGGGGGGGGGTTATACAACCAAGACGCACACGAAAATTTACGGACACGTGTTTTCGTATTTCTAAACAGATAATATTGTCGACATTTAACTCTTTCCGCCTCCACTTAGGTACCAGCTGTCTCTTTCCGGCGTTGCCCGGGGATCAAGAAATTCCGTTTAAAAACAAAACTCACGGCCAGGCATAAACAAATGAAGGCAATAATGTAGTATAGTTAGCAGCACAAAAATGGAAGAAAATATGCAACAACAAACTGTTACCAAACGCAATAAAATTTACTTACAACTAAAGTGTTTTAAACTTTGTTTCTTTATTTCAAAAATTCCATTACTTTCACTGAGCTGAATTTATCAAAAATAGCAGTCGATTTTATTTTATGACAAATAACGGTTACCAAACGCAATAAAATTTACTTTTCTACTAGAGTGTTTTAAAGTTTGTTTCTTTTGCAGTTCTTTAAGTTTTTTTAGGTGAGGTATGAATGTTTGTCTTGTTTTGATTGTTTGGAAAATTATTCTCATCTTAGGTGTTATTGACACAACGTTTCGTCGATGAAACCTTTGACCTTCGTCAGGTGTTAAACTCTGTGATTTTTGTGTGTTTATTATTATTATTATTATTATTATTGCAAGAAATCGGACCTTGGGTTTGAGGGTGTATCCGTAAATTATAAAGTAATTTTTCAGGGGGTCACTTGAGTATTTTTAAGACTTTGGTATGATTCAATTTTTAACTGAACCCTCCTGTTAATTGTCACTATTAGTGAAAAAAAACAAAACAAATTTTTACGAAACCGTGGATAGACATCGTACGTTTGCTTTCGTTTTTTTTTGTCTAGAAAACACATTGCAAGGGAGGCAACTCTAAGAAAAAAGTTTTTTATTGGGATTATCTCCCTTGAGTTTGGCGTATTTTGTGGAAAGGTTTAAAAAAAAAAACGAAAGGAAGAAACTTTTTTTAATTATGTTTTTTTTTTCTCTTATTTTCCGCATATAAATTTGTAATTAATGGATTCCAAATATGGTTAAATTCAAAACTTGGACGGCTTAGGAGGTTGTTGCTATCCATCATATGTGTTGCTTCCTTGAGTTTGCTAACCCTCCATCTTTCTTCTATATCTAGTATTTAAATATCATCCCATATTGGAGAATGGATGCCTTTTTCTCTCTTCTTATGTTCCATACGTCCCTACATATGTTGAGGACTAGGATATATAAAAATCCTAATCCCGTAACAAAATAAAATAATGAAACGAATGGAATGAAGGAAACAAAATTCAATTGCTGGACAAAATAAACATGTCGTTTATTATCTGTCAAAAATAAAATGGTTTAGGTGTAACACGTGTTCATTCAGGCGTTGACGACTACATGCGTGGAAAACAAAGGGATGAAGTCGAGGACGAAAAATGGCCGTCCCGCATGTAGAAAGGGGAATAGAAAGGGAGTGTTTGCTTCAGCAAAACCGTGCGTTCATGATAGCAGTCGTCCACGTGGAAAAGTCTTCAAACCAAGAGCTATGGACGCCGAACTTGCCTGGTTGACGAAACCAGGCAAAAAGGAAGAAAGAGGAAGTTGAATAGTGTTGTGGACTTTTATATCGGGGTGAGTGTTCTGACTGCGCATGTCTGGAATTCCTTTCAGGGGAAGTGACGTTTCGCATGTGTGCGTACTTGTGCGCTTATGTGTGTGTGTAGGTGTGTGTACGTTAGCGTGTGTGTGTGTGTGCATGTGAATGTGAGTGTATGAGGATGTGTATATGCGTGTGCATGTGTGTGTATGTGCGTGCGTACATGTGGGTGTGTGTATGTGAGGAAAACATGTTCGAACACATATTAACAACTACATGTTAAAGCGTGGGTAACGTTACAAGTCAATCCATGCAAAAATCATCATTTTTTTATTGACAACTTGGATAAACAAAAGTAAAGAGTTAACAATAAACGAGAACGTTCCAGTTGAAGAAAAAATTATGTCACTACGAAGTTAAATAGATATGTTTGTTTTGGCTGGTGTCGCATTTACGTGTCTGTAAATAGGATAGACGTGTATGTATATTAGTTTGTCTTCGGGAGTATATGCATGAATTTATGTTGGTTGGTTGTTTTTGCTTTACGGTATATCAACCCTTTTCGGGTTATTTAATGCCGAATCCAAAGATTTTGAAGAAAAATTTTTTTAATAGAATATATTTGTTGTTTTCACGTCGGTTTCTATTTAACCCATTGTTGGGACCCTAACAGGTACTACCACTCCGGGTCAGAGTGGACCTGGGAGCAATGGTAATTAAAGGGTGGCTCCATACTCCCCAAAGCCCACAAGCTGGGGCCTCACTACTGGATATAGTTTAAGGTCATATCCAGGGCCCCCATTGCATTTTACCCTCTGCAGGGGGGCAGTCAGCATATTCTAATGTTCCACCGACAGGGCCAATGAATTTATGTGTATACGTTTCTTTAGCAGAGTGTATATACTGTCGCTATGCTTAGTTGTTCATGGAAGGCTGTTGTCATGTATAAGCTGTTTAGAACAACGTGTCGCAACGTGTTGCATTACTGCAAGATTCTTTGAAAGAAAAGCAAGAAAAAGAAGACGAAAGCTGTGTGTTTGGGTTTTTATAGTTCTTTATTAGCTTGCCTTTGTTTTATCAATTCAAAAGTATTTCTACGGATTTTTACCAATCTGTATTATCTGAATTATTGGGAGGTGAGGGTGGTACAGTGGTTAATGACACAGACTGACAACATGAGCGTCCCACGTTCGAATCCAGATTGTTCCACAGAAATCATCTTGACTTAGAATGTTTGCAACCTTCATGTGGTTTCTCCCGTAAGTACCTGATGTCTTTCTAGAAAGAACTCTGACTAGCAAAATATCAGGGAAACCAATGCTAACAGTAAAATCATTGGATTCATATGATGATGATGATAATGATGATGACCTGGATAATTCAGACTACTGTTTTCATCTTGAATGTTTCAGCGATGTTTTTATCTGCGTAACCCATTACTGCAAGATTGATTCCCTGCTGATTACAATATGATCGTTTTAAAAACCAAATGTAAAAAGAAACACTTGTCAGAAACAATCACATTTAGTTCATATCATTGTTTATTTTATTGACAATCATTCCATCTTAATAACTGAAAGAACTCTCATCCATTAAACTTTTAATGTAGTCATGGCATTAAACGTTCAGTGTAACCATACCATTAATCATTTAATGTAACCATGCCATTAAACTTTCAATATAGTCATAACATAACATTAAGCTTTCAATATAGCTATACCATTAAGCTTTCAATGTAACCATACCATTAAACATTTAATGTAACCATACCATTAAACATTTAATGTAACCATACCATTAAACTTTCAATATAACCATACCATTAAACTTTCAATGTAGTCATAACATTAAGCTTTCAATATAGCTATACCATTAAGCTTTCAATGTAACCATACCATTAAACATTTAATGTAACCATACCATAAAACATTTAATGTAACCATATCATTAAACTTTCAATGTGACCATACCATTAAACTTTCAAGGTAACCATACCATTAAACATTTAATATAGCCATATAATTAAACTTTCAATGTAGCTATACCATTAAACTGTCAATATAGCCATACCATTAAACTTTCAATGTAACCATTCTATTAAACATTTGATGTAACCATGCCATCAAACTTTTAATGTGGTCATACCATTAACTTTCAATGTAATCATACCATTAAACATTCAATATAGCCATACCATTAAACATTTAATGTAACCATACCATTAAACTTTCAATCTAACTATACAATTAAACTTTTAATGTAGCCATACCATTAAACTTTCAATATAACAATACAATTAAACTTTCAATCTAGTCATGGTGACTGCAACGTCTTGTTAGACGAGTGCCACTCCCTCAGATACTGAAAGTCCATGAGCCCGAAAATGACTTTTTTTTTAGTCTTGCCGGCGAATTCACACGCTCAAGCAGACATGACACTGAAGACGGTCATTGGTATACATACATATATATAGATACACGCATACATACATATATACACATACATACACACATATACACATAAAAATCTATAAACATACACACATATATATATACATACATGCATACATACATACATATACATACACACATGCATACATACACATATATACACACATATACAAATACAAACACACATATACATACATATACACATACAAATACGTACACATATATGCACATATATATACATACACATACATTTACTTACATATACATAGATATATATGCATTTATACACATACATGTATGCACATACATATTCATACACACACACAGACATATATACATATATACACATACATATATATATACAGACAGGCTCAAACATATATACACATATATATACAAACACACAAGCATATATACACACATACATATATACATATATACATACATGTATATATAAACACGTACATACACATATACATGGATATATATAATGATGGCAGATCAATTATTACATGCTTCCACCATTTCAGGCTTACACACGTCACAACTTTTCCATCGCCACAAGACTATTTTTTATAAACAAATGCCTGAGGGAGTATCTATACAAAGATGATGTTACAGAGTTTTAGCTTTGTACGACAGCTAAATCTCTCTCAGTTCAAAATGTTGACATCCAGCAACAAGCAAGAGCAAGATAGCCAGCAACAAGTCAAACTGCAGACCAGCTAAATGCAGGTACTGGTCTCCTGCTTTATGGTTTTTTAAATCAGAGATTTGCTTCTCCTAGAGAGGTTGCCTTCACCACGGCTTACGGGAGCCCTCTTCATCCCACATGCACATGGAAATAAATACATGCATGCATGCATACATTCGGGTGTATGCACATATACATATGCGTGTACACACACATGCAACCATATACACATAGAGGCACACATATACATACATATGTATATATACACATACATGCTAATAAAAAAAAATCCTACAGTATAACTGAACGTTTACTAAATATAATTAGATTCTTCTTAGACAATAGGACCATCCAGTTTTTCATTGATGGATATACATCTAAGCAGCATAACATTAATGCTGGAGTGCCTCAGTGGTCGATCGTTGGACTATTATTATTATTCCTGATATCCATAAACAACCTCCCTCATAATATTGTGTCCGACATGGGTATATTTACTGGATCATACAACATTATAATATGCATGAGGGAAGAGCGGATGTACATAAATCTAAGACAATGAAAGAATCGTTAGAAAATGACCTCCAGGTCATAGTGAAATGGGGTCGCAAATGGATGGTAGCATTTAATGCTAGTAAGACTAAACTGCTCTCCTTTAACAATTACAAGACGCCTCTCCAACCACCAACATTCATGACAAATATCACCCTACCTGAGAATTCTTCCTTCAAATTCCTCAGCCTAACATTTGGAGGCAATATGAACTGGAACAAATATATTGAGGACATTGCAAAAGCTGCTGCAAAGAAGGTGGGTTCCCTCTATCGGGCTAGAAGACCACTCACCCCTGAAAGTATTCTGTACCTCTACATGGTCACCATTCACCCATGCATGGAGTATTGTTGCCCGCTTAGCAACAAAATCTCACCTCTTCACTGTGGAGGTCCCTAAATGCCAGAAAGCTTTCTATTCTAATAGTTCCTTCTCTCAAAGAGCTAGAGCTTGGAATTTCCTTCCTGCTACCTGCTTCCCTATGATATGCCTTGTTAGGGATGAATGCGAGTAAAAAAAAAACAACATCTTAGCGTAAATAAAAAAAAGAAGACATTGTACAGTTTGCAACTAGTTAAACTGCAAATTTATAACAGGTTATAAATTGAACAAAACTTCCTAGAACTGCCTAGCTATGACAATACTGTAGGGCTGCTTCTCATCTGACTACAACATGATCATTTTCAAGTCCACTGTAAACAATTTCTAGTTAACCCACCATTTTAATAATCAAGTTCTGACCAGATCAACATCATTACCTATCATTCTGGTGTTGTCTCACCAGCCACCTGACACCCATTTAACTCATCAAGGCTCAGAGGCCACTTGAGGATAAGTGGGGACAATGATCTTAGGATAAATACAATGCTAGTGGTACTTTGCCCGAACATAAAAATCAAACTACATTTTATCTATGCATTCAAAGATGAACTTCTGATGATCGGACATTCAGTGAAACTGCAGCAAAGTATTCAGATAAACCAAATGGTTTTAAATATTAGAACTAATTATAATTTGAATATACGAGGGTTGTTCAAAAAGTAAAGCCTCCTATTTTTTTAAAACTCAAAATGTTCAAGAGTTACAAAGATGAGAGCGGTACCATTAAAACAAGCAACATTTTGTGCTCCAGAATTTATTTTTCTACATAGTCACCATCATCCTCAATGCTCTTTTGCCAGGAATTCACTGTATATCTCTGCTTCTGATGCATGTCCATGACAGGGGTTGCTTTCTTATACGGAAAATCACATTGATACACCTGAAGTTAAGCAACGTTGAACCTGGTCAATACTAAAATGTGTTCGGAAGCCTGAAGAGTATTGGGTGCTGCCAGGCTTTTCTTGTCAAAGACACATGAAATAATGTGCTGCCTCCCCTCCCACAACCCGGAGGATTAGGGAACTCATTCATCCAACACCGTCAATATCTGCAACAGAGAGATGAAACTTTCAAGTCATGTACGCATAAGTTCAGTGATCATAGCAATGCCGTTTACAATCCCCTCTGATCCATTCAGGCGGAAGAAATGGGAGGCATTACTTTTGGAATGACCTTCATAATAAAATAATAATCTATTATCTTCAAGCTTATATGCATTGTCTTCGTTTCTGTACATGGCTTGAACAACTTTTGTCGACCACTTGTTCACCCCATAATTTATGTAAAACCCACCAGATTACATCTCTTCGTACTCTAAAATCTTTTCTCCATATGCACAAAAGCAAAATACAGGTTCTTCTTACCAAGATACTTCTCTTGCATTTGTCTCAGGATAAATATAGCATCATGTGTAATTTGTTCAGACAAAACAAACTGCATTTCATCCATGCTTCTTTTTTGTCTGTTCTGTACTCTTACAGTTTAATCAAGACATTTAAAAAAAATGAAAATATCGAAAAAAAAGTTATATTGTACGTATCCATTATGGAATGAAGTTCTCAGAGAAAAAAAAAGAGAGGAAAAAAAATCACTTTTTTTTTTTAACAACGAAAAAGCAATTTCTTATGATACCAAACAAAAGGTTTGATTTTTAGGAAGAAAAGCTAGTATTAAAGATGGGGAGGGAGTGTCGGCACTTTAAATTGAGTTATCTCCACGTGGCATGTCCAAAAAATTCAACGCACGGTTATAAAAACGTGTTTTTTCGCTGTAAAAAAAGGTAAATTTTTAGTTTACCGACCCCTTCGCATTTCCCTTAAATTTTTCGACTTTTATAGGTTTTCAAATATGATATGAAAACGAATATCGCATTTATTTTTTGCGCAAACAATGAGTTATCCCTTTATGAAGACATTCCGTATCCAACGTAATCACTATCAATTTACTGGCGGCCATCTTGTTTTCCAATACCCAAAAAAACGCCAGAAAAGGTCAACTTTGCCACACATCACTGGACACCCACCTCGACACCCCACCACCGGCGTTGACGCCAATAAAAGAAAAAAAAGAAAAATTTTATTGGAGAGAGAGGGGGAGGGTGTTCCAAAAAATCTTGAGCAGAAGGAAAGGACGTAACACAAGACCACAACTTATGTCACGGTAACGTGTATTGAGCGAATTTTTAACAGTATTTTGTCCAGTTTATTATTTATAACACCTTTTCCCAAACTTACGATGTCAAAGAGAGAGTCAGGCGCCATTTTGAATTTTCCAATACATCGGTAAACACTGCATGTTTTTCGAGCTGAATAAACATGTTACATTGAATAAAAACACGAAAAAATATCCAGTTTGGTAGAAAAGTAACTTATCTTGCCTTTGATAACATTTATTTGTTATATATTTGCTTTTTGACAACTTTTTTTGAATCTGTGTACAGTAATACAAACCCTTATTTAAAATTTAAGACATTAAATTATAACCCGTTTATGCAGGGTCCACCTTTCCCGTGAAATGCCAAAAACGGTTTATGTCAAAAATCGAAAATTAAAGTTTTTTTTTTGTTTGTTTTTTCGGTCAATGTCGATAATACATCAACGCACAACTTATCCTTAAAATGACCATTTTTGTAGGTTTTCGTGTATGTTATAAACGAATATCACATTTAAAATTGGAGAAGGGAGAAGATTCAATTATAGAACTTGTATAGTTTTTAACAGGTGCTTCTGCAGTTGATGTATTATCGGCATTGACCTTTTTTTTTCTTTTTATCATAAATCAAAATAATTGTTTAATCATGAAAATGCGTGATTTCTTTTGAAAAGGTGAACAGGGTGAGAAAAAACAAAAAAAGAGGAAAAAAAAAAAAAAAATAGTTAATGCTTTGACTTATCCCCCATAAAGCTTGGTCGCTTCAATTAAAAATTTATGTAGAAGAAAAGATTTGTCCGTTTCACTTCGAATTAACAGATATCGTGACAGGTATTGTTGCATGTACTCTGCCTGAATGCCAGGCCTCTTGACCCATTCTTTAATATCTCGCCAGAGACGTTCAATATTTTGTGTATGTATTGTAGGGTCTTGAGGGTCCACAAATGTTTTTTTTTTTTTCGTGAAAGATTGGCGAGGGGGAATGGTTTACCATTCTATGTGTGTAAAATTGGCCGAGATTACGGTAAGCTTTCCAACAATCACTAAATAATGGAACCTGGTAAAACAAATTTTGTAACTAACGGGACTAAAATTTCTTCATTTCTCCGTTCGTCTGGTCCTGTCAGAGCGAACACGAAACTCTCTCTATCTCTCCAAAAAGCCAAATCTGGCTCAGTTTTCTTCCTCCGTTATATTTTCTGCGAACAATCAACGTTTTGTCAATTGCCACCTTGATGCCTTCGCCGCCTATCGCGTTTTGGTGCTGCAGTGCTGCACCCAAATGTTCGCACACCTCACTACAGAACGACCGCCAGTCAAGCGCGGAACGGCTAGAAATTTGTAAATTCTCCATCACTGTTTTGTGATCCCACAGGTGGCTAAGAAAATGGTTAATAAATAATATTATCTTCCAGCATTCCATCCTGGTTTGCTCCAGGAATGTTCCTTTCGCGTCACTAACACTGTCGAGAAGCGGGAAAATATCCAGAGGGGTGGAGGTGGTGTTTGAAGCCGAAAAATGTATTGAGGACCATATTTCGGCCATTCTGGCTCCGTTTGGCTCTTTTTTCCTAAATTGGAAAATCGAAAACAAAATAGTCACCCGTAGAAACGATAGTGATTATGTTGGATACTGAATGTCTTCAAATATGGATAACTAGCTGTTTGCGCAAAAAATGAATGCGATATTTGTTCTCAACGTACCCGAAAACCTTTAAAAGTCGACAAATTAAGGTGAATTCCAAGGGGTCGGTAAACTAAAAAAAAAAAAAAAAAAAAAAAAAAAAAAAAAAAAAAAACGATCAAATTAAGTGAATTTTTTTTTTTTTTTTTTTTAAGATCCAGTCCAAAACGTATACGTACAATATAACCTTTTTCCGATATTTTCATTTTTTAATGTCTTGGTTAAACTGTATAAGTACCGTCTGTTCAATTATTTACTCATTTTCAGAACTTGATCTTTCATCAATTTTAAACATTTGTGATCAGTTGTATCCAATGCCGAGGATTTACGTTGTAAACAATTCACAATTGTTTACTAAAATCTCAGTCGTTCGAAACAATCTCTTATGAGCTGATTTTTTAAAATACGTGATCATCTCGATGCCCGTTTCACTGACAACTTTCATCAACGCATGAGAGCCTTGTTGTTTCATCCTTCAGCTTCCTGTACTATTTGTTTCTAAATTCTTTTAGCCAACAGCACCTTAATTTCAAATGTCATTTAACTCTTGAGAAATCGAGGTGACAAGATTTCCTCATTAAAAAAAAAAAAAAAATTGCAAAACTGTTTTTTTAAATAACACAACAAACCATAAAAATCTGTCAAAATATTTTATTTCGAGATTTTATACAAATTATAAAAAAACGTTTTATAAAAAATTGATTGCATTTATATATACACAAATCTTTTCTAGTATTTCCTTGTGTTAAGAACAGAAAAGCAATTAGAAACTGAATACAATATGTAAAAAAAAAAACTAAATCAGACTCACAGCTGGTACTACCAACCCAAAGAGTGCGAGATCTGACAGTGTTCCTGTATTCGTTTAAAGATTTGAGTTTTACTTCGTTAACTTCTTATTTAAAATAGCATCAGAAGAATCACTTAAAAACAAAAGTTAATGCATATGTTGAAATTGACGCCAGCTAAAATAGTTCCCTCTTTGAAAACAGTTGAAGTTTCAAATCTTGTTTGTACAAATGTAATTTTTTTATGTTCTTAGTTTTGTCAAATTATGTACATTTAAAGTTCTGAAATTTTTTAGATGTGGGCTGAATATTTATATTACTTGTATTAAACAAGGTGAGAACAATAATCCAATCATTACTAGTAATATAAATAGACATTTCATTTAATAATGGTATTCCATATGAAAACACTATGAAATATAATATATAGCTGAGTATAGAATTATTGTTGTATATATATATATATATATATATATTTGTTCAAGGTTAAAAATATCTAAAAGTAAAAATGATTGAATTTCACGAGGTTTTTGATAGCACTCAATAAAAAAAAAATAAAAAATGCAAGATATTATTTTATTCAATTTAAGTCAACAAAATTACCATTAGTCGTGACAATAGATCTACTGTTTCAGTCTAAAAAGACTTCATCAGGTGACAAATACAGGTTCTGGCATAATCTTTAATGAAAAAGATTTTTTTGTCACCTGATGAAGCCTTTTTAGACTGAAACAACAAATTTATTGTCATGACTAATGGTAATTTGGTTTGCCTAAATTGAATAAAATAATTATGTGCATAAAATAAAATATGCATCAGGTGTACTTGAAAGCCAAATCACAACGCAATATTATGAAATTTGCATCGTGAGTTGGCTTCCAAGCGCACCTGATGTATATTTTATTTTATACAAATTAAATCAATGTCTCTATAACAGAACTCACACCCGACATTAATTATGCATATATATATATATTTTTTTTTCAAATAAAGGCCAATATGTACTTAGGACGCAAAATGTTACCAAGTAAAAATAAAAACAAAAAACTTGCCAGATAGAACCATTTCAAATATTTAGGGACGGAAAAAAAAAAAAAAAAAAAAAAAAAAAAATCACGTTGTAAGTCAGACCCACCCATCGTTCATCTTAAATTAAATCAGAAAGAAAAAAATTTCAATATTTCTATGAGATTTTTTTTTCTTTTCTATTCTAAACTGACTGACAATTTTTTTTTTTGCTTTCCAGTTCGAGCTGTTTAATTTAAAAAAAATTTTTCTTAAATATTTATTTTAACTTTACCGATTATTTAAAGCATTTAAAAAATGTTCTTCACTGTCCTACAAGAATTTTGCGTGTAACATTCTCACATTAAAATAGCTGAAAGAAAGTTAAAGAAAAACAAAATGCTTAGATTATATACATTTGTATATTTTGGCAGCAAGTCATTATTCAAGCACGTCTGAATACGACAGCGTTATTCTTTTTTCCGATTTTTCTGGATATCTTCTCGATTTCACCGAGCGGTCTTTTTTTTTTTTTTTTTTTTTTCAGTTGGCATGTTGTACAAAATGGCGCCCAAAAGTTGTTGTTCAGCCATATTCTTCTCAGGCACTTTCTATCGGTGCGTCCAATTATCATCAGGAGTGGTTGTTGTTGTCATTTTCTTTTCCTTTCAGGTTTAGTGTATTTATATATATTTTTTTTATTATTGGTTAAAAGGTGGGTGTAGGATGGTTAGTGGCAAATTAGTTTTAATTTTAATTTTGATTTTTTATTTTATAGTTTATTTATTTAGTTTCTTGTTGGTTATTAAATACTCTTAGTATATTTGTCCCGGTATTAAATGAGATGCGATTAAAAAGGTTCTGTAGTTTATATATATATATATATATATATATATATATATATATATAAACATTCTGTTTTTCTTTAAATATTTATTTTTTTTTTTATTTCACTTTACATTTTACTCTTCTATATTTTCTTATTCTCTCACACTTATTTTTCTTATTCTTTTTCTTTTTAGTCTTTTAGTTGTATAGTCCAACATATTTCAATGAACTCCCATGACCTATAATACCTATTCCCAAAAGCATACTCCATGCCTCTACTGTCCAATCGCATTAAAGTCCTTCTCTAGCATATTGGAAGTACCATAATTATCTAATAATCCCCTGGACAACCCTCTCCCCTACCTCTAATGTATACCCCCCTCCATACAAGATATCCTAATATGCTTATTGCTAGACGTCACACCCATATTTCACCTGGAACCTTGTCTTCTATTCTGATGAGAAGCATTGGCTTTGAAATGCTTGACTTAAAGAGCTTTCATAAATCTTATACACACTATATTGTATTCCGTTTCAAATTGATCAATAAATCTATATGCATCAGTATATATATTTGTCTATTATAAATATATTTTCCGCTTGCGTGTGTATGTATATGTGTGTATCTCCATTTTGTGCACTAAAAAAAAAAAATCAATTTTCTTAAAGATGGAGATTTCGAAGACATTTTGGATTTCTACGAAAGACAAAACTTTTAGAAGCGTATTTACATGTAAACAAAGAATGTTGATAAAAATATAAAATGTATGAAAATAAATGAAATATAAAATAAAAAACGCATTTTTAATAAAAAAAAAAAAAACCTACTTTTGTTGTAATTCTGTACATCAATTTTTTGTTAAAATTTTTTTTTTGCAGACTTATATAACGGATCAGCTAAAAAAAAAATTAAAAAAAAAAATTACTGAATTGTTTTTTTTCAGAATGAAGCATCAAATTTCCATATTATTAATTTACTGGTTTAAATTTTAGAGTAGGGTTCAGCTTTCTTGGCAAATTTAACAAAGTCTCCCAGATTTTTTTTTTTTTTTCAACTGAAATGTCCATTTTATGAATGAATGCATTATCAGAATTTAATTTAAATTTACATAATCAGTATGATGTTCAATTTTTAAGGAGGGGTGAATAATTCCCCAACAGAGATAATTTTAACATCGATGGGAGTTTAGTTTAATATTTAACAGATTGATTAAGAAAAAAAAACGTCTTTAAATAAAATTTGCTGCTTTAACTTAAAACAATGTAAGAATTTATAAATTAAAAAACAAATTTTGCATTTGCAAAGTGAAACATATCGAGCTTATATTTAAATTTAAATGCATCTATGTGATTGTTGCCACTCCCTTACAGCTAGAAACATTTGAAAGATCAGTTAGGGAAAGGAATGATAATAAACAGATGGGCTGATTAATTGAATTCTACAGACCAATAACGGTGTGACAATTATTTGTTAACTTTTGGAGTGTTCATTTAATAATGGAGAAAATAAGCTGAAGAAAAAAAAGCAGTTTTTATGTAACATTTTAATGGAAAATGATTTGCCAAAATTATGAGTTTACTTCGATTAAAATAAAAATAAAACAAACAATTTGAACATCTGCTGATGAAGCAATTCAAAAATTACAAATCCCAATCCCTGTACATATCCACTCAATATTTAAATTGGAATGTGATTGTATAAATTCTTGCCACTCATCCACACAAGGACTAGTTGAAAGAGCAGTTAGAAAAATGAACGACAATAGACACAAACTACTAACACCATAACTAATCATAATTGAAAGTTTAAACACATCTACTCAAACAATACATTCATGAGTTTGTTTTATTTTTTCAACGGGAAACCATTTTATGTTAAATCTATCAAGTACACTAAACCCTTTCCACAAGTTGAACAGTAAGTTTAAATAATAATAAAAAAAAATTTTTTTTGAGGATTTAGTATCCAACCAAGAATTACAAAAATTAAAAGCATATTTCCATCTCAAACAAAGGTGTCACTTTTTGCAGAGGTCTCACCCAAATCTTGGCGGCTCCTGGATGTGGTCGGCATTTCATAATCAACATTGTGCTTGCTGTCGTATTTGTAATCGTAGGGTTCGTATTGGTCATCGTATTGATCGTCATATTGGTCATCATATTCAGGATACTCTGCGTTCGGGTCATAATTTCCATACTCATCATAATACTGATCATAACCTTGATGGTCGTAATATCGATCTTGGTACTCGGGATCATTGCTATAGTGATGGCGGTCATCGTCATATCCCTTGACGTCATTGTAACTGGGCGGCAGGTTGTCGGCCTCAGGAGGTATAGTACTCTGGCTTTTCTTAAAGCTATCGTTGAATCTGAAATTCACAAGAATAAAACGATCAATAAGTAATGGTAAATAATGATATTCTTATTTTACACACACACACACACACACACATTATAAATGATACACACAATTATACATTTAAAGTGACATGCGCACACTCACATATCCTAAACGGCACATGTACACATATCATTTATGGTAAAAGCAAAGAGTTTGACGATAGTTGAGCGAGACCCCTAAGCTTCAATTTCATTGCCTATTACACTGAAATGTAGGGGAGGATGCCACTCTTTTCCCCAAGCTTACTTCAGTTACTCTTGATTCTCACTTTATAATACAGTGATTAGCAAGAAGATGACAGATGTTTTTTTTTTCTCCCCCGTTTTGACCAAGAATTGAAACTTATTTATGATTGGACCAGAGTTATTGCCTTTTAATTATATTTTCAGCAATACAGAAACATAAGAATTTCATTAAAACCCTTTAATAAAATTATCTCATTTGTAGTCAAATTAGTCTAGAATTAATTATTCTACACTTTTCACGTAAAAAATTTCCTGGGTTAAATATGACGCATTGCTATCAAACCTCGCTTCTCCAAATCCGACACACTGCTGTCAAAACTTGCAACTCCAACATCAAAATCCAAATCAAAACTGCCAGTGTCTCTGAAAAATCAGCCTTTTTATTCAAAACCCGGAAGCATTTCATTTGCATATCAGGTAACAAGATAGCAACCATATAACAAGAAGTATTAGCCATTTTCTTTTTCTTTTCACCTGCCATTGAACACCGCAAGCGGCATAAAAACAGGTTTGTACCAATCTATTATATAAATCTCACCTCTCTGTTTAAATGTATGTATGTATGCCTTAAACTGTCGATAGAGGTGACGCATTTTCACGAGATCGGACAACAAATATTGAAAAATTGGCTAAAAAACATTAATTCCTTCACTCTCAACTGGTCAGTTTTTGGCATCGCCATTTTTGCAAGTAATCGTATCGGTTGGATTAATTTCCCTTAATTTTTCTGAAATTCCAGTCGCGTCATGGAGTAGTGGTAAGACGTTAGATTTTCTTTCCTGCCTTCGCGTCACGGGTTTGAGCCTCCCTGCCTACTACCACTTTTTTTTTTTTTGTTCAACACTCACCTCCAAACACCTGGGCAATGCCAGGCACCCAGGCTAGTTTTCTTTGAAAGCATTTAATCGTTTGGGATGCTCTTAGACTTTTTTACAGTCATTTTTCAAAAAATTAAACAGAAAAAATGAGATGTTCTACTTTAAGTAACTCATCCCACTCAACAGATCAACCACTAAACTCCTTTGAGCACAAGCAAAATCTGCCTTTGGTTTTGGCATCAGCATAAAGATTCTTGGGTGAACGTGTCAAAAACCCTCATTACAGCCTCTCTCATCTCAGTTGTCTCATAACAGCTTCTAAGGTTTTCCTTGAGCTTAGGGAATAACCAAAAATCACAGGGAGCAACATCTGAATTATAGAGAGGCTGAGGAACTGTCTTGATACCCATCTTGGTCAAATAGTCTGTAACAAAGATGGAGTTATGAACTGGTGCATTTGCATAAATTGCCTGCATCTTCAGTTTCTTGCGAATAATTGTGTGTACAATTCCCGCACTGATATCAAACTGTGCACCTATTGTCTCTATAGACACATGAGGGTCCCTTATCCATTGAAATTCTTTATTTGGCCAATCAACTCTAGTGTTCTGATTTCCTTACTCCTCTCACACCTCTCAGCATCTTTCAGACTCCTTGCCTTCCTTGAATCTCTTATGCCACTCAAAAACTGATGCTTGATTCATGCAAGATGGTCCAAAAGCAGTTTGAAGCATTCGGTACATTTATGTGGCATTTTTATCAAGTTTAAAACGGAATTTTATTGCATATCGTTTTTCTAAAGTGTCCTCCCGTCCAGATTGCATTCTTGAAATTCATTAGCTGTTATAATCAGGCTTTAGTAGAGTGTATTCCAATTCCTGCTGTTCATTTGAACATGAAATGATAAAAATTGGCCAGTCATCTCATAAAATGTATAACAATAACATACTAAATTTTCAAGAGTCTACAACAATTTTAAATTTAATCATTAATTTTAATTTAATCATTAACAGCCCTCTTTTTTTTTTTTTTTTTTTTATTATTACATTTTCACCCCCAAACAAGGCGCATTTGGTGTAGGGGGCTACTATCAGGGACAGCAACTACTGGGGCACTATGTTGGGATTAGGGCAGCAATCAACCCACAAAGGACAAAATAAGAAAAACAAGAGTTACGATTCTGCCAAAAGTAAACAAGGTCGATTTTCTATTCTCCATTATACATTGTGAAAATTGATTTCTGAACCAATAACGTATAAGAACATCATGGTAGTCAGCTAATACAACCATGATACGTGTTCATTCACAGTTCTGAGGCAACACGTTCAGGACTGCAGAACACAATGCAAAAAGAGATTGCTGGTACGTCTCTGAACAAATACCTGTGTGATTATGCAGAGGGTTTAATGTGAATGTATATCGTCACAGGTTTGGTCTGTTCAGCTGCAGTGATGGAGCAAGAACCATAAAATAATTTATAGGCAACCGAAGCAACTGTTACATTTTGGCGAGTAGACAGCTGATCTAATCCAAGCAGATCATATACTTCAGAAGGAACAGTTTGCAACAGGGAATATGCATTATATATTTGACTAGCGGGGGTATCCAGCATTGCCCGGGTGTTTGGAGGTGTGTGTGTGTGTGTGTGTGTAGGGGTAAAGAATAAGCAAAGTAATAACCATGTTTAAACTTAAAAAAAAAAAAAAAAAATCGGAAAAAACAAAACAAAACAAAAAAAAATAAAAAAATAAAAAAACACCGAACGGACGTAAAACTTTAAAAAAAATTAGATAAAGAAAAACCAAAAAAAATGAAAAAAAAAAAAAAAAAATGAACGTGTTCGGAACCCCCCCCCCTCAAAACAAAAAAAACACAAACAGTGAAAAGCGAGAAAAAAAAAATGGTATAAATAGTCTTGTTTCAATATTAAAAGTTTAAACATCGAAAAAAAAAAAAATATCTGTAACTGGGATTGAACCTGCAATCTTAAGATATCAACGCTGTCAATTAATCCATTGCGCTATGAACATGTTGACGAATCTAGGTCAGTTTTTATAATATTTAAACGAATTCAAGGTACAACATCTTTTGCGCGTGTCAACGCATGTGTAAAAGCCATCTTGTCATGAAGATATGATTTTTTTCTGACCCCTCCTGGTAAAAACGGGTCTGGTTGAGGGTGAAGAAATTATTGTTTTGGACCAATTTTTCACTATTTGTCGGGCGAAGTTTCGAGCTTTAAAATTATACCTATTTGGCGAAAATCTGTAGCCTGTGTCGAACGTTTTTGCGAGACATACAAACACATACACATTTTCGCTTTTATACATATAGACTAGTGGGGGGTACTCGGCGTTGCCCGGGTGTGCTCGGGCAGGGGGGTGTTAATCAAAACATAAGAATAAATGAAGTAAATATTTTAAAACTTAAAAAAAAAAAAAGCAGAAAAAAAAAAAAAAAACTAACGTAAGGCAAACAAGCGATGTTAAATGTAAAAATCGGAAAAACAAAAAAAAAAGAAAACGCGAAAGAGAAAAACGAACATTAAAACTTCGGTAAAAGAATCTGAAAAATAAAAACCTCCCCCAAAAAACATGTGAAAAATGGCTTAAATAAGCCTGTTTCAATATTAAAATTTTTAAAAAAATTTGAAAGACATCTCACACCACGATTCGAACCCAGAACCTTTAGATAATGAGGTTGCGCTCTAAGCAACTGAGCTAAGACGACGTCCACAAAATTGTGTCTGTTTTTTTAATATTTAGGGTGAAGAAATTAATGTTTTTGCCAATTTCTCGAGATTTGTCGGGCGAAGGTTGGAACTTTAAAATGATACCGATCTCATGAAAATCCGTGACCTGTGTCAAAAGTTTTTGCAAGATACAAACACACATACAAACAAACATACATACACACATTTTCGCTTTTATATATATAGATGGCACAATGCTGTAGATGCTCAAGAGAATCAGAGGAGACCTTGCCAACACTGGCAAGCACTAAGAACCAGTATTCCAAGTGGGAGACGAATCATTGCCTTGTAAAGCTTAGTCACCAAATACAATTCATGAGGAATTTGGTAGCTCAGGATACGCAACACGTAAAGCTTCCTATTAACCCTGTTTGATATATAAGACAAGCAGTTGTCAAACCCGAGATTGCTAAATATTATTATTTTGACATAGTTATATTTCGAGAATGGCACAAATGTGTCTTGAAACCAGATGCCATGGACAGGAGAGAGATATCTAGAGGCCAATAGTACAACTGTTTTTGCTAGGTTGAACAAAATCATAAGTCAGTCGTTAACCGAGTTACCAAAATAAGATTTAATATCATTGTGTATGTCTGGCAAAGGTATATATATATATATATATGTGTTAGTTGTATATACCCAGCGTTGCTGGGTGGAGTCACATATTTAAAATCCATCAAATATTTTAACTTGTGAAAAGTGACTACATGTTGGATTTAGAGAAGCGTAAAACACATTCATTTTGATCTATGAAAATCACAACATAACTTTTATAGCTTAAATGGAAAATAACTCATAGCTTAAATAAATAAGCTTACTTCTAGTTTTAAACAACTGATGTCAGCTATTAATAAGAGAAAATAAATTAAAAATAAATCAACTTTAAATAATATTTCTAAATCTTAATAATAAATATTAAAATAAACAAACTAAACGATTCTATTACACCAAATAAATAATAAAATCGAGCTAATTATGAAGAGATTTTATTTAATGTAATATGCAAATTAGGTTACTTTTGAATAAATAGTATATATTGAAATCATGCATATAGAAGTCCATTTTCAGTACGAAAATTAATTTGTGAAACTGTACATTTTGCACACATTAATTAAATTGTGAACAGACAGGAATACAACTTTATTATAATATATTTATACTAGAGATCTCTAGGCATTGCCCGGCCATAAAATATACTTAAATATTAAATTTAATTCAAACAGAAATGTGAGTACTGTTTTTTTCTAAACAGTTTACTTTTTGTAAGCAAAACAAAAAAATAAAATAAAAATACTCGAGCCAAGATCGAAACCAAAACCTAAAAATAGTGAGTCAAGTAGGATAACCATTAGTCCAGCTTGACACGGTGGTTTAAAAGTATTTTCAAATCTACTTATTCTTAACATAAGGAATGTCATAGGAACCATTCACACATATGCATTCCTGAAACAGTTGACAAATAGATCAAAATCTGATGACCCCCTCATGTACCAATTTTTAAATTTTCACCCCCTAGCAGTCGTTTTTTCTGGATGAAAACTGAAGTTTTCCACATGTCTGAATACCTTATATACAAAATTTTAAACTGATAGATCAAAAATTCGTTGAGTATATAGGTTGAGAAGTGTCCTCACACACATTCTCACTTTTATAGATAAATTAGCCAAACAAATATATATATGCTCACATTAAAAGGTTTTAGATATAATAAAAATAAAAAAATTGGTTTTATATACCTATTAAAAACAAAGGAATATAGCTGTGTAGATGTTAGAGAAATTAACATGGTTAAAGTAATTAGTGCATAATAGATTAATGTAGTTTGATTGAAGCATTGTGTGTAATCTATATATCTATAAAAGTGAACGTGTCTGTCTGTCTGTCTGTCTGTCTGTGTACATTTCCCTACGCAATAACTCTGTCAATTTTTAGTCTATAGACTTGAAATTTGAAATACCGGGTACTGAGATTTGGGAAAATCGATGTGACGGGTGTCAGCCAGAAATTTGGCTGTTAAGGGGTCAAATTTCAACGATTTGACCTTTAAGAACTCTACCAAACTCCTCCGACAATTTTGGGTCTAGACACTTGAAATTTTAGATATAGGTTCCTTGAACATGGATCTAACTTAAAGTGATTTGAGCCCGAAACAATAAATTTTAAGGGGTCATAATAGGGGTCAAAGTTTTAAAAAATTAACCATTTTTTTTGTTTTTTTGCACAGCATACATCTCCAAACACCCGAGCAACGCCGGGCACCCCTGCTAGTGTATATATAAAAATAATTTGTAGGATGTGATTTCAATGCAGAGGTGTATTGGATAAAATACAGACCAAAAGCAGATTAAGACAGATACAAAAGTGAAATTAGTTTTTCATTTTTTTCACCGTTTATTA
>NC_136521.1:13542003-13787003 GCF_053919585.1 Euprymna scolopes | reverse complement strand
CCCCACCCCCGATTCTGATACAATTACTGATTATGTACTAAATTCCTGATTCTGATTTTTTATAAATCGCTAAATATTTAACTATATAAAGTTGTTATTTTGTCCAGACATAAACATATGTTGAATGCATATATATTTTCTCAAACATAAAAACACGCTTGTGATGCATAGATTTTAGTTTTATTGGTAATTTAAAATTAAATATTTATTTTATTATTACTTCCAGCAGTGGAAGATTTTTTTTTAAAAACAAAATCAAATAAAGATAATTAAAGGAATCATTTTTGGCATTGGAAATAGGCACAATTTTTCTGATTCAAATTCCAATACCTCAAAAAGTTTTGATTTTTCCGATTCTGATCAATCGTTCCAACACTGTGACTATTTCCCTGCATACTGCAACATATTCGTCTTCAAATTCAACATAAAAAAAAAATACTCAGCATAAACCATCCTCACGAGTAATCCAACTATTCTCATCGCCATCATTATATTCACCAATGTTTTGCTTGATGAAACATTTAACCTTTTTTGTAAATTTGAGAATCTTTACGTTAAACTTTCTATTTATACAGAATTTTTATCTGAACCAATTATTAACTCCATAGGAGTTTTTATTTAATTTTTATTGCAACATGCACTTTCTTTTTTTTAAATCCATGCCATGTTATTTGTTTTTATTGCAACATGCACTTTCTTTTTTTTAAATCTATGCCATGTTATTTGTTCTTATCAATTTTTTTTACTTTTTGATTCCTGTAGGTCTTATTCTTTTTTGGGAGGAGGAGATCTGATAAAATTATATTCTTTTGTATAAATTGGCTTTTTTTTTTTTTTAGGAATGTTAGTATTTTGTTAGGATTGACTTTTTTTTAAACAGTTCTTTCAAATTGTTAACGTTTTGATAGTTCTGCCAAATATGCTCGAGGTCGCCACAATCCAAAAGAAAGTGTTTTACAGTAAAGGATTCCTGGCATGCCACACATTCTGGAGGGTCTTCTTTTTTTAGCAGAAAGGAGTGAGTTATGTGTGCATGTCCTATGCGAATGCAGGACAAAACTACTTCCTCTTTACGCGATTTTCTGAAATTCGGTAAACATTTCTCTATTGTGGGTTTGATTTTGAAAAGTTTGTTATTTTGACAATTATTCCATTTTTCTTACCATTTCTTCATAAGGAATCTATGTATTAGTTGTTTGTAGTCAGAGTGCAGAATTTTTAAATCGCTAAATCGCTTACATCAAGATTTAGTGCATTTTTTGCAGCTCTGTTGGTTTTTTCATTGCCTTGGATTTCAAAATGACTGGGTATCCAGCAGAATTTGATATTTTTCTTTTGTAAAAGAGTATGTATTTTTTTTTTTAAATAGATTAATGAGTAGCAGGTTATTTAAATTTTGGTTCTTTAGAGATTCAAGTACAGATAGGGAGTCTGAAAAAATTTATAAATTTGTTGTAGGTGAGGTCACTAATGAGGTCTAGTGCCAGGTCTATAGCTGTGGCTTCAGCACTAAAAATTAAAGCATAGTCTGGTAGTCGCTTCTGCAAGGTAGTGCTATTGGATATTATTCCACATCCAGTTCTGTTGCCGTCCTTAGAACCATCTGTATAGATATGCTGATGATTTGGGTATTTTTCCTGAATGTTAAATAGTTTTTCTTGATAGTTCAGTGGATGAGTTTGATTTTTTGGGAGCTTGTTTAGTTCAAAGATAATTTCAGGTTGTTTTAGTAGCCAGGGTGGGAGGTTGTTTTAGTAGCCAGGGTGGGAGGTTGTTTTAGTAGCCAGGGTGGGAGGTTTAGTTGGTTGACCTCATAGATGTTCCTGATTGTGATACCTGCATCTTCCACTAATGGTTTCATATGAAAACCAAAAGGTTTTATAGCTTTTACCTTTTGGTCAAATAGGTTTTAGTAGTTGGGATTGAAGGCTGGATTTGATGGTTGCGATTTTTTCCTATCGTAGAGATTGCAATCTAGTGCGTTCGCAATACAATCGTAGGCAGGATTGTCTGGGAAAGAGAGAATTTTGGTTAAGTACTGTAAAGCTAATTTGTTGCACCGAATTGATAATGGCGGTTCGTTGGCTTCTGTATAGAGACTATCAGTGGGAGAAGTTTGGAAGGCTCCCAGTACAAGCCTGAGACCCTGATGTTGAACAGTGTCTAGTATCTTTATATGATTTTCTGATGGCGCCATAAATGAAGCTGTCATAATCTAGTTTTGAGCGTACTAGTGATCAATATATTTTCAGTAGGGTTTGTCTGTCCGTTCCCCAGTCTGTGAAGGCAATGACTCGCATTAGCTGAAGTTTTGTTGCATTTATTCTTTAAGTGTTTAGTATGAGGGATGAATGTGAGTATTTTGTCTAATATTAATCCTAAGAATTTATGTTCGTCGACAACAGGAATCTGGGTATCATCTAGTTTTAAGAGAGGATCTGGGTGCAGTTTTCTAAGCTGACAAAAGTGCACACATTTAGTCTTATTAGTGGAAAACTTAAATCCGTTTTCGGTTGTCCATTTTTTTTTAAATTTATCGATGCATAGTTGGAGTTGACGCTCAATTATATGGATATGCCTTGAGCTATATGCAATTAAAAAATCATCTACATATAGTGAGCAATCCACACCTTGGTTTATGCATTTAACGATATTGTTAATCTTTAGATTAAACAATGTTACAGATAAAATATTTCCATGTGGTACTTCCGTTTCCTGTTCCTTAATATCAGAGAGGCATGTTCCTACACGGACATTAATCTATTGTTGATAAAGTTGTTGATGAAGATGGGTAGTCTTCCTTTCAGTCCGGCTTCTTTGAGATCTTTCATGATACCATGAATGATGAATTATTTGCAATAGTGTCTGCAAGCATGTTGGCTATGTCCTTTTTTTTTGGATATTTTTTTTTGTTTATACAGAGGTGGTTGAGAGGGGAACTGGTGTTTATCCCTGATATTTTCTGTATCATTTTCCACATGGTTTTGTCTTTGGTGTTATTGTTGATTTGGGACACAAAGTTTTTCCATGATTCACATTTGGCTTCTTTTATTGTTCGCCATGCTTTAGTTCTCCATATTTTGAAGTTGTTTAAATTCTAAGTAGTTGGTCGGTTATTGAATTTTCTTAATGCAGCACGTCGTAGCCTGATAGCCTTTTTGCAATCATCATTAAACCAGGGCCGATGATACTTGGTTGATACCTTTTCGGTATGCATTCCTCAGCTATTGAGATGATGGTATCTGTAAAGTGAGTGATTGGGTCTTTCACATGTTTTCCAGGTAAGAATTTGTGTTCGCATAATGATTTGAATTTATTCCAGTTACCTTTTTTAAGTTTGTCTCAGGACCAAAGTGTTCTAACATTATTGGGAAGTGGTCGCTCCCACAAGTGTCCTCGTGCACTGTCCAGTTGTAATGCATAAAGATACTAGGATCACTTATAGAGAGGTCAATTGCTGAGTATGAGTTTGTAGCAGAGTGAATAAAGGTTGGTATTTTGTTATTATATATGCATAGGTTGTTGTTGTTGTTGATAATATTTTCTATAATGATTCCTTTTCTGTCTGTGTCTGAACATCCCCAATTAACATTATGACTGTTAAAGTCACCTAATAATATGAAGGAGCAAGGAAGTTGGTTGATAAGTTTTCTCTGTTTCATCTATAGGGTCATTTGGGGGTAGATAGATGGAGCAGATTGTGACTTCTATGTAAGGTGGTTGTGGTGGCAATTGCCTGTAAATTAGTTTGTAGATTTATTTGGCTTTGTGCTGTGTTTTTGTTGATGAGAATGGATGTTCCTCCAGAAGCTATTTGGATTATTTGTTGTGTCGTTATATTCAGTGAAGTTACGGAGATTGATAGTTTCAGATGGTTTTAAAAAAGTCTCTTTTAGGCATATTATAGTAGGGCAGAGATTGGATATTAGTAGAAGTAATTCATTCTTGTTGGCTTTTATATACTTCTGCAATTCCATTGGATTATTTTGTTAGCCATAGTTTAGTTTTATGTTTTTGATTTCCTTTCATTTTATTAAGAATAACAGTGGTTGTTTTCTACTATTTGATTATGGGGGTTCGGAGGCTCTGTTTCCATTATTTCCAAGGATTTAAATTTGTTCTAATCTGTAGTTCTGGTTTTTGACGTGGAGCGAGATCTGTCTTTTTTGGGTTTTTCATTTATTTTCTGTTTGGTTGGTGTGAGATTTGATTTTTTTTTTCTTTGCGGAGGGTACTAGGCGATTGTTCTTTTGGTTTTGTGATGTTTTCAGTTTGTATGGGTTTTTTGTTAGAGGATTGTGTTTGATTTTTTGGGATCTGGTGGGATTTTATTTTCAACTGTTTGGTAGTTATTTTCAAGTACAGCTGGAGTTGACGGCGGTTGCTGTAAGGTGGCCCTCAATGCCTCAACTAGTTCTTGAAGTGATTTTATGAGGGTAGAGATTTCCTTTAGTTCAATGTTTTCTATTGTTTTTAATTGATTTTTGGTTGCACCTGCATATGATCTAGTTGGTTCTGCTGTGGTGGTTGTTTCAATAATTTTTCTAGCTTCGGTAAAACTTATGTTTTTGGTATATTTTAGTTTGTTTACTTTTTTTTTTCTTTGATCCAGTTTTGGCAGAACGATGAGTATGCTGGATGGTTCTCACCACAGTTTGGGCATTTTATATTTCCTTGGCATTCTGTTTCCTGGTGTTCATTACTGCTACATTTTGGGCATAGTGTTTTCCTGGTACAGTATTCTTTGAAGTGGCCAATTTTTTTGGCAGTTTAGGCAGCGAAGTAGTCCGGGGATATATGTTTCTACTTTAATGCTAATATATCCAATCTTGAGTTCAATTGGTGGAGTATTGAAAGTTAATATGTATGTGTTGGTGTTTATTGTTTGTTCGTTTCTTTTTATTGTAATTCTTTTAGTATCTATAACTTTTTGTCTTTTTTTAGGTTTGTTTTATTTCTTCTAGAGAGCAGGTGTTTAATTCTGGACATCTGATGACACCCTTTGAGATGTTGAGGGTTTTGTGAGGGTAGGCTTTGATGTTTATATCATGGAACTTTGTCCATGTTAAAATTTCTTCGGCATTACTTTTAATAGATACTTGCATGAGTAAAGTTCCATTTTTTAATTTGTTTTGTGCTCAGATTTTTGTTGATAATTTTTTCGATTATGAATGGGGACATTTTAGTTATTTGTGTTATCTTGCGATTCCAAGATTATATACTCCGGAAAGTTTGTTTTTTCATCTTCATCACTTTCTGGATCGGGTCTTTTAATTTTTTTGGAAGCCATAGAATATTCTTTGTTTTTTTCATCATCCTTGCTCCCCACCCTCCTCAGAGTCCTAAATTGGTAGATGGTTGGGGGTAAACCCATTCGCCCAAGCATCTCAGGGATACAATGATGATATACTCAAACAGTGAGTATAGCTGCTTATAACAAATGTTTTCATTTCCTCGGACCCAGCAAGAAAGGGTTAGTTGTCAATAGCATCAGTTTTCACCATCTGATTGGCCCTTGCCATCGCCTTCTAATGATAATGTGTGTGTGTTTTTTTTGTTTTTTTTTATAAGTATAATGTGTTTGTATTTCTCTTTTTGTGGGGGTTTACTATTATTAGAGACTGTCATGACTAGCCGGTTGATTGGGTGGAGCCTGCCCAACCACCCATCTAGCTGAAGTAAGGGCAAAAGTTGAGTGTTGCTAACTTACGGCCACTTGGTTCCGAGTTCATGAGGTGCTCAGCCACCAGGATCCCGTTCTAAGGCATTACGGATTGTCACCTACGGCCAACAGGTGGCCCCATTGAGAGACTTTTACTCTCTGCAGGGGAGCAGTCGGTGTATTCTGATACTCCACCGACAGGGTCTGTGAGTGGGGGGGGGGGGAATAAAATAAAAAAGGAGAGGGAGAGGGGCTGTTTTTGTTTTTGGTTTTGCAGAACAAAATTAAGTTTTACAAAAAAACGTCAATATAGGTGCATTTCGTCTCAGAAAGCCACAGGACAGCCTGATCTGGTAGCACCAGATTAAATCTGGATATGAAAGGAAAATCTATGTGGAAGAGTAGACTTCAATGGTTTGATCACATTGAAAGAATGGACAGGAGTTCTTAGTTTAGTAGATGTAGAACAGTTGAGGTAGCAGGTTCAGTTAGCAAGGGAAGACAAAGGAAAACATGAGGAATTGATAAAGACGGATTTGTGGGAAAGAGGGAAAAAGATGTAATCCCATTTGATTGAGTCACATCAGTCAAAAACTATGGTTTGGATTTTTTTAAAGCAAAGAAAAACAAAATTCTATCCATGTATCGAGGGAGCAGCAAAAAAAAAAAAAAAAAAAAAAAAAAAAAAAAAAACAGATTTTGTTTAATCAATGCAGTAAAAGTTGAAATATTTTGCTAGTTGTGATTCATAATAAAAATTATAATTTATATATTTATTTTTCTTTCAATGTATTTTATATACATATGTCAATTTTAATAAAAGTTTTTACTAAAATAATACAATTTCAAAGTCAGTATCTAGTGAAACGCTATGAAAATTAAGGATTTCTGAACATTTAATACGATTTTAAAAATTAAATGCACAATTTTATTTTCAAAATAGAAATCTAATTTTTGATATCTGTTCTTAGCACATTAAATCATTTCTCTCTGATAGGCTCATAAGAGTAGTGGTTGATGGGCAGAAAATGCTGGAGTCCCTCAGGGGGTCCATCCTGGGCCCAACTACATTAATGATCTCCCAAAACACATACTTAAATCATGCGTTGACATCTATGCTGATGACACGACCATCTATGGCAACACATCAAAGGCCGTAAATGACAAAGTTCTCTCTGATTCTCTCTCCTCTGATCTAGAGCATGTGGTACAGTGGGGGGAAGAGGTGGCTGGTTATTTTAATGCATCTAAAACCAAGCTCCTATCTTTACATCATCAACGCTCAATTGAAATGGATGGCTCTCATCTTGGGGAAGCTTCATGTTTTGATAAGCCTCTGGGCTTGACCTTTACTCCTGACCTGAAATGGGACACGTACATCAAGTCAGTTGCCAAGGTCGCTGGAAAGATGGTGGGATACTTCTACCGCTCCAGAAGATATCTCACTGCTGATGCAATTCTCTATCTATATAAAAGCCAAGTACGTCCAAGAATGGAGTACTGCTGCCACATCTGGGCAGGAGCTGCTAAAAACAGCTTATCCTGCCTTGACAGAGTACAAAATAGGCTTTGTGGCTTAGTGGGGGGATGCCCTTTTCTTTTCCCTGCAAACTCTTTCCCACAGGAAAGACGTTGCGAGTCTGCCTTTGTTTTATCATTACTTCCATGGCAAGTGCTCGTCTGAGCTCCAATCTCTGCCCCCCCTCGCCAATCTTTGACAATAAACACCCGTCTAGCTGAAACCACTGTAAAAAATTTTCCCCACTCTTCATCTGTGCCAAAACCAAAACGTAGATTCCAAGAACAAAGCTTCTTTCTTAGAAGTGCACGCCTGTGGAACTCTCTTCCGTTTGCCTGTTTCCCATCTGACTACAACCTGGATGTCTTCAAGTCCAACATAAACAAATTCCTGATGAACCACCCCCTTAAGACACTTTATCAAATCTCCAATACTAACGATTACTACGATACTATCCCATTAATTACTGTACATGCAATAAAACTTATCCCCGAGTGGCTTCCGGGCCTTGATAAGTGGTGACTACCTTGTAAAAAATAATCACAACTATTATCAACCGTCTTGTGTTGATCTTCTGCAAAACGGTTACAAATCAAACTTACCTAATGTGTCACAGCGTGGTAACAGTAAAAAAAAAAAAAAGGGGGGGTGGGGGGTGATCAAATAGAAACCACATCAAGCCCAAGAAAATTATAATAGCGAGGGTGCAACTTACTGAGAATGAAGAATAATTCAACACTGAAATTGGAGGCAGAGGAATGGTATTTATAAGATGTTCAGTGATAGAAGACCAGTATGTATCATTCAGAATATGTGACCAGAGTGACGGGAGAGGGTATATTTTTGCTATTCTTTTTTTTTTATATTTGTATTGGTTGGTTGTTTTTGTTTTACGGCATATCAACCTTTTTCAGGTTATTTAATGCAGAATCTAGTTATTTTGAGGAACGATTTTTAATGGAGTATATTTTTTTTTAAGTCAGATTCTATTTAACCCATAGTTGGGACCCTAACAGGTACTACCACTCCGGGTCAGAGTGGACCTGGGAGCAATGGCAATTAAAGGGTGGCTCCACACTCCTCAAGGCCCGCAAGGTGGGGGCCTCACCATCAGATATAGTTTTAGGTCATATCCAGGACCTTATATTTGTATTGTTCTAGCTATTATTGTAGAAAAGACAAATTGCAGAGGAGAAGAAAGGGTTGGTTGTTAATTTCATGTTTTGCAGATATAACCATCAACAGATTTCTGGTACATTTTTTTGAAGTCTTCTTTGCATAATCCTATAAATTTGGCCCATTTTAGTGGCAATGTGCCTTGTTTGTGTTGGAAAAAGAAAAAAAAATGGAAATCTTTACAAATTCGGAAACCTATACATTTTAAACTGAAACTTTTTATTTAATCCATCTTGGTAGATTGTTCTCCTTCTGTCAGCCATGACTGGATGGCAGTGTGAATTAATGCTAATGCTATCCTTATTTATTTTTGCCTGTCATAAAAATAACACAAAATAATTAACATTAAAGTAATAATTCTACCCAGTCATGGCTGATGAGACAAGAACAATTTATCCTTGTCAATGAAATAAACTATGGAGTACAAAATTCAAAATAGCTACTCAAGTTCACCGTAAAGCTTCAAAATTCAAAAAGATGCATCTAAAAATTTCTGAATTTTTGAAATGAAGATTGGTTATTCGTATTACTTGGATTCTTCGGACTACAATTATATAGAGCACTAACGATTGATGCCAAGAAACCTGAACGGTTATTATGATTATTGGTGATGTTAGAAAATACGTATCGAGGCGAATTAAGTATTTTTACTGATAAAAATATTTATGGCAGAAATATGTATCGGAAATGTTAATGTGGGAACGTTAGAACATAAACAAGGGAGACGATTTAGTGATGGCATCGGCTGATCTTAATGTTATGTAAGTTAATGACGTAATGAGACACATACAGTTTTAGTTTGAAGTTGAGTTTAGAGTTACGAATCACAGAGGAGAGTTAGACATAGTATGGAAGATATCGTCTCCACATTTGGATGCTGGGAGAAACGCAACATTAGCAAAATGTAGGAATAAAAAAAAAGCCATCGCAAACTTTGAAATACGAATAACATTATATCAAATATATAATCTATTTATTGTTTAGTTTCCTTTGGAGGTAGAATGACTTGAATAATGAGAACAGACGAAGACAATGGAGAGAGGTATGTTCTTTGCTTGTGCGCTACTCTAACTTAAAAAAAAAAAAAAAGAAAAGAAAATGGATTCTTGTCAGCATTCAAACATTCTCAGTTCCGAACCGTTCAGTCCGGTTCTCTAGAACTCAACCTCCACCATCTTGACTTATGTAGCCTCATTGATATGCAAATTACATCAAACTACATTCCCCCAATCCTTAAAGATCACCTCAAACTTAAAACTCTGCTAGTCTAACTACCTTGCCCAACCTGCTCGGCTAGACACAGCTATCCAATGATACTCAGCTCGATGTAGCAAAGGTATCTGAGTGGGCTAGGTAATGAGACTTTGGAGGTAGATGAACTTGAATGATGAGAAGAGACGAAGACACAACAGAGAGAGATATGTTCTTTGCTCGTTGTGTGCTACACAGACATGCTAATGAACCACTTTATTGTACATGTTGCACACCCACACACACATTGATCGTGATAAACGCTTTTGTTGATACTCACATGTGAGAACACAATCACACACACCACATTTACACTACTGGTCTCATCTTGAGTATCATCTTCACAACATTTCGGTCAATGTAGCCTTCAACCTTCTTCAGGTGTACCTTGCTGAACTCTGGAATTCTTGAATTCAACAGAAACATTCCCAAGTTTGACAAGATACACCTGAAGAAGGTCGGAGGTTACATAAACCAAAACGTTATGAAAATGACCCTCAAGATGAGAACAGTAGTTCAAAGAATCTAAATAATACGAAGCAAACAAGGGTACATCATTCGAAATAACAACCACAAAAAGTTGTAAATACAAATTTAAAGTCATAAAAATTTATTATTTTCATGCTGTTGCCACCACAACTACAACACCGGCCAAACCAATAACGGAACCAATAATGAAACCAATATCTAAAGGTCTACGTAAATGTAGATCGGATTTGTTCTCGCTTGAAAAATATGAAAAAGTATACCGTCAGCCGTCTTTTTCAACCTGTCTCAGAATGCTTATACGTTTGTATTACTTGGACTACTATTCTCATTCCCACATTTTTGTGACCTTAAACAACTCCGACTAACCCAACAAGCAGCACGGTAGAAGTCTCCTGATGCCGGTACGCCTTCTACTCCAATAGTTTCTTCCCTCAAACTGCCAGACTTTAAAATTTCCTATTTCCTGCTTCCTAAACTCTACAAACATGCTAAAGTTTAAATGTAATGTCAACAAACGTCTTACTGCTCAACTCCCTGATTGGGGTGTCCCTGTAGGCATGATTCTTAATTTACAATAGTCCCTTAAATCATGTTAGTGTGCCTTGTTTGGGGTGAAATAAAAAAAAAAAAAAAGAAATTTAAAAGAAAAAAAAAAATGTAACTTTTGACCTTGGAAATCTATATGGAATTATGAACAAAACCCTTTATTTAATCGACAAAGGTAGTTTGCTCTCGTTCTATCAGCCATGATTGGGCAAAAGTCTTAGGTAATTCTTAACTGTAGTTTTAGTAGTTATGAACTGTCAGAAAACAGTCACTTCAAACTGATAATAACTCAGCGCTTATATCCATTGTGCCACAGGTCCTTGTTTGTTAAATAAAGGGTTTTGTTTGGAATTCCGTACAGATTTGTTTGACAAGATGCACATGAAGTTTGGAGGCTACATTGGCCGAAATGTAATGACACGAAAGATGAGGACAGTAGTTTGAATAATAAAAATGGTCAATTCTTATGTTGTTACCATGACTACAGCACAAATCCTCATCGACAAATCCATAAAAATTTTCTCAAATTCTTATAACAAACTGCCTATTTTTTATAAAACTCGAATGACATTTTTTCCATTTTAGAATGTGAAGAGCAAAGCAAGGTCGTCAAATATGCAAAAGGTTAAAAATGGCAAACCAACCCAGCATGAAAGGGTGAAAAAGCGAGGGCCACAAAATACGCAAAACTGCCCCAAAACCCTGGTAAATTAGCAGAGTAACGGTTAGTGTGAAGGATTTGGCATCGGAAAACCTTACCTGTCAAAATCAGGATCTTCACTAGGAACTGGCTGAAAGCGGCGCCTCCTGGAAATATGCACAGGAGGAGACTTACTCTAAGACTAACCGATTTGGAAATCAAACCGAAAACACTAACAGATTATTTGAGGTCATTCTCATCTTATGTTATTCTCACATTTTGGGCAACGAAAAATCTGATCTTCTTTAGGTGATTCTTGTTTGAATTTGGGAATATCTATATTGTACTCAAGAATTCATACTGAATTTCAAACTCAACCCTTTATTCCAGGTAGGGGTGGGGTGGGGGTAAATTGTTCTTAAGTTTTTAGCAATTTTTTAGTTTTATTCTCAGTTAGCATCGACTGTAGTGAGGATTGAACTTTCAACTTCCAGAATACTGATTATCACTGCCATATAATGCCCTTATCCGTTGCACCAGCGACTATCAACAATTTCCCTCATTTTAGTTATGCCTAAATCTAAATGCAAATTCCATGAAGAAAGCTTCTTTCCTAATACTGCCCGCCTGTGGAACTGTTTTGCTGGCCTGCTTTCCAGCTGACTACAATATTGTTTTAGTAGGAAGGTAGGATTGAACCCCAAAGCCTTGATGCGAAGTTGGAAACGAAAGGGGAAAAAAGCCAAGCACCTAACAATCTCGGCCACGAGGGAAAGGAACTGAGGAGGGTGTTAAGTGAATGTTTATGAAGTGAAATAAACAGGCGCGAGGAAGTGGCGTGGTGTCTGATCTAGTTTTGCGCTGCAAGCCAGATCATTCGCTTTTCGAAGAGGCGAGCTGGTAAAAGTCGGGCAAATTAAATACACACGCGACCCCTGTTCGTAACTCTTAGATATTATCATTTAGACCTGTTATAAAAAGTTTACAGAAGGAGTGAGCCAACCGATCACTTCTTGGAAAAAAGCCTTTTACGGACATACACAAAAAGCGAACATACATACACACACACTTTCGCTTTTATATATATATTAGCGGAGGTACCCGGCATTGCCCGGGTGTTTAGAGGTATGTGTTTTCTTAAATAAAAAAAAAACATGGGGGGGGGGAGAGTAAAAAATGTTTTGGTAATTAGGTAGAATTGAACCCAAAGGCCTGAGGCGAAGTTGGAAAATAAAATGTGAAAAAAACATGACGTTAACCGATCGGCCAGCAAGAATGAGTTACGGAAAGAAGTTTGAATTTATTTGATTAAGAGAATTGACAGATGCCCGCACTAAATGAAGTCAAGTGGAAGTCGTAGAGTTAACATTTTGTGCAAGCATTACGACAACGATGACGTAAGCAATAACTATTCAGCAGTTAACATTTTCTGCGGGACAGTTTTTAATGAGGTCAATAAGTTGGTTTGTTTGTTTTTACTCAACTTTGGGGAAAACCAGCTCCCCGTTTATTAGGGGAGTGTCCAGACGAAAGCAATTGTTTGATATGACGCTAAAAAAGCCAACATTGACCAAACATTTACATTGCTTTCCGGAGACCACCGGGATGTGCCGATTCGAATCTAGTATCGCATTTTTATACTGAAAAGCAAAAGATACACGCGACGATCTAAAAATCTGGAAAAAATAGCGCGTGAAAGTCGGGCAAATTAAATACACACGCAACCTTCGTTCATAACTCTTATATATTATCATTTAGACAGCATATAAAAAGTTTTAAGAAGGAATGAGCCGACCGAGAAGTCCAGCGAAAAAAGCCTTTTACAGATATACACAAAAAGTGAACATACATACACACATTTTCGCTTTTATATTTATAGATATATATTCTAGCGGGGAGGGGGGGGGAGGGCGGTACCCGGCATTGCCCTGGTGTTTGGAGGTGTGGGTGTTAAAAAAAAAAATGTTGTAAAAGAAAAAAGTTTTAGTAGGAAGGTAGGATTGAACCCCGAAGCCTTGACGCGAAGGTGGAAACGAAAGGGAAAAAAAGCCAGCCACCTAACCATCTCGGCCACGAGGGGAGAGGAATTAATAACTGTGTTAAGTTAAAAAGGGAGTCAAGTCAAAGAGGTTTGATTTACAGGTGGCCGCTTAATGAGGTCATCGCGGGAGCATTACAATGAGCTTTTTTGGGTTTGTTTACTTTGTTTCAATGCGGGGCAGTTTTGCTTCCCCAAGACGATGGTAGGGGTGGAGTGGGGGGAACCAACTCTCCAGGGGATTGTCCAAATTGAATAGCAGTTGTCTGATAAGGAGAAACTCCGCATTGATCAAAGCTGATAGCTTTTGGACCTTCCCGGCGATCACAACCGCAATGGCACCAGCTCAGAATTAGTTTTGCTTTTATTATACAAAAAAGCAGAATTCACACGCAAATGTAGAATATTTAACCTTTCAAAGTCGGGCAAATTAAATAGACAGGCAACCCCAGTTGTAAACTCGTAGATATTATGATTTCAACGGGATATAAAAAGTTTTAAAAATGTGCTACGGCCTCGAGAACCTGCCAGAAAAAAGCGAACATACATACACAGTTTCGCTTTTATATATATATATATATATATATATATATATATACACACACACAATAGCACGGATGTTTGGAGGTGTAAAAGAACAAAAAGTATTAATAGTCAGGCAGGCAGGCTCAAAACCGTGATGCGAAGGCGGAAAAGAAAGTGAAAAAAAAATGCGACATTTTACCGCTATGCTACAAAGCCATAGGAAGTGAAAAGCGTTCAAATTTAGCGATGTCAATCAAAAAGTTGACTTGCTAAGTGAATACGCAGGTGCAGAAATGAACATTGGCTGAAGGCCAGTTCAGCTTTCTGCTGTTTCATTTATTTGTTTCCCCATGATGTTGGGGAAACCAAGCTCCCCCAAAAAAGACGGAGCTCTTAAATGAATAGCAATTGTCTGATATGAAGGGTATTCCCCACATTGATCAAAGCTAATTGCCTTCAAGATGTGCCGGCCATGAAGGCTAGCGAGCTGATTTGATTCAGTTTCGCTTTATTTATACAGAAGACAAACACTGGAAACCAGGGTTTTTTTTTTTTTAAATCTCACTCAAAATAAATGTAGAGACGATGACCATTTGCAAATCGTAGATATTACAATCTAGGGAGTATATAAAAAGTTCTAAAATATAGTACCCCCCCTTCCCAAGAACCTCTGTGAAAAAAGTATTTGCTGGACATACAAAAACGTGTGCGGCTGTTTTGCCTATTATATATATAGATGATTAAAGAACTTTGGGCTGATTTTTATGAAATTTCACACCATGGTACTTTATGTGGTTGGCAGTGTTCTTAGATAGGTTTTGTATCAGAATGTTTTTGATAATTGGAATAATCCAATGAACAAAAGTACAGGCGATTTTGACCAAAGTTGACACATTATACAGCCTCACATCACAAGTGCGTTTGAGAAGTTTTATAACTACACAAGCTGGAAGGCCTGACATAAAATCAACAGTAGGTTCTTAAATATGACAGGGGTGCATTCAAAATTAATGTTCCTGTTTAAAATACAATTGCACCATGATACTTAACTTTTTCATCTTAAACTTAAATTCAAGCCATTATCATTGCACAAGCAGTAAGACCAGGCATGTGAAATCAACAGTAGGTTGTATGATATGACAGGGCATGTTTGAAATAAATGTTTCTGATTAGAGCACAATTGAACCATATGTGACTTTTGTATTTTAAACTTTAATTCAAGCTATTATATATAAAAATATTTTATAAAAGCAACAGCAGGTTCTCTACAGTGCAATGTAAATTACAATGTATTGTAGACTAATTCACTGCGGGGAAGCATGTGAAGCTTCCTCCCAGTGCACTGCAATTGTTCCCTAACAAGAGCAGGTAATCAATCGATTTGATTCAAAAATGGGCGACTTCAGATATTCGATGACAATAAAAATATGGGAGTGAAACATTCGTTGATCATCATTCAATCCCAGGCAATGTCGGGTCTCCCTGCTAATATATATATATATATATATATATATATATATATGTACTCCTTCATCTATCTCTCTCTCTTACTCTCACTCTCTAGTGCAATGGTTCTCAACCAGGGTCCATGTGGACCCCCATGGTACATGTAAGGTTAATATCGATTCAGTTTTCCTTCAAGATAAACTGTTAATATATGTTCTTTGGTTTTCTTTATATTACTGAAAAATAAAATAAGCTATAAGGATTCACCAAAATACATTAAAAAGAAAAGAAAGTCATGATTGAAAAAAGGTTGAGAACCATTGCTCTAGTTCAGGGATCCGCAACATTTTGGACGGTGAAGGCCAAAAAACTATGCTGATTATAATTTATAGGAAGCGGGCCAAACAGCTTTGGCTACATTGTCATGGAGGACAACAATGTCATTAAATATGCAAATAAATTTTCTGTTTGAAGAAAACAAGTATTAAATATACTATGATATTTAAATGATGTCTATTATTTTACTACAAAGATATAAAAAAGAAAAATTACAGACATATTTTACAAAGAAAAAAAAAATTATTTTACTGCATGAATAAAACAAATTCCTATTACAATCAACTAAAAGAAAAAATTCAAAACAGAAACGGTAAATGATGAAAAACTCAGTTTGGTTTGTTTATTTATATCAGGCTGAGTAAGGTGACGGACCAAACAAAATTTACTCAAGGGTCGGATTTGG
This sequence comes from Euprymna scolopes, assembly GCF_053919585.1. Lineage (NCBI taxonomy): Eukaryota > Metazoa > Mollusca > Cephalopoda > Sepiida > Sepiolidae > Euprymna > Euprymna scolopes. The sequence goes on along the minus strand of NC_136521.1, from coordinate 13,770,969 downwards.
CCAGCGGGCCAGAAGTTGCTAACCTTTGCTATTATATATATATATATATATATATATATATATATATATATATATATATATATATATATATATATATATATATATATAGTGTTATAATGGAATAAATCCAGAGGAAATCCGGGTATGAGAGCTCAATGTGGTAAACAGAGCAATAAGATAAAAATTATAACACGGAAATTACATAATTGTCGATGCAATAATTTATTTCAACCTTATGGTATTTTCAAGCATCTAAATCAGACAATTACATTTTTGATACTGAAAAAGAAAAGAAAAATCGTGCTTCGACCCTCAAAAAACCAAAGGTGGTGGTAGTAGCAATCCACTTAATACATTTATAGAGAGGGTGGTAGGGATTTAAAAAAATAAAAATTAAAAATTAAAAATAAAAAATAACAAATAAAAAAAATTAGATTAGACACTTATAAGCGGCAGCTCGATGTAACCATAGATACACACACACACACTCACACACACACACACACGCAACACATACACATACACACACACACGCCTCTAAGATGTACGTTCTGACATGTAAATGCCTTGACACGCGTTTACTAACCTAGGAAGGGGGGGGGCGAAAGTATACGGATATATAGTGAAAGAAATAGAACAGCGCGTAATGGAAAAAAGAAGAAAAAAAAAAAAAAAAAAAAAAAAGAGGAAGAAAAGAAGAGGATACAGTGATTGAGTCATGGAAAGTAGGTCTATTAAAAGATAAATAAATTAATAAAAAATATAACTAAAAAAATAAATAAATAAAAATAAAAAGAATATTATATATAAAGTTTTAAAACTATCTGTATGTTATTATGTAAAAATTAATATTAATAATTTTATTGGTGATTATAGCGGTCGTTGTAATTAATATTTCAATTCTTAATTGATTAAGAAGTGGGAAAATGTAATATTGATCGCCCCCAATTCGATAGGACGTATCTAGTTTCGGTTAATATATACTTTTATTCCCTCCGTACAACAAAATTATTCTCATGCACGCATAAAGAAATAAGTAAAATAATTAAATTTTTGTGTTGATTTGTATCAAATCTAATAATATCTAGTTTTAGTATTTGGTCTTTTTGACTTAACTCAGTTTAATAACTAATGTATTATCTGCAGAGAAAAATTATTATCTTAAGGCTATCTCATTTATTTATAAGTAATTTGGACAAGCCAGGTACTTCGGAGAAAATATATATATATATATATATATATATATATATATATATATATATATATATATATATCTGCCTAGCTTAGATTTCGGACAACAAATCGTAAAGTAGTTATTATCGAGTATATACCGGACAACACTATAATTGCCGGTGGGGTGGGGTAGGATTGTTTATCGTAATTAATCTAGTGGTGTTAGATTCGGTGTCTTTACCATTATAGAATTCTCTGTTCGTCGGATCTAGAGTTATTGGTTATTTTAAATTTACATTTATGTCTACATCTGGCCATCAGTTCATCTCGTTTGTTTAGGAGATTACTGTGTTGGTACTTCAGGATTCTTATTTTTTCCTCAAGGCATAAACTGCATCTCTGCCTAAAGCCGTTTGGAACGTCCGAATGACACAGGATTGACCATGAAATCACTGGGGATCGATTCTCATTTTTTAATAACCACCATAGTTTAGCTAACTCGGTTTTATTCTTAAGTTCTGGGTTATTGAAAGAATGTTTGTGGTCATAAAAACGTTGTTTCCAGCTTCCGGCGGAGATACCGAAGTAAACTTTTTTGTCCCTGTTATTATCTTCTGGGTGGATAGTGGCCTTATAAACCACGCACTCAACTTTACAATTACCGTCCAGTGGGCAGTTATTTTTCACTTGGCAGTTACATTTGTCTACTGTCGCCTTATTTCTATTAGAGTTGTTTAATATTTTATTATTATGAGTGCTAATTATTCTGTCCATGTTTTTAGTGCACGAGTAACTTATTTTAATTGTTTTTCTATTAAATATCTTCCTAAGTGGATTATTTATGGTAAAATGTTTATCTATTAGGTTCAAAAATACTTTTTTAATATATATATATATATACACATACACACACACACTTTTTCTCTCTCGCTTGCTCCCTATTGTATATTTCGGCGCCACAACCCCTCCCCCCATCAATGTAAACAGTATTTCCGTGAAATATTAAATGGTTCTTCTGCTCGGTTAATGTTGGCGCGTTACTTACAGAGAAACAGTTAATTTAACTACAGGAGCACCTATTAAAAAATTTACTATGGAAAAACAGTTAATTAAACTGTAGAACCACCTGTTAAAAACTATACAAGTTATATAATTAATTGAATATCCCCCTTCAAAAAAAAAAAGAATGGGAAACAAAAAAATGTCTTTGCAAACCGCGCATGAAAACTTAATCTTTTAGATCAATTAAAAAAGCATTAAATCTATGTAACACAAAAAAAAATTAACCATATATGTTTTTTCTTTTGAAAACTTATTTCAAATGTCTACTAAAGATTCCTCTGCGATGTGACAAGTCACTTTACTATATGCGAATGCACCATGTAAGAAAAGTGTTAATGAAGGCAGTGAAATGGTGCAAAATAGTCCTAGGGTCCAGGGGTTAATACCATGCAAAAGGTAAATTGACGATGCATTTAAATGCCAGATTTGCTTTCAGTGGCCTCGATAACCACTAACAACACAAACTAGAATAGTCGGCATTGTGTTACAGTTAAAATAAATATTTACCATATTTTTTTTTAGGCATCCCACTATCTTTCTTGATCGTAATCCTGATAAGTGATTTTTAAATCAATAGATGAAATAAGCAATGTTTGTCCTAATTGCAAGTCTGTCTCATTGTAAACTCTCAAAATAAAATATCGTTGCTTGTTTTAAACTTGTTAAGCTGTAGTTTTGTTTGGAAGGAAAATATTTACTACAGCAATGACTGGGATCACATGGTTGACATTGTGATCATATTTGGATGAAGACAACAAGTGGATGATCACAGACTGTGCAGTGAATGCATTTAAATACAAGTTTGCATGTGGTTTCAACTGGATTTTTTTTAATGGAAATTGCTCCAAACAAAGCGTGATGTCACTTACTGCAAAGAGCTAATAAGAACAAAGAGATGCCTATTAACCTTAGTCTTGAAAAGACCAATGCTACAGGTAGGAGGAAAACAGTCAGCAGAAGGAGTTCCATAAGCTTGCAGTCCTTAGAAAGAAACTACTCGAATTGGAAGCTGTATTATGAGGTATTAAAACACAAATTCATAGAAACGACTAGACCAACGAGTCAAACGAGCCAAAACAAAGGAAGCAGGGAAGCACATGGCATTATAGTATTTATTGAAAAGACTGAGACTAGCAACTTCACATCTATGACAAAGAGGATGCAGAGAAGAAAAAATGGTGGGGGCCAATCAAATTACAGATCAGATATGTTTCCGTATGTTATCAAGAATCCTTAAGTGGAAGAGAGAGATTCACCATCACATTTTGCAGATTATAAATTACAGATTTTTTAATATCACATTTCCATGGTTTGATTGGATGTTGGGAACCAGTTGAACTGTTACCAAAATTTTTAGGTTTAAGTCGTTTCAGTTATTTCTTATAGAGACATCTTAAATCACTCATTGGATGCAGAGCAAACTAAGAATTTCACAAAAGCAAACAGATAACATCATACAATAAATTGAAATAAGGAATAACTATTAGTGACGGGGCGATTCCAATACAATTACTGATTCTGTTCTATGTTCTCAGATTTTGACTCTTAAATTTCTAAAATATAGTTATTTTATGTTCTGGAGAGAGGGAGGGAGGGGGTGAAGCAGATTACAACAAAAACCCGTGTGCATGTGTTTCCACAAATGTAAAAATACATTTGTGGAGGAACGATCTATATAAATTTTAGTTTTACAATTAGTTTATGTTTTAAACAAAAATAAAATTGTTTTTGACATCAGAAAATAGGCACAAAATTTTCTAATTCCGATACCCTAACAAGTTTTGATTTTTTTTATTCCAGATTCCGATTAATCACCCCAACAATAATAATTACATTAAAAAATTCCCCAAAATTAGTTGATTAACAATTTCACTAATTAAATCTCTTTTGTAAGGATGCAAATCCAATTTCGATAATCATTTGGATGTTTTTGGATTATTCTATCTACTGTTCTCATGTTACGACCAATGCAACCTTCAATTTCCTTCAGAAAATTGACAGTGTTGAGTGTTCATGGACCTCTGGCGTAACGGATAAAATACTTAGTTACATTCAGTTCTTGTAGGGAAAATTATAATGTGCATGATTAGCGAAGGTGTCATTCACTTAAAAGAAAGAAAAAAATTAAACTCGAAAATTGACCGACATGAGACAAAAATGTGTCTCATGAAAATTGAGACGCGGTCGGGTTGGACAATATAAAAAAAACAGCTTTTCTTTAATTGGGGATGATCCTTTTTCATCGGCTCGAAGTTAGTACGGTGTACTTTGCAATCTGGTGTCAATTGACGAAAGCTTGTTTGCAATAACGTCGAAAAGGGAACAGGACAGATTTTTGTTGTGTGTGCTTTCACACGGTGAACTTGGTGATCTGAAAATCATTCTTTTTTAACTCATGTTCACCCCTTACAAAGCATATCGCCATTTGGACGTAAGGGCTACTATTTGCGGCCATGTCTAGGAAAGATTAACAAGATATTTATGTTACATTGACATTCTTCTTTTTCTTTAACTCAAACATTCAACGATTCAAGTTCTAAATGACACTCTTTTGGAGGTTGAAGATTTAATCCTCAGCATCAGTGATACCAAGAATACAACTGCGAATTACTTAGAATTTCTAGCCATCGTGGCTGATGAAACGTGAACATGCAACCCCGTAGATTAAATAAAAGCTTCCTTTTGAAATTTCATGCAGATTTCAGTGTATGACAGAAAGGTTCCCAAGTCTGACAAGATATGTAACAGTCTTCATCTCAAATAACAGAAGATAAGAAAAATCTCGACTCTTTTAAGAAAAGCCTTTATATATGGTATTTCCAACAACATTTTTTCTAAATATTTAAACAGTTCATTTCTCATTCTCCGGCCGTGTGCAACTTTGTTTCTTCTGTAATGTCACCCAGGTGTCTCAAACACATGCAGCTTTAAACACCGGCATCTCAAACACATGCTTCTCTCATCATGTCTCGAACACCGCTCCTCCAAACATATGTCCTTTTATCTTTGCGACGTCACTTTGTGCACCAGGCTTGGTCATTTGCATATTTTTATGTGGCTGCTGCTCCCAGTGTCAGATACACAAGAAGAAAGTCTGAGGTTACATTGGTTGAAACATGACGAGAATAACAATCTCTGTGCTTCATTCAATCAAATATTTCATAAAGTATTGCTCTTTAAAGATCATAGAGCAGACAGTTAAAACACTTCATTAACATCTATTTGCGATCTGCACTTTCTTGCATGGGCAAAATCCAACACTTAACAAAAACTATGCAAAATAGATGCTGAAGAGTGTGGCAAAAAACCCATCTGGACAAGATCGCTGACAGATACCCCTACACCTTCCAAGAGGATTCCCCTCCTGCACACAAGAAAAAAATAACCCTGCATGGCTGGTCAACAACATTCAACACTTGTCTCCATCAGGCTTGTGCTTGCCTTTCTTACCCAACTGCAACACCCTTGGCTATTTCTTCTGAAGATCAAGACTATAACCAGCAAGCACACCAACAACACCGTCAACTCCTCGAAGACTATCATTATAAAAGCATTTGTCATTATAAACAACAGCATGGTTAGGAAAGTGACGAATTTCATGCCCTCCCTCTTGAGATAGAAGTTTCAACTTGTAGTAGTTACATTGAAAAATAATATATGTAACACTTACTGTTACTAAATAACAATGTCGGATTGTCTGCACATACAACTTTTGTTTTTATTGTTTATTTCATTTTCTTTTTGTCAAGTTTCTGCATATAGTAATCACCATGTACATAATTTTCTGGGAAATAATCAAAACTTGGCATCATTGAGAGCAATAAATATAAGATTACATTATATATAATAAATGGTATATATTAAATCTCTTCAGACTATTGTCATTATCAAGGCCATTTCTCTTCACATTGTTGTAAAAGTGAGGGGAAGACAATGGAAATTACCCATAATGCAGTAAGTCATTGTCCTTTGTTTTAATTGGTGCTGTCTTGGAGGAATAAATGTATGATTACAGTATTATATTTAAAACTGAAATCTCCAGCAAATGAATGACATTATTATTTTGTAAAACACATAAAAACAAGATAAAGGAATGGAATGGGTGAAAGAGAAAGAAAGGGTTGGAGAGAGGGAGGGGGGAAAATAAAGGAGCAGAAAGTGAGACGGATAGAAGTTTTAATATAAAGATGTTAGACCCTTTGAAATTTCTATTTTGGTTTTAAGTTTCATGCAGTTGCAATGGAAAATTTAATATTTATCCAAGTATCACTTTTTTTTTTTAAGTACTAATAAGTCGCTATTAGTGACTTATCAAAACTAAAAGTAACTAATAAGGTAAAACAGATTGTCAGTTGAATGATGAAAAATATTATGAGATGATTGAAAATGATGAATGGAATGAATAAAAATTAGATGAGCAATTTCTGACAAGTATTTATTGACACTGGATTTAAAGATGTTGTAGCCTAGAGGAAAAAGTCTCAGGGTAACGTGTTCTAGATATTGGAAGTTCTTGGAAAGAAACTGTTCTTAGAAATTTTGTTTAATTTAGGCATGCAGAAGAAGGAAAGTTATTTGCAGTTGTGGTAGTAGAACGAGTTATTGTTTACAAGGAAGAATCACAGATTGAAGCCCAGTTAAGCATATTCCATAAAAATAGCAATAGAGTAGAGAGACTAGCAATGTCTCTTCTGTGAGAAAGGGGATGTAGAGAGAAAAAGAGAGCATCTTCCATTAGATTTTGAACTCTACCAGAGTAACGAAGAGTGCTCCCAGTAGCACTGGCAACAGTACTCCATCTTAGAATGCATTCAGCTCATATAGGTAGTGGGTTGCATCAGGTGTTTTTACAACATATCAACCGGTCTCATTATTTAATGCCGAATCTGGTCACTTTGGTAAAAAAAATTTATGCTTCAAGTTCTTCATGGTATTTGGTTTAGTTGTTTTGTAAAGGAAAATTGTTCTTTTTGTTTTTAGGTTTGCAGAACATGATTGAGTTTTGCAAAGGAAAAGGAAATAAAGAATATCGATGTTTAGTGCATTTTTCAGTCAGGAGGTCAGTATTTTCAAACACCAGAATCCATTTTTGTCTCAACCTTAGCAACAGATTGGACACATAAAAACAAGTCTTCCATTTTTGATCTAGAATGAAAGTAGGTGCTTTGGAGTTTATTTCCTTTATTAAGCCATGGTCATAAAACCATTAGCAATAGACAGAGGCTAATAAGCCAATTAGGAATATTGCGATAGCTATCCAATATAGAACTCCGAAAATATGACTATGATACATGTTCATTCACACAATCCGGAGATAGAACTACAGAGCGCAATATAAAAAGGGGTACTTCTGCATTTTCCACAAAGTTACTCGAGTGCGCCCGGCAGATGATAGGAAGAACCGAAAACGGTCGACAAGTAGTTTTTTTTAGATATAAAGACATTTTTTTTTCCAATGTATTACTTAAAAAATTTCAGTGGTTGTCGCCATTTTTAACATGGGGAGGGTGGTTGTAACAATTTATGTTTTTTGTAATACGGCTCACCCGGCCATTTCTGATTAATCCCGTCATCTACTAGGCACACCCGAGTAATTTCATAAAAATCGCAGGTTGATAAATGCAAAAGAACAGTCGCTACATCTCTGAGCAAACAGCGATGTGATCATGCTGAGGGTTTAATGTGAATATACATTGTCACAGGTTTGGTCTGTTCAGTCACAGCACAGGGCGGTATTTAAGCATTGCAGTGAGGCAAGAATCATGATATAATCTTAAGGCAACTGAAGCAACGATTACATTCTGGCGAGTAGATCTAATCCAGCAGATCATATACTCCAGAAGGAACAGGGTCGCAGTAGGGAATATGTAGTATATATCTGATGGCACGATGCTGTAGACACTCAAAAGAATCAGAGAACACCTTGAAAACTCCAGTGAACACTAGGGACCCGTATTCCAAGCGGGGACGAATCATTGTCTTGTAAAACCTAGTCACCAAATGCCATTCATTATCAAAACAACGGAGAATATATGAACAGTTGTGGTGAAAAGAAAAGCTCAGTTTAAAAGTAACAAGCCCCCTACCCCATGGCGTCAGATTCTCCAAACATAGGTCGAGGATTGCATCAGTAGTTAGATACTTTCTGGAGCAGTAGAATGATTCAATCATTTTCCAGCAACTTTAGCAAGAGATTCTATGGTATTTATCTTCCTTCCATAGCGAGAATGTGTGACACAAGGTGAGATTGGAAAAAGCCAACACCCAAAAAGAAGAGCACTTTGACCTACAAAAATAATGCCTTGGTAACCTTATGAGCATTCCCTGGTAGAGACATCTCAGGCAATTAGCAAGTAACTAACCCCTCCTCAAAGGGTAAGAAGACAATGCCTGGGATGGGAGACCACATAGAACTGCACAGTATTATACCTCAACGACAGCCTTGGCTTTTGGGATCAAGTGAATAGGTTAAGAATATAAGTAAATCCTCAGAGAATATCAAAACAAGGAACCTCCTTAAGGAGTGAGCCATTTATTTTGACTAGTGCAAAACAAGGGTCTGAGCATTTGTGGTGAAAGAAGAGAAGCTTAGTTTTCAAGTTGTTCAAGGAATTCTTGTAACAATAATTTCAAAAAATCTATTTGAAAATACATCCTTCCAAACTTATCTTCTCATATTTAATGGTTTTATATCAATATGGCCAATGAACTTGTTTTTAAAGCTTCTCTTGGTGAAAATTTACTGAAGCGTAAAAATAAATCTTTCCAATAATTTTTGACAGGTAGTATGCTAGCTTTGTTATGCATAGCCAAAAAGAAAATAAACAATACTTTTTTTTCTTTTCTTACTTACCCATCGTGATAGTCGTTATTATATCCACGTTCATCTTCAAATTCTGGTGCGCTTCCAACATTTGTTTTAGATGCTGAAGACAGAAAAAAAAACCCAATTAAATTCAATATCTAAGATGTTATTCAATAATTGAAACATGTCTATAAAACTTATTCTAAAACATTCAACTTTTTAAATATTTCAATTCAGAAAAAAAAAAATGAGCAAAATTAAAAATTTGAAAGGAAAAAAGCTAAGATCTGTTAAACTTGAATACCTTTTTAGATGATAATAAAAATTTCAAAGATTTAAGAAAAAAAATTTGAATAAAGATTTTTTTAAATGCTTAAAAAAGTAAAAATGATAAAAAATTCCTTTCAAAGATTTAAAATAAATTTTTATTAAAAAAATATTCAAGAAGAAAACTAATTTTTGCTTCCATGGTATTTCTAAGCATGCCAGATGTATAATAGGTTTACTCAATGAACAGAAAAATTAGTGCATATTAAGATATAGTTGACGAATTGATTTTTTTAAAATACGTTATTTTTAGTAAAAACAATATTACGTACTTAATTGTCATGTTGAAAATAACATATCTAAAGATTTAACAAAAATTCACCAGGTAGAAAATTATTTATAATTAAAATTTTTACGGTAAATTGGGTAAAATTGCATTTTTCTTAAATGTTATAAAGTATATGGTCAAGAGTTCACACAGGGGACATAACTCGAAGCATACATTTTAGATTATACTGTAATGGCTTCTAACATTTGTAACTTTTAACGATAGACTTCTTTTTTTAACTAAAAAATAGCAATTGTTCTACGCCATGAATTTTTGTAATTTTTGGATAAATTACTATTGTTGACATGACAATGAATTAAGCAAGGAATTTTGTTTTTGCTTAAAACATAAAAAAAATCAATCTGTCGACAATTTGAACAAGCATCGAAAAATTCAACATCACTTTTAGATTTTTTTTTAATTGAAAACCAAAAATCTTAGACAAGCTCACTGTTCTTTAATATTTTTATCCATTTTTTTCATTGACTAGAAACAAATGAAAATTTCATACAAAAATTAATTTCAGAATTGATTTTGCTGCTTGTCTGTTGTGAGGGTAAGGCAGAGTGAAGACAGAGGAGGATTCTGGATTCTGATTGGCTGTGCTATTGATGGCAGAGTGAGTAAAGAAAAGAGAAGTAGTAGAAGGGGGAGGAGTACATCAACATCTTGAATTAAATCTGACAGCGAAAAAGTGACATTGAATTGTGTTTTTGCTTTATAGAACATCAACGTGTGTGTAGCTGCGGGGGGGGGGGGGGTTCATGCTAAACGTTAGAGACAAAGGAAAAAGTTAAAAAAATCTAAATTAGCCTGTGAGGAAAGAGCTTCTCAAATCAGTATGAGTGTGTGTGTGTATAATTCATTTAATTTTACATGATGTGTGTCCATATTTTTTGTTGATCTTTTCTAAATGCCTGATTAATGTTAGAGTATTTGATTGGAATTGGCCCCGTTCAAACTTCAAAAAATTGGAATATAAAATGAAAGAGCAATTCATAAAATCAACTTTGATAATAGTGAAAAACATCCAAAAATGTCTTTATTTCTACTAATACTACAATGTCAAAACTACCACTAAACACATAAGAATTTATGTTATTTGAGTGATACCAAATCCTTGAAAATGCTTCTGGAAGGAATCAAAAGTACTAGAGAATCCAACCAGTATCTTTGAGTAACAGCCTGAAACTCAGACATTAAGTATCTAGGAAGAATGAAAAGAAAGTATATTATATAAATAGAGAAAGTATATATATATATATATATATATATATATATATATATTAATAGAGAAAGTATATATATATATATATATATTAATAGAGAAAGTATATATATATATATATATATATATAAATAGAGAAAGTATATATATATATATATATATAAATAGAGAAAGTATATATATATATATATATATATATATATAAATAGAGAAAGTATATATATATATATATATAAATAGAGAAAGTATATATATATATATATATATATATATATATAAATAGAGAAAGTATATATATATATATATATATATATATATATAAATAGAGAAAGTATATATATATATATATAGAGAAAGTATATATATATATATATATAAATAGAGAAAGTATATATATATATATATATATATATATAAATAGAGAAAGTATATATATATATATATATATATATATATATAAATAGAGAAAGTATATATATATATATATATATATATATAAATAGAGAAAGTATATATATATATATATATATATATATATATATATCTATAAAAGTGAAAGTGTCAGTCTGTGTCTGTCTGTCTGTGTACATTTCCCTACGCAATAACTGTCAATTTTCAGTCTACAGACTCAAAATTTGATATACAGGGTATGGAGATTTGGGAAAATCTTTGCAACCCATTTTCGGCCAGAAATTTGGCTGTTAAGGGGTCAAAGTTCAACGATTTGACCTTTGAGAACTCTACCAAACTCCTCTGCCAAAAACACTTCAGGTCTAAACACTTGAAATTTTAGATATAGGTTCCTTGGACATGAATCTAATTTAACTTGATTTGAGCCCAAAACAATAAATGTTAAGGGATCATAATAGGGGTCAAAATTTAAAAAAAAAAAAAAAAATTGATCTCTGTGGTCTCTACTAAATTTCTCAGACAATTTCTGGTCTAAATATTTGAAATTTTACATAACGGGTATTTAGAGATAGGGCAAGCTTTTTAATCGGTTTGGGTTGAAAATTTGAGCTACAAGTATATAAATGTATGTATGTTTGTATATCTGCCTAAAACTTTCAACAGCGGCGACGGATTTTCACAAGATTAGTTTTGTTTCGAAGCTCGACCTTTCAGACGACAAATACCGAAAAATTGGCTAAAAACATTAATTACTTCACCCTCAACTGGGCACTTTTCTACAAGTACGAAGAGATAATTGATCCTGACATCAGTTTATATAACATTATAAATAGAAATACCCAAAGCATGAATCATTTAATATTTACCAACAGCATTTGGTAATTTTTACGGCAACATTCAAAGACATATCACATTCTATCAACTACTGTCATAAATTTATGATATTACATAAAAAATGACAGGAAAAAAAAAATTATGCTTCCCCACTGTTTACACAAATATTCATATAAAATAATGTCTAAATTACTGCCTCCCCCATATCCTGCAGATTTATCTCTCTAACCGGATCTTCAAGTCGATCATACGCGTTAAATGTGATATTCCTGGCCTGGAAGAAACTCTGCTTAAAAGGAGAGTCTAGTGGTTCGGCCACGTGCTGTGCCAGCTGAATGAGGAATTAATCCATAAACTAGTAGTACTCAATGTACCCACTGGTTAGAAGAAGTGATGAGGTGGCCAATTCAAGGCATAGGTCGCGACAGTAAGGGCAAACCTGGAACTTGTATCTGATTCTCATATCTTTGGTGTCCGACGCTGGAATTACGAATGGCTAGATCATCCCACTGACTCTGCTGCTTATTGCCGAGGGTGGGCGGCATTGACCTATGATGCAGCTAATTCCATTGGAGTCGGCTCAAACCACCCTGGGTGATCGCCACTACAAGTAAAGTTCAGTCTAAATTGGTGAAATTCAGAAACATTTCAAACAAACAAAGGAAAAATAGTCTCATTATGGTGATAGAGTGGAATGTTTCTTTACGAATTGGCAATGAGATTGTCTGATTTGCTATTTATGTTCTGTTTTCCTCTAAGTACTTAAAATGGCTTTATCTGGCAGTTTGGAGAAGGGCCTGTTAATCAACCTGATGATTACACTGCTTCTCAAAAACTTAAATGTGATGGTCATTCTGAAAGTAAAGCCTCCTATTTTTTTTTTAACTCAAAAAAGTTGAAGAGTTACAAAGACAGGAACGGTATCATTAAAACCAGCAACCATTTGTGCGCCAGCACTACCATTCCTAATGCACTTTAATTTGCATCTCTGCTTCTGATGCACATCCACAACATGAGGTTGCTTCCTTAGAGTCTCACACCATCAATATCTGCAACAGAGAGATGAAACTTTCAGATCATGAATGCACAAGTTCAGCCATTATAGCAATACAATTTGCAATCTTCATTGATCCATTTGGATAGAATAAAAAAAATAGGAGGCATTACTTTTGGACCGCCTTCATAAAAATAATTCAAATATTAACTATTTAAAAGATGAACTTCTCGACTGAAGTCAGAATCTATCCTCACTCTTAGTGTGTTTTTGTGCATGAGTCTGCGTGTTTATTTGCATACATTTTTGTATGTATGTGTGATTATGTACATAGATGTGTGTGTATGTAAATTTACCTCTCTAGATACAATGTCGCACAATGTGGACGTACCTACAAAACGGAGCTAATCAACCTGACAGTGATATGAAACAAGGAGAAAGAAGCAACCGTGGAAGTTAACATCCCCAATTATGCTCGGTTAAACAAAGCTGAGAGGGGAAAAATAAAAAAATACCAAGGTGTTATGCACGATATGAAAAGAAACTGGAATCTTAGGAAGATCTCCATCATTCCAGTAACTATAGGAGCAACTGGACTCATGAAAAAGAATTTAAAAAACTACCTGGCAAATATACTCAATGAACCAAGTGCAAGAGAGATTCAAACAATTGTACTTAAAAGGGACAGTTAGAATCTTAAAAAAGATCTCTGGGTTGAAATATACGAGATAGTAGGTGAATAAAAATAAGAAAATTGAAAATAAAATAAAGTGGTAACATTTAGTTAGGTCTAATATAAACTGAATATACTGGATTATTAATAAAACCTGCACATTTGAAAGTCACACACACGCCCGATGAAGGGAAAATATCCCAAAATATAGTATCATAGAAACACCACCAGACGCAAGTAAGAACATCCTACATGTAAAATGTATTTATATTAAAGCATTATAGATATATATATATCTTATTGAAAATTTTTTCAAAACTTTTCAAAAAACAAACCTGTAAGGAAAGTATACAAAATTTTAATTATCCAACAAGTACAAATAAACAAGGCCTTAATCTGCGGAGTTTTGAAAAATGCAATTCTTCCCATCAGAGGAAAGAGGTTTGCAAAATATACAATAAATTTTGCAGGTTAATGCATTAAAGGAAACTACAAATATGAAATTAATCATACTTGCATCAAAAAAGTAATTTGACAGTTAGTGACAGTTTATCAGGATTTAAAGAGATTAAGAAAGCAGGAAACGGGGGGGGGGAGAATATGGTAAAAATCCAATGAAAAAGACAGTAAAATCTAGAACAGGATAAATCTGAAATTAGTCCTTTGAAAATCCATAAGAAATATATATACATATGAATTGGATCAATAAAAGTGAAACAGCATGGTTGGTTCCACCATTACATCGTAAGTTGCATCAGTTCGAGTCTATCCGTCACACCTTTGGATTGTTCTGCCTTCTATAAATTTGAGTTTCTTATATATACACATTAAACAATGCTTCAAGCAAACTATTTTAACTTATTATAAAGTTATTTAATTTTCTCAAGATTGAATCTATTTTCATGATTCAACAAAAGGTTTTCGTATTTAAAATCATTCACATGCAGATTTAAAAAAATGTTTTCGTGTTCATTATTTTTAATCAGATTTTTTCAATACAATGAACTCTGTGGTCCCTGGGAAGTACTCAGCTCAACAGTATTAATCATGAATTAAGGAAATGAAAAATTAAAAAAAAAAAACAAAGTGCGCAATTGGTGATGGCCTTGTGCAAATGTAAAAGATATAGAAAGTGCCATGCCTTCCTATCAACTGACGTGAAGGATGGCGGATTTGCTTAAGTGTTCTTTTGTTTTGTGTATTTTTTTTTTTCTTTTACCATAAAATCGGGGTAATCTGTCCAGAAAATTGTAGAACGTATTTATTTGAGTTGCAGAAAAGATTTCCATTTCGTCTTCAGCTTTGAATCAAAAATACAACAAAAAATAAAAACAAAACAAAAAAATTGTTTAAAAACTTAAATTTCTACAACTGCTAACATAACTGTAAAAAAAATTTAAAACAATAGCAAAAATAAAATTTTTATACAAAAATATAAATATTGTTTGGAATTGAAAGACAATGCCAAGAAAACAAAAATAAAATTTTTATATAAAGATATAAATATTGTTTGAAATTGAAAAGAAAACTAAGGGAACTTGTTCAGTTTAATCAAGACGTTAAAAAAGGAAAATATCGAACAAAAAGTTATATTGTACGCATCCGTTTTGAACTGAAGATCTCTGAAAAAAAATTTCAATTTGACCGAGTAGGTGGGGTTTTTTTTTTTTACAGTGGAAAAGCATGTTTTTATGACAGCAGGTTGAAGGTAGGCATCTTTGAATTTTTTGAACACGGGGAGATAATTCAGTTTAAAAACACTCCCTGCCCATCTTTAATACTAGCTTTTCTTCCTAAAAATTTAACCTTTTGCTCGGTATAATAATAATTTTTTTTTTTTTTGCTGTTAAAAAAAAAACAAAAAAAAAAAAAACTACTTGATGAAATTAAGTGAAATTCTTTTTCGGAGAGCTTCATTCCATAACAGTACAGTATAGCCTTTTTTATCGATATTTTCATTTTTTTAATGTCTTTCTTAAACTGTACAAGTACCAAACTAAGAAAACAATAGCAAAAAATAAAAATAAAATGTCTTTACTGTAGTTGAAATGTAAGATGAAAGATTTGGAACCCATTAGAGTTAAAATGGCTAAAATAATCTTTTTATTTAAAAATTATATTAAAAAAAAATTTTTTTTTAAATAAAATAAATAAACTACAAAATGTAACAATAATTACATAAATCATTATTTTATCATTGTAGACAAAAAAAAAAAAATTATAATTGTAGATTAACACCCTCAGCTAAATGCATTTACTAAAAAGAGATTCTACTTTTTTAAAAAAGAAAATTTAGAGCAGGGAATCAGTTTAGCATAATATATAAATTAAGTAAAAGATGAATAATAAAAGTAACATAACCTTATTATAACATCAGAGCAATAAGGAAACGTAAAAGAGAGAAAGAAAAGGAAACCTCTTTAAGCCATGGCATTTCTAAGCTAAATGCTTCACATAAATTCAGAGAATTTTACTAATATTTTAAGGATCATATAAGAATCAATAACTTTTATCGGGATTTACAAAAATTCACCAAGACCTATTTTTTCTACACATTTGTACTTTTTTTGATTGTTAAACAGTTGTCATTCTTCGCTTTCTGAAACTCCAACATATAGATTCCACTTGGATTTGTAAAAATTTTTTATCTTTTATATTTGAACATTCTTTGGCTTTTTAAGTTTTTAATCTAGATTATTTACAGCTTTGGATCCAACTTTCTTTATTTTCAGATTGTTTTTATTTATATTACATACAGGACTACATGTGACCCGTTGGGTCAGTATGTTATATTAGCTATGGAATTAATGTATGAGCGTGACACCTGTGACGCAAAGAAAATAGATTTTGTGAAATAACAGAAACATTTCTATGAAAGTATATTAAAATGAAAAAGAATATAGATAGATTTCTATGAGTCGTTCTGTTTATAAGTGTTTAATTTTGAAAAAAAAACAACAAAAAAACTTGCAGCTATTGAATTATAAGTGGTTTGCCATACTAATAGGTAAATGTGCACTGAACGGATACCATAATACTTAAATTCAAATTTTGATATATCTTTTTAAAATAAAATTGTTAGTGGAAAGTACAATAGTTAAAAAACACTCTCCCTATGTTAAGAATGGCTTTTTAAACAGAAAATGAAAATAAAATGTAACTTTTTTTCATTTATTTTAAACAAACATCCATTGGGTCAAATATTTAATTTATATGTTAATAATAAGGTCAATAAAACTAATTAAGACAATGCTTTTCTATTTACAACATTTTTTGTACAATTTGAGTGTTAAGACAATTTTGTTATCCTTTTGCTTAAGCGAGACTTCTTATAAGGTTCTAACAACTTTAAACATGAAAAATAATAATTGGGACGCTGAAAACGTACACAGTAAAACAATAAGTTTTATTGCCGCGTTGATTATTATGGTTGTCAACGGGTCAAAGTTGATTTATTTGTAAGATAATTGCGCCAGTATAGTGGTAATAAAGAATAGTTGCAAAAAATTCCCACCCTTTCCATGTTAAATAATGATTTCTAATTAATAACATTAATATTTCAGTGCACAGATCAAATTCTGCAAAAGTAGCGATTTGTGTTTATTTGTTTATGCTGTTATGGGTTTATGTTTATGTACGCATGTGCAACCGGAGGTCGTAAACCGGATGTGGGTTACAACACTCGTTACAAGATAATTTGAGTTTTATAATGATATAGATTTCTGTATCCCTTTTTATATCTCCTTTTTTACTCGTTACTTTCTTTCTCATCACTATTTTTTTCCTTTTACTGTTTGCTCTTCTTTTATGGTCTCCCATTACTTCATAGTGACCCCTATTTGCTTTTTATTATTTTCTATTATTTACCATATATACTACCCTTCTATTTTTATTCTCACATTCTCTCCTTCCTCTTCTTGTATACTAATCTCCTTCCTCATAGTTATATTATTTAATATTTTACTTAATTTTCTTTATTTTTTTATTTTCTTAAAGGTTGCTATCTCATACTGTATATTTCATACCTAAAAAGGCATATGATAATATATCTCAGAGTTAAAGCAGGGGAGGCAACTTTACAGAAAAAAGTTATTTCCCTTTGACCATGGATTTGTTTTAACACGAGAGAAATTTTATGCTTTTCTTTTTGTAGGTGGGAATCCTGCTGACATTCTACTACTACTAACCCTAGGTTTGAGTTATAAATTAAAAAAACAAAAAAACTTTTAGAACTCATCAAACCCTCATCCTGCACCTCTAAATTCTGACTAGGTGGATTCCTGACTGAACAGAGAATGTTATTTTTAAGAAATCATTATATTCAGTTTAACTTCAGTTTTACATGCTGACATGTGTTGGACGTTTTTAAAAATTGATTTACAAATCTATTTCTGTCCAGGTCTTTATTTTTCTTTTCCTCAAGTTCATTTTCTCCCATGTCTTCCTTGGCCATCCCATGAACTGAACTTACTACCTCAACTGTTCTACATTTATCAACCCAATAATTCATGCATTCTTTCAATGTGACCATACCATCAAAGTCTCCTCTTTTGCACACATCTTTTTATACCGTCCAGATTTAATCTTCCTCTGAGGTCATCAGATCTAAGTCTGTCTTTTGTACTCATGTTACACATCCATCAAAAACAAATATTAAAGATTTTTTTTTTTTTTTTTTTTTGCATTAACCGTACCTTGCATGTTTTTCTGATAGGTCTTTTGTCTTCGATCAGCAATTTTCTTCCTCAGGACAAAAAGAGCAATCGCGACGATAATGATGAGCAACAAAGATACCAACATTCCGTAAAGCCAGGCACTGGTGCCCGCAAAACCAACAACTAAAAAGAAAAGAAAAAAAAAAAAAAGGAAATCAAATACAGGAAGGAAATAAACGCTGAATTGGTTTAAGAACTTAATAGATAGAACAAGATTTATAAATGTTTCGGAATTTTTGAGATGAGGATTGATAATTTGGATTATTTGGACTACTGTTCTCATCTTCAACGTTATTTTAATAATGTTCCAGCCAATGTAACCTCCAACCTTCAAGTGAGTCTTATGAAACTCGGGAATCATTCTGTAAAATTCGGTAATTCGTATGGAATTTCGTACAGAACCCTTAATTTAATGTGACAATGTTGATGGGTTAAAAAAGGGTTGATATACCAAACGTTGAATTCAGATGATGGAAAAGAGAAAGGAAACAAAGAAAGACTCGAAATGTAAAGCCTTGTACATTTTTTTTGTGAAACCTAGTATAGAAAAGTCTGTGTCTCCATATTTTCAAACTCTTCTCTCTTCTGAAACTAAAAGTTGCAGAGCAGTGCTAGGAGCCTCAAATGATTGGATTTTTTATGGACTGCTCTTCTATGGGTCTTTAGGCAGTTAGAATAGTTTTTAAGGGGCCAAAAAGGAGTCAAAATTTTTTAAAAATCATTATACATTTTACATATTCATCTAAGTATAATTTGAATCAGTTCATATGTGTGTCACGTTGGTAGTGATAATGTCACCAGCTACAGTTTTGCTTTCAGTTTCGAATCAAGCTGATAGCACCAAACTACTTTTGTTTTTACTTTTGAAATCACAACTATAATAAATTAAAATAGCATATTTAAGCGTATTTAAAAAATAAAAAATTAAAATCATTTTTAATATGATGAGCGATGTTGAAACTAAAGCAAACCATATTATTTTAAATAAAATATAAAGTGTTTATTCAATTACATTTTTGGAAAAGGTTTAACTTTAGTTTGTGTTTGATTTTTTTAGGTACTTGTACAGTTTAATAAAGACATTAAAACAAGAAAATATCGGAAAAAAAAGGCTATATTGTACATAAAAACACGTTTTTATGACGGCATGCTGAAGGTAGTCATGTTTGAATTTTTAGAACACACCACGGGGAAATAACTCAGTTCTTAAGTGCCGATCCCCTCCTCCCCTTCTTAAATCATAGCTGTTCTTTTTAAAAATCGAAACATGGCTACCTTTTGATTGGTATTATAACAATTTTTTTTTTTTTACAGTGGAAAAACAAGAGAAAAAAACTAGTTGATCAAATAAAGTGAAATTTTTTTTCTGGAGAACATCATTCCATAACGGATACATACAATATAACTTTTTTTTTTTTTTTTTTGATACTTTAATTTTCTAATGTCTTGATTAAACTGTACAACTACCGATTTTTTTTACCTTTTTCTTTTATTTAATATTTATGGGTTTCGTTTTTTGTTCAATATATTTTTAGTTGATGTTTATGGATTCCTCTTTATCTTAAACTCTTTTGCTTCTTTTCTTTCAATTTTAAATCCCATATGTTAAAATCTGAAATCTTGGAATTTTAGGAGATGCCAGAACACTTTCATTCCTATATATATCTCTTAAAATTAATCCGATGAGAAACGATCTGAATTTCGGGGAACATGGAATGATTTCTTCGTTACTATTAATACCAGGTCTACTCACTCAGTATTGGTACCTGTTAGGGTCCCATCTGCAAGTTAAATGTAATTTGGGTTCTGTTGAGAGAGCCGATAGATAAATTTTTTTTTAAATATGTCGTTTTAAGCAAAAAACATTACATACTATATTGTCATGTCGAAAATAGTAATATATCCAAAAATTACAAAAAATTGATAGAGTAGAAAGTTATTTAGAGTTAAAAGTAATTTTTACGGAAAATTATATATAAAAAATTGCATTTTCATATATGTTTTAATTTTAAAGTAGACCGTGAAGAGTTCACGCACAGGGGACATAACTCAGAATCCATATTTTACATTACATTTTAATGGCGACTAACATTTTAGCTGATAGCGATAGACTTGATTTTACTAAAAACACAATAGCAGTTCTACTTTATGAATTTTCATAATTTTTGGATATATTACTATTTTCAACATGAAATTAAGTGCGTGATATTGTTTTTGCTTAAAACAACATATTTAAATAATCAATCTCTCACCTATCTCAACAAGCACGAAAATTGTCCCAAATGTTAATGCGAGATAAATTACTTCCCTAGAATGATTATACAGGTAGTAGAGACTATTTAAGGCAGACATATTTACATTTTGGGCTTAAAATGATTCAATAACGGACAATATGCCGTAAAACCAACTACTCCTTACCTACATGGTGAGAAAGAAAATACAAAACTTCACTTACAATATCCATGGGTTGTGGCGACCTCCACAGCACTTGGACGAGATTCCCTTCCATTTGTTGCGACCAGACGGAACTCATAAGATGTTCCTGTTTCTAAATTGGAGATCTTCTTCCAGGTAAAAACCGATTCATCTGTGGATTGCTGCCAATCCGACGCACCTGAAAATGTCAACAAATTTCCAACAAGTTAATCTTTCAGATTTTTTTTTGTTATGGCAGAAATAGAAGAGTAAAAGAAACAAAAAAAAAGAGAAAATGAATAAAAGACAAAAAAAAGTGTGTAAAGAAAAGTGAAAAACAAAAAGAAATAAAAAAGAATAAACATAAAAAAGCCAAATAAAAAAAAAAATGAAAAGGGCAAGAAAAAAAAGAGTAAAAAAAGGACAAGCAAAAGAAAATAAATAATATAAAAGAAAAATGAAAGGAAAAATAAAAAAGGAGCAAAGGAAAAATAAAAGCAAAAAGAAAAAGAAAAGAAAAACAAAAAGAAAAAAGAAAACAAAAGACAAAGAAAACAAAAACAAAAAAAAACAAAAGAATAAACAAAAACTAAAGAAAAGACAAAAATCAAAAAGAACAAAAAAAAAACAAAGAAAAAAAGGAGACAAAAGAGAAAGGACTGCAGTTAGAAAAATAACAAAAGACAAGAATTTCATAATTGTTTGAATTACAAAAGAAAAAACTAGAAAAGTAAAAGTCTGAAAAGTTCATCCAATGGATGAAGGAGTCAAGAATTTAATTTACAACAGGACACAAATATTAAGTTCTTTAAATGAACATCCTTTTTAAAGTTATAAAAAACGATTTAATAGTTTTTTCTTTCCCATTAGAGAAACTAAAATGTCTTTTTTATCAAGTAATTACAAAAATTTCAAATTCTCTTTCCACCTCTCTCTCAACTAGTCTATCTTTGTAAAAGTTATATATATATATATATATATATATATATATATATATATATATATATATATATATATATATGTTTATATATTTCTATGTACAGAATTTACTCATAAATTTATTAACCAATCATAATGAATTTTAGAATACGGTTACTAGGTTCAAGCAATCCAATTCAAGCTATAATTATTTTACTCAAAGGAGGTAAAAAGATGAAAAACCATGAAAATTAATAAGAGTGGAGAATGTGGGTTATATTTATTTTCATTCAGCTTTATGCAAAAGAAGCAAAGAGAGATTGCAACCCTTTGTAAAAATTCCCATAATTCCAAATTAAAAAAAATTTAAACTATAGGTATTAGATACGATAGGTCCTGAACTGTCATCTAAACTTCAGCCTCTGTCTCATTGACGCAATGTAGCATCACTCTGCCTGTTCTACAAGTACATTAACAGTGAATGCTCTGATGAACTGCAAGCACTTGTATACCCTCGACGTAAATACCCCCGACAGACCTGACAAGCAGCTAAATCTCAATCCTTCACAGTAGAGATCCCTAGATGTAAGAGAGCCTTCTACTCCAGTAGTTTCTTCCCCAGAACCGCTAGATTGTGAATTCCATTCCAGAACCTTGCTTCCCCAACTGAAGTTCAAGTGTAACGTGAACTGACATCTTGCTGCACAACTCCCTACATAGTACTCCTGTAGCTTATGTCCCCAATAGTATCCCCCTACATCAAAGTGGTGATGTGCCTTGTTTGAGGTGAAAATGTAATAAAAAAAAAAATTAAAAAAAAAAAAAGAAATAAAAAAAATATTTCTCAAATTTAAGGTTCTTGAGAGTATTTTAAAGAGTTTTTATAGACATAATATGCACACAACATTGGACGGGTGTTTGGAGGCGTGGGTGTTAAAAAAAAAAAAAAAAAAAAAAAAATGTTGTAAAAGAAAAAAGTTTTAGTAGGAAGGTAGGATTGAACCCTGAAGCCTTGACGCTAAGGTGAAAACGAAACAGCAAAAAAGCCAACCACCTAACCATCTCGGCCATGAGGAGAGAGGAATTGGTAAGCATGTTAAGTTAAGGTTTATAAAGTGAAATATACAGGTGCGAGGAAGTGGCGTGATATTTGACAGTTTTGCGCTGCAACCAGTTACTGTTTCCCCTGCTCCATCATTCGCTTTTCGAAGACGCGGCGATCGAAAATAGCTGGTAAAAGTCAGGCAAATTAAAGATAGCCGCGACCCCCATTCTTAAGTCGTAGTTGTTATGACTGAGACGTGATATAAAAAGTTTTAAGGAGCGAGCCGACCTAGAAGGCCGACGAAAAAAGCCTTTTGCAGACATACAGAAAAAGTGAACACACATATATACATACACACACACACACACATTTTCACTTTTATATTTATAGATTATAACAATATGCATTAAGCATCTATAAATAAATATTCCCCAAATTTCAGTCTCAGTAGTCAACTAAGAAAACAGCATTTTTGTTATCCTGTTGCAAATTTTAAAAACCATGGGAAAATCTGAATTTTGTGTATTCATAAACCATTGCTTTCTGATGGACAAAAATACTGTTCAAGCAAAGCAAGGGTTTAATAAGTGTTATTTGGGCTCTCTTCTGTCAGAAACAACGGTTAAGAGATGGTATACTGATTTTTAATTTTATAGAAACAAATCAGAAATCTGTGTTCGAAGTCAGTATCACGGTTGTTCACAGTCAGTCAAAAACAATGTAATTACAATTCAGCAGGTTTCAATGAGATAAAAAAAAAAAAGCTTTTGTGTCAATGTATGAAAATGGATGAAACATGGATGCAGCACTTTACTGTGGGGACAAATTGGCAGTTAACTGACTGGAAAACAGCAAGCAGAAAACAATCAAAAGCACAAACATCAGCAGGTAAAGTTTTGCAACAAATTTTGCAGAGGATTTCTTGTAATTCGAAAAATGAAATAACTATAACTAGATATTTAAAAATTTTAAATGAACCGGAATCAGTAAATGTACAGGAATCGAAATTTGGAAAAATATTAGAATTGTCTCATCCTTAGTATATGCTAGTGATGGGATGTTTCCAATACTTTTCCCCCGATTCCGATACAATTACTGATTCCGTATTAAATCCCCGATTGCGATTCTTCATAAATCTAAATATTCAACCATAAGTGTTATTTTGTCCCAATTACCATAAAAACACATCTTAAATGTGCTTATACTTTCTCAAAAGGTAAAAACACTTGTGAGGGAGTGATTTGGAGATTTTAGTCTTACTGGGAGTTTAAAATCAATAAATATCTATTATTTTATTATTACTTCAAGCAGTGGAAAATGTTTCTTAAACCAAAATCAAATAAAAAAGATAATTTAAGGAATCGGTTTTTGGCATCGGAAATTAGGCTCAACTTTTTCCGATTCCAATATCCCAAAAAGCTCATATTTTTCCCCCGATTAATCGTCCCAGCACTAGTATATACTCCAATAAAGTCAACTAGCATCCAAACCCCAACGATTAATGGTAGCAGTCCCAAGCAGCAAAATCCCACCCCTTCACTGTTGAGGTCCCAAGATGCAAGATTCTACTGTAATAGTTTTTTTTTCTTGGGGTTTCCTTCTCTGCTCTCCGTTTCCATAACAGTACAAACATCAGCAGACAAAGTTTTGCACTTTGTATTTTGGAATGTGCAACATATTTTGTTCATGGATTACCTTGAGAAGAGCCGTCAATTACAAATAATTATATATAACTGGGATGTTTGAAGGAAGACATGAAAAATCGCTCACATAGAAAAACGAAAGTGCTTTTTTATCAAGACAATGCACTATCACAAATCAATCGCAATGATGGTAAAATGATATGAATTGCACATCTAATTGCTTCTGAACTCATCCGAATCTCCATATCTGGTTCCCAATGACTACTAGCTATTTTACAGATCTCAAAAGAATGCTCCAGGGAAAGATATGGTGCAAAACAAAAAATGATATTGGAACCTGATGCAGGTTTAGAGGCCAAAGAAAAATTTATTTAATAAATTTATTTAAAAAATCTATTTAATAAATCTATTTAATAAATTTATTCAAAAAAAAAAAAAAAAAAAAAGCATCAAATTAGTAGACAAGCATTTGTATCAGAAAGAGGGAGTATGTTGATGAATTAAGTTGAATTTTCTCTAAAAATGCTTTTATTAGCTAGGCTTTTCAGAACTAATATATATGTATATATATATATTATATATATATTATATACATATATATATATATATATACACGCACACACATCTCCGGTGGTTAGTCAGTTCATATACACTAACCATAGTCTAGTGAACCCTTAGCACCAAGACCAATGTTGGCTAGGAATAAAATAAATAAACCTTACCTTCCTTCCTGAATTCTACATAATAGACACTGCCATGGAGATCAGAGTTTTGCTGGACAGGCCAACTGATGTTGACATATGTGTAGTCAATATGTTCAAACTTGAATGTTGGTGCATTTGGAACTGAAATGAAAAAAAAAAAAAGCAAGAAAAATTAAAGAGAGTTACTTTCCCTGAATGATTATACAGAAAGTAAAGGCTATTTGAGGCAGAAAGGGCAAAAAAAATTTTTTTTTTTAAATAAATAAATAAAAAACTGCGCGTCCGTGGTCGCCTTCTGGTGCTGCATATAAGATGACGCCACAAAAAAATAGTGAAAAAATGACGAATGTGAGAAATGTGAATGCCTTCACATTTTCGCAAAGTTTCAGAAAAATATAATGAATGGGGTAAAAAGTGTCATTTTTTGCAATTTTGGGGCATTTGTGACCCCTTTTGAGCTCCCAGTGAAAATGGATAAACAGTGCAGTTTTACGCCTTAAGACATGTATAGCTGAATTCAGCACCATGGAAAACTACTATATAGACATACATATCAAGTTTTTGAGTAATATGAAAAAAAAAAAAGCTTCAGAAATGCATGTTTTTTAGCTCTAAAAGGCCCAAAGGGATACAAACCAGAATTTTGCCAGGGTCACCCATACTGAATTTATATTAAGAACAATGGCCTCCACATTTTGATCCAGTTTCAGGAAAATCTAATGGACCGATCAAATGCTATAGGGGAAAAAGTGTCATTTTGGACCTCTTTTGAGCCCTTAGGGACACCTAATTTCAGTTTAAATAGATAACGGTGCACTTTCAGGCCTTAACACATGTATATTTGAGTTGACCACCGTGAAAAACCATTATATAGTCAGACATATCAAGTTTTTGAGAAATTAGTGTTAGAACGATTCCTAAATTTTTTCCGATTATAGGAAAATGTTGATTAACGATTCCGATACCAAGTACACTTCCAATTTCAGTGGAATCATTGTTTTGAAATATACCATCATATAATCGAAAGATTTTGTGTAGCAAAAAAAAAATTTAAAACAGCGAAAAACAGTGGAAATACAATTAAGGGAATTTTGAAAACGATTTGATTTTTTTTTTTGTAAAATTTCTTTCATCTGTATATATAAAAGCGAAAATGTATGTATGTATGTTTGTGTGTCTGCAAAAAAAGTTTTCACCGATGGAACAAAATTTCACAAACTTGGTATCATATTAAAGCCTCACCCTCTGGACGACAAAAATCAAAAAATTAGCCCAAAAGGACCATCAGAAGTGCATCAACTGATCGATTTTCTGCAGGGGGGGGGGGCCAAAAAGTGACATTTTAATGTTAAACATTACATATTTTTAAATCGATTTATAACTGCCCCAAAAAATATGGGCGCCAACTCTCCTGCATAACGTATACACGGGGCCGTTTATTTTGGGTCAACTTGTATTTAAAACCCGCTGAGTCATGTCACGTGATCTTGACGTCAGCAAGCTCTAATGGCAGTCTGAATTTAAAAAACATGTTATCGGTAAAAAAAAATTTAACCCTTACACAAGCTAAACTATGAACTTCTACGCTATGACAACATTACCAAAGTTATTAGCACATTAAAAATAGTTAGATACGATAGTTAAACGAAAAATAACAAGCCAAAAATGTGAAGTAAAAAAAAAATATGTTCACAAAAAATATTAACTATCGAAGTTTTTACAAAAAAAAAAAACAAAAAAAAAAAAACAGCCAGACGCCATTTTCTTTTTTAGTAACAGTCTTTAGAGTAAGGAAGACGAAGTGAGAGAGAGAGATACACATACACAGAGAGAGAGAGAAACAGCGAGAGAGACAGAGAGAGATGTCTAGACAGGAAATGTAATACATAATTTAATAAACGCTAATGTAAAATAAAACAAAAAAAATAAAATACTGCTACATCATCTCGTAATTCTCCCGCCATGACCTCATTTAGTGGCTATCGGTCAATCAAACCTCTTTCGCTCGCTTTATAAGCCTTATTTTAACACTAATCAATTCCTCTTACTCTTGACCTACACGGTTAACTGGTTGGAGTTTGTTTCACCTCCGCATCAAGGCTCCCGGGTTCAATCCAGCCTCACGACCAAAACTATTTTTTTTCTTTTACATCTTTAGACACGCGGGCAACGGTTTTTTTTTTTTTTTTTTTTACTTCGCTTATTCTTTAGTTTACTTCCACCCCCACCCCCCCCATACACACAGCGTTTTTTTTTGTTTTTTTTCTCGCTGTTTTCTTTTTTTTTTTTTGGTTTTGGTTTTTCCGATATTTTTAACATCGTTTCAGGGTTATTACTTATCCCCCCCCCCCATACACACACCTACAAACACCCGGGCAACGCCGGGTACCCTCCCGCTGGTTGAAGAGAAAAGTCAAAACAAATATTTTAACCATGAATTAAACATGCACCATGAAATTAATAACAATCAATTTAAGGAGTTATTTTATATATTAAAAAATATAAAGAGAAAGTAAGTCATGATTAATTCAACAAAAATACAACATCAAATTTAAAGGGGAAAAACATGTTTTGTTTATCTTTTGATATTCATTTTTTTTTTCTCTTTATCTTCGATAATTTTATAACGATAAATTTTTTTTGTTTTGCAGCTTTAATCGATTTTATTCCACTTTCTAGAATATTCTTATTTCTAAATGAAATTTAAAAATAACTAAATCTTTGATTAAATTTTTAGCCTTTTCTATTCAATCGTCTCAAATTATTCCTATTTATTATTTGACTTTAAAAAATATTTTAACAATAATAATGTTATTTTTTAAATCTAAATAAATTGGTTTATTTCTATATTTATTTTATTATATATAATCATATACTTATCGTCCTTTAATAATTTATTATTTGATGTCTTAATTTACCTCTTTATTTCTATATAAAAAAAGTAAATTTTTGGTAATTGTTTATTTTTATTGTTAAATAAAAATCATTTATTGAATTTTCAAAATCGCCTCCGCCTTAATTCTGTTTCTGACAACCTTTTTATTTTTTGTTAGGGGTTGAGAAATATTTACCTATGCTCACATCACAACTGTGATACCAGGCATTGGTGAATGTCAACCAAGCCCCAACCGTCCTTTAGTTGAACGGCTCTGAGTGACTAGTTAGTTTGCAAAGTTAGGGTTCAAAGGATTTTTTTTTTTTTAAAAAGTTAAACTTTTCCTTTTTTTTTTTTAATAAATTTTCACATTTTCTTTTTGTTTTTGTTGTGCAAAGAAGTTCCAAAAGAAATGTTTGTTTCATTCAAAGAGTATTTTAATGGAATGTAAATTTCTAAAATAAAATTTTTTTAATTCACTGATCGCATTTATTTAACAGATAGCAAAATTGTTTTCTTCTGTAGTTTTCGAAAGATTTTAAATGGAACCATCAGTCAGCAAAATATGTAGTTCTAACGTTTTTGTTTTTGGATATTTCAAAAAAAGCCAACCGACTGTTAAAGTTTTGTGATACGTGATCAGTTTCAGTTTAGTTTTAGAAATATTTCCTGAAACAGCCTTTGTTCAGAAAATAGAAAGTACATATATTGTTCTATTAAACCTTTTATTGTTTAAATAATTTGACTTTGCTTGTTTTATTTTTAAAAAATATAAAAGGTTGACAAGACATTTTTACTAATGAGATTTTTCATTCATTTACTAATGGAACAGGGTCGGTAAAAAAAAAATAAATAAATAAATAAAAAAAAAAAAACTTGCCAAAAGATACCCCCCCCCTTTTAAGTCACCAGGTGGAAAAAAAATACTGATTTTTAACATGATTTATTCACAATAAGACCACTGCAAAATCTTTTTTTTGCAAGGGTTAAGTATATTCATTAACTTTTTCATGGACTTGACGTAGTTAGACTGTTTTATACATAAATAAACTTCGCTCACAAATGAAAATGTTACCTTGCTGCCCCTAAAGTTTCGCAACAGTGCAAACATAACTAATCATAGGCATCAAAGTTTCGAAAACGACAGACAGCACATATGTATGTGATGGAATGAGAAAACTCATTAAGATAAATAAAGATTAACTTTAAAGTAGTTAAAAAAATTTGTGTATATCATTAAATAGTTTATGAAAAATTCCATGATGTTTTTATAAATTTTTGACAGCATTAATCTCACTTCAAACAAACAATTCAACTTAAAAATATGAAAGAAACGTAAATCTAAGGTAATTTTTTAATGATGCGATTTAGATTCCTCCCAAAATACATGATTCTTACGATTAACGATTCCGATTAATCATCTCACCACTATCAGAAATATGAAAAAAGAGCCACAAAAAGAGGCGTTTTTAGCACTAAAAGTACCTGGGGTAGCGAACCAAAATTTTGCCAGAGTCACCCATACTAGATTTATATTTAAAATAATGGGCTCTACATTTTGGCCAAGTTTCAGAAAAATCTAATGGATGGATCAAAAGTTATGGAGCGAAATGTCTCATTTTTGACCTGTTTTGAGCCCCTGGGGACACAACGGGAATTTTTGAAAAGAAAATTTTTTACAGTGCACATCTATATAAAGAAATAAAATTTGCGGCACAATTTCAGGAAAAACTAATGGACGGGGTCCGGACTAACAGACGGACGAACGTACGGATGCTACTGAAAACATAGGTCACTCTTGAATAAATCGGAGGACAACTAGAGAAAGAGCAAAAAGGAAGAAAGGAACTCCAAGGTTATTACCAAAGATAGAGAAAAAAGTGGGTTCCCTCTACCATGCTAGAAGGTTACTCACACCCAAGAGTATCCTGTACTTCTATAAAGCCACTATTCGCTCATGCATAGAGTATTGTTGCCAAATCTGGGCTGGTGCATCTGCCACAAGTCTGTTGCTTTTAGACAGGGTTCAAAAAAGAGTCACCAATGTAATAGGTCCCACACTAGCAACCAAACTCCAACTTCTGTCCCATAGCCAGAATGTGACATCTCTATTTTACAAGTGTTTTAAATGAATGTGCACTGACAAGCAATTGTACCCACCCACCCCAACGTAAATACCCGAACTAATCTGGCAAGCAATAAAATCGTATCCCTACATTGCTGAGATCATGAAATACCAGAAAACCTTTAACTCAAATAGTTTCTTCTCTAGAACTGCTAGACTTTGGAATTCTCTTCTAGGTCCCTGCTTCCCTGACTGTACTGACATGCAGAAGTTCAATTGCAATGTGAACAGATATCTTGCTGCTTCATTCTCTGCATAGTATCCCTATAAATAAAACAAGTTAAAGAGATAAAGTAAAAAAAACAAAACAGTACATTAAAAGCATGATTGTCTTGTGCCTTTCTTTAAAAAAAGGGGGGAAGGCATATTTTATTTATTATATATCTTACCTCCAGGCGCAGTTGTAGTAACATCAATATAATAGGGTTCACCTCGTCCAATCCTTGTGCGAGCCCAAATGTAGACGCGATAAAGTTGAGAAGACTTTAATCCAGTCAAACGGATTTTAGTTATTTCTGGTTCAAAGATCTGAGGTTCCCGATCCCGGAGTTTACCAAGATTCAATCCAACCACTGAAAAATAAATAAAGTCAACATTGGAGGGAAGAAGGGGAGCATTGTTATGTAAAGGTGAATTATCTTGTAAAAGGAAGCATCTTTTGAGACAAAAGGGACTAGATGGAGGAGCATTAATATTATCACCATGGCAACAAGGGTTTTCATTGAATAGTTTCATTCAGCAGCAGAATTTGAAACAATGTGTTTATGTTTTATTGCACCTTGCATCTCCATTATATGATCGAGACCTATTTTTCGTATTATTGAGATTCTTTGGACTACTATTCTCACTGATTTTTATTTTTCAACTGATGTAACCTTCAGATGTTTTTGTCAAACTCTGGAATCTGCACAGATGTTTTTTTTAATACCTACTTATTACTATATATATTTACATATATACATCATCTATTATATATATATATATATATATATATATATATATATATATATATATATATATAAGAGTAAATGGTAGTTTGCTTGAAGCATTGCTGATAAAGGAATATATGGAAGTTTTAAAAGCCAAAAGCATTGCGGAAAACAAAAATATATTCAAGATGATGCCATTTTGAATCTACTTTTGTTTCCTTTTTAAAAAGGGGAGGTATTTTCTCCCAAAATTAATCAAAATTCCATACCACCAAAGGACTTTATATACACCGGACATAACAACTTGGTTGCAAAATAATTATACAACGATAAGAATGATAAATGAATAAACAGTTCAACAATTTCTCTACTCAAACGTACTCTTCTGTTTTTCTTTACTTTACTCTCATGATTCCGGTCCTTTCCGCATTGCTTTTGGCTTTTAAAACTTCCACACACATATATATATATATATATATATATATATATATATGTTCCTGCATTGAAAGCGTTGTTTAAATGGAAAATTGAAATATGTATATAAAATATATACATTTAAAAGCCAGACAACGCAACGATTTAAATAAACAATATATTTCGACATAACACGTCTTTTTCAGGATTTTTTTTTCTCTTCCGTCGCATTACAAAAAAATAATTATTAAATATCCGCATGCTGTTGTTCAACAGTGACTTTTTTTTCAAGTCAAGTATTTTAATTTAATTTACCATTTAAACAATGCATTCAATGCAAGAACACTTAAATATTTCACTTTGCATATGCCAAGTGCATCATTCTGGACTTAAAGGAGAAAAAAAAAAAAGAAATCGCCATTGAACAACAGGCACGGATACTTAATTTCATTTCGTAATAACACCATTTAATGGAAGGAAAAAAATCCTGAAATAGACGGGTTACATCGAAATATATCAATTTTAAACAAATAAATATTTATTTATTAAAATCTTTGCATTGTCTTACTTTTAAAGATTATATATACATATTTCAATTTAATTTATATATTTCCTCCAAACCTCTGGCCTTGATGGAGGGAAGACTAAAACTTGCTCCTATAGTTTCAATGATGTGAAATAACAGAAAAGGGAGATTTGATTCCAAATATTTCTCATATGTTATATTTCCCCTCTTTTGGAAATAGGGTACAATTATGAATATCTCCAGTATCAAATAATGACTATACACTGTTAAATTTACATTATGAAAACAAAAGAGGGGAGATATAACATGAGAAATATTTGGAATCAAGTCTCCCCTTGTTATTATTTCAGATCATTTGAAACTATAGCAGCAAGTTTTAGTCTCCCCTCAATCAAGGTCAGAGGTTTGGGAGAAATATCAGATATTTTGTAATTCATATGCAAAACTAAGAAAACAAGTAACTATATTTGAAACATTTTATGGCTGTAAAAAAAAGTGCCAAAAATAGGCTCTGGATGATCCCCTTAATGTGCGACCTTAAGGGCAAATATCACATAGTCCACTACACAATTCAGATCCTTACCTTTCCAACAAGCCTTCATTTGTTAAATTCTGATCAGTAGTTGCTGAGATTTGGAACTTTTATAATTGCCAAAAACGGTGGTATATATACATACACATGATGATTGCAATGTCTTGTCAGACGAGTGCCACTCCCCCGGACACTGAAAGTCCATGAGCCCGAAGATGACTTTTTTAGTCTTGCCAGTGAATTCACATGCTCAAGCAGACATGACACTGAAGATGGTCATTGGTATGGTATACATGCATACATATATACATGCATACATATACACATATACACACACATACGTATACATGTATACACATATACATACATATGCATACATATACACATACATATGCATACGCATACATATATACATACATACGCATACATATATACATACATACGCATACATATATACATACATACGCATACATATATACATACATACGCATACATATATACATACATACGCATACATATATACATACATACGCATACATATATACATACATACGCATACATATACATACATACACATATATACGCATACATACACATATATACATACATACGCATACATACACATATATACATACATACACATATATACATACATACGCATACATACACATATATACATACATACGCATACATACACATATATACATACATACGCATACATACACATATATACATACATACGCATACATACACATATATACATACATACGCATACATACACATATATACATACATACGCATACATACACATATATACATACATACACATACATACACATATATACATACATACACATACATACACACATATACATACATACGCATACATACACACATATACATACATACACATATATACACACATATGCATACATACACATATATACATATGCATACATACACATATATACATACATACGCATACATACACACATATACATACATACACATATATACACACATATACATACATACACATATATACACACATATGCATACATACACATATATACATATGCATACATACACATATATACATATGCATACATACACATATATACATATGCATACATACATATATACATATGCATACATACATATATACATATGCATACATACACATATATACATATGCATACATACACATATATACATATGCATACATACACATATATACATACATATGCATACATACACATATATACATACATATGCATACATACACATATATACATACATATGCATACATACACATATGATGTTGGCAGATCAATTATTACATTCTTCCAGCATTTCAGGCCTACATATGTCACAACTTTTCCATTGACACAGGACTAATTTTTTATAGATAAATGCCTGAGGGAGTATCTATACAAAGATGAAATTACAGAGTTTTAGCTTTGTATAACAGCTAAGTCTCTTTCTCAGTTCAAAATGTTGACATCCAGTAACAAGCAAGAGCAAGATAGCCAGCAACAACTCAAACTTCAGAGCAGCTTAATGCGGGTACTGGTCTCCCACTTTATGGTATTTTAAATCAGAGATTTGCTTCTCCTAGAGGGGTTGCCTTCACCATCGCTCACGGTAGCCCTCTTCACCCCACATACACATGGAAATAAACACATGTACACATACATGCATTCATACAGAACTGCACGTCTGTGGAACGCTCTTCCATTTGCCTGCTTTCCAGCTGACTATTGTCTTCAAGTCTAATGTAAACCAGTTCTTGATGAACTATCCCTCTAAGTAATCCAATTTACAAAATTTTCATTAGTTATGATTTCTACGCTATAATCCCATTGACTAATGTATACCCATTAACCCTTATCCTCGAGTAGCCTCTGGGCCTTGAAAAGTGGTGACTTCTTTGTAAAAAACAAAATAAATAAAATAAACTCACAAAATAAAGTGACACGAGTTTCGAACGAAGTACAATTTTAACACATCTGTCAGAATGCCGACAGCTCTTATAGATATCTTGATAGACTCGTCTGATATGGGATACCCACAACATTTTGAGAGACCCAATGAATAAAGTAAAAAATTTACAAACCTTTTTGGAAAGCAATGTCATAACCTATGATGAAGCCATTGGCATCAATTGGTTTATTCCATTCAAGAAGAAAATGGTTGGAACCACGGACAGATGCAGTCAAATATGGAACTGGTCCTGGAACTAGAGACAGAAACAAAAAAACAAAAAACATTTTTTTGCGATTATACATATATAGATTATATAAATATAATACATAAAAATATTTTAATCTATAATATAAAAATCAAAATATGTGTGTTTGTATGTCTGCTATAAACTTTTGTCACGCGCAACGAACACTGACAAAATCGGTATCATTAGAAAGATCGAGTCTTGGACGACAAATATCCAAAAATTTGCCAAAAATATTAATTCTGTGCTGGTCAACTGAACTGTTCTTTATAGGGGGGGGGGTCAGTTTTTCCATCAACATTTTTGCAAAGTCATCATACGCCTTGTAATGACTAAGCTTATTTTGAACGGTTGTGACGTCGTAAATCACGGTGGGTGCGGCAACTGAACCGTTTTCTTTTTCACTTCTTTTTCTTCTTAGCATTACAGGTTCGAGCCTGGCTACTGTGACTAATTTTTTTTTTGTTTGTGCTTACGCGGGTACTCTGCTATTTTCATTTTTTTTGGGGGGGGGGTAATTTTTTTGTTTCTTGCTCGATTGAAACATTTTTCTTTAGAGCTCCATTGCTTAATACCATTACGATAAAACCTATCTACACCCGGGCAATGCCAGATACCCCTACTAGTAATTATATAAAGACCAGTTGTCTGTGTGTGTGTGTATTATTTCCAAATAAAAAGTAAAAAAAACTACAAAACAAAGAATCACAAAGTTGGTCTATTCGTTGCATTAGATGAATATCTAAAATCTATAAAAAAAAAATTATTCATTTTCTGAAGGTCAACTGGACCAGGTTTTGTCAGAGGAGGGCTTTTTTTTTTTTCAGTGTTATCACTAATCTCTATATAAATAAAATGAACTCATTTTTTTCCCCCCGTCTGATTTTGACATTAATAGGATTAAAAATCAAGATATTTCATGCAAATATAATATGCACAAACGGCAGAACAATATCTGAGGTGTGTTATAGGCTTATTATTTCTCAAATTCCTCGATAATCTTAGATTTCTATACTTTTTCTGCTGAGAAGTCACGGCCAAAATTGGTTAAGATCAATGGAAGTGGTAAAATATTTTCTCTCTAATAAATTCCTCCTCCCCCTGCCACCACTTAACACCGTTTGGGGATCGTTCACAAGGAACAGTTGAGAAGAGAACACCGGTTTGGCTTCGTAGTTCTTTCATGTGAAGTTATTTAAAATCACTAAACTAAGCTGCAGTGCTCTGTGGCGTAGTGGTTAGCGTGCTGGACAATTCACATTATATTTTCACGTTCGCGCCAGCCTACCGTAGTCGTTTTTTTTTTTTTTTTTTTTTTTTTCCCCTAAACAACTGGAATGGACTTTTCTTGGTGGCTGAACTGTTAACGTTGCAGATGTTTTTTTTTGTTTTTTTTTTCACACTTTATTTTCCTACTTTTACTCATGACTCCGGGTTTGATCCTTCCTACTTACCTACCATAACATTTCTTAAAACTCCCCCCCCCCCGTCCCGGAAACAAACACTCGGGCAACGCCGGGTACCCCCGCTAGTTTGGAAATAAAATGCTAATCAATTCAGCTAACTTGATTATGTAGTAGAGCTGATATCTATTCAATGTAGCCACCTTCAATACCACCTTAATATGGGTTTGGACCTGGGAGCATGCCTTTTCTACAAGCATAGGTGGGAGCTCAGTGGATAGCAGCGACCAGGCTGGCTTTGGTGTTATAGGATGTTATGTTGGTGATGTTCTCGATGTATGACCAAACAAAGTAGTCCAGCAGGTTCCGGTTAAGGGGAGGAGGACAGGGAGAGAAGGGTAAAAAGTCGTAGCACTCTTTCTGAAGCCAAGCATGGGTTTCTTTGAACATGGGCCGGTGCCAAGTCCTGCTGCCACACCTAGGGTCTGCCACCTGATTGCACGAGGAGATAACCACACTCTTCAGCACATCCAGATACACTTTGGTGTTGACTTTCAAGCCGACTTCAAAGATGTGAGGTGGCATGATGCAGCCCTCACTTGAAACCACACCAAAAATCATAACTGGAGAGAAACTGTTTTCCTCACCCTGAGCACAATTCTGTTATTTGCGACACTGCAGTGATGCATTTTGAGGGTGCTGGCAATGGTCCTGTTGTCATAACTTGGATCGGTAGAGAGCAGGAGTTGTACAGCGGCACATCTTGCTCGTTAAACATTGTGTCACTTTCAAACATGATAGAAGGCTCCTATCGCTCTTGAGATTTATACACAACTGGCCAACTAGTAGATGGCTTGCAACAAAAATAGAAAACCCGTTTTCGTCAAACGGAAATGGAATCATGTCATCTTTTCTAGGGCGACAATTTTATCGTTCCACCCTGTACAAGTTCTATGTCTGCAATATGCAGATTGAGTTAGTACCCATATATTAGTAGTGAAGACGTTTTAGTTTAATTTTTTCTATCAAAATATGCTTCTTAAAATTTCCTTTAATTTACCGGTTATATTTTAAAGGGGGCAGATTTTAAGCAGACGCCATTTTGCAAAAAAGACATACAATGCAGAAACCCAATGCTTATGATATTTACAAAAGTTGTTTCAAAGGCAAATCATCTAATATTTTCTTTTTAACTAAAAAAGTTAAAAGGCTACAAAAAAAAAAAAAATGTGAGTGATGCCATTAAAATTAGGAATCTTTTGTGCTCTAGAATTTATTTTTCAACATTGTCACCACCATTCTCAATGCATTTTTGCCAGTGATGAACAAGGCTTCGGGGTTGTTCCAAAAGTAAAACCTGTTTTTTTTGTTTTTTGTTTTTTTTTTTACACTAAAAATGTTAAAGAATGGTACCATTAAAATGAACGACTTTTGGTGCTCCAGAATTTATTTTTTTCTGCATAGTCACCATCATTGTCAATGCACTTTTGCCAGGAATTCAATAATACATCTCTGCTTTCTGATGCATGTCCATGATATGAGTTGCTTTCTTAGAGCCTCATACCGTCAATATCTGCAACAGAGAGAGGAAACTTCCAGGTCATTAATGCATAAGTTCAGTCATCATAATGCAATTGGCAATCCCCTCTGAGCCATCCGGGCTGAATAAAAAATAGGAGGAATTACTTTATGAACGCGCTCATAAAAGAACGAATGCCATTCGCCCTTGTATGAAGTATTGAACAGCATTGCATAAAACAATTTATTACATTTTAACCCCAAACAAGGCACAATGCCACTGATGTAGGAGGCTAATATCAAGGGCATAAGTTGAAGGGATACTATGTAGGGAGTTGAGCAGCAAGATGTCTGTTAGCATTACACTTGAACTCCTGCATCTCAGTACAGTTGGGGAAGCAGTAACCCGGAAGAGACTTTCAAAGTCTAGCAGTTCTGAGGAAGAAACAATTGGAGTAGAAGGCTTTCTTACATTTAGGGATCTCTACTGTGTAGGGGTGGGATTTTGCTGATTGTTGGGTTTGTTGGGAGTGTTTATGTCGACGCGGTACAAGGTCTTGTAGTTCGGAGCATCCACGATTAAAATACTTGTAAAACAGGCAGAGGGATGCAAAACTTTGTTGATGGTACAGAGGTAAAAGCTTAGATAACAGTTCAGGACTTATCAGATTGGTGACTCTTTTGAGTCCTGTCTAGAAGTGGGAGACGAGTAGCAGATGCGCCAGCCCAAATGTGACAATACTTCACACAAGGGCGAATGGTGGTCTTGTAGAGGTACAAGATACTTTTAGGTGTAACTTTCTAGCATGGTAGAGAGAGCCCACCTTCTTTGAAGAAGCCTTGGCAATGCTCTCGATGTATTTGTTCCAACTCATGTTCCCTATGAATGTTAAGCCGAGGAGTTTGAAGGAAGTATTTTCTGGTAATGTATCATGCAAACTTACCCCCTTCCAAGGTTTCAAAGCTGATGACGTCACTAGGCCGACTGACATAATATGAATTCATGACCAAAACTTGAACTTCTATTCTGGAATTTGGATAAAGATGCTGAAGGTTGAGTGCAATTGGAGGTCCGGTTGAGCGCTTTCTGCGATTATTTGGAATCATAAAGTTCATGTAGAAAGAATAGTCTTGAAAGGAATCTTCCTTGGAGTCTCTTTTCCAAAATTGAACCTGGAAGCATGAGTGGAAGGAGAAAATAGATAAAGCCTTTAGTCATGAAAGAAAATGCTTTAGTACATAAGAAAATAGATAAAAGGTTATCCATATGCATATGTTTAATCGGCAGTGCTTTGGAGGCCTCTCTAGTTTTAACTTTTTGGTTTTCCTTACTTGAAAATGTGGCTAAAAAAATTATATAGAGTCATTTTTCACAGTAAAAACATTTTTTTAAAAATACACACCGAGTATGCGGGAGTCCCTCTCCATGAGTACAAAAAAAAATTACTTTCATCATGACTAATGTTTGTGCAAAATTTAAAAAAAAAAAAAAATAAAATAAAAAAAAATAAAAAAATAAAAATAAAAAAAAGGGGTTATTGAGAAAAGTGCAAACAAGTGAATGGAAAAATTTTTAGGACATTTTTACCCCTATAATGCCCCCTAGGGGACCAACCAGAGTTATCCCAGAAAATCCGTCCTAACAAAAATTTATTTTATCCATGACTAATGTTTGCACAAAATTTTTTAAAATCCAAGGAGTGAGTATTGAGAAAAGTACGAACAAACGAAGGCTACTCGAGGATGAATGCTACCACAGATGAATTAGAGACAATCAGTGAAATAGGTAAATGACTACTTAAGTCAACGGCTTAAATATTTGTTTACATTAGACTTTTCATTTAGTCAAACACAAATAGCATTAAAATTGACAAATAAAATTTTGCACGTTTTTAGATACTGTTTTATCATGTTATAGACAACATAACGTACTTAGTAAGAATTTATTTTGAAAATAACTTAGTCCGACCAAGACAATTACTAATATGAAACACTTTTACCACTTATAAATAACTAGTGGCGTTGCTCGGATGTTTGGAGATGTATGTTGAACATAAAAAAAAGTGGTAGTAGGCAGGCAGGCAGGCTCAAACCCATACCGCGAAGAAGGAAAAGAATGTGAAACAAATGAGTTTGTAATTAACTTTTGCCCAAGTGGAGGATATTGGTACAAAGAGAGAGAGAGAGAGAGGAAGAGAGAGATAGAGGAAGAGAGAGATAGAGGAAGAGAGAGATAGAGGAAGAGAGAGAGAGGAAGAGAGAGAGAGGAAGAGAGAGAGAGGAAGAGAGAAAGAGAGAGAGAGGAAGAGAGAAAGAGAGAGAGAGGAAGAGAGGAAGAGAGAGAGAGGAAGAGAGAGAGAGAGAGAGAGAGAGGAAGAGAGGGAGAGAGAGAGGGCGAGAGAGAGGGAGGGAGAGAGAGAGAGGGGGAGAGAGAGAGAAAGAGGTGGGATCAAACTCAAAAACGTAGGGTAATTAGTCTTCCTCACTAACCATTATACCATAGCGGATAGTGAAATCAATGAGTTGGTAATTAATCTAAGAATCATAGGAGTCATCACGCATGCGCAGAAATGAATGTTGCTTTTAAATCTGGCCAGAGGCCAGTTAAGCTTCCCGCTTTCTGCCATTTTATTTATTTGTTTCCCCATGAAAGCAAATTACTACCTGGACAAAGGCCAAAAGTTGGTTTGCGTTCAATTAGTTTCACTTTATTTATACGAAAAGACAAACAAACACTTGAAACAAGAGAATTTTTAAAACTCAATAAAAAAGACAAGAGACAATGTCCGTTTGCGAATTTGAGATATTATGATCTAAAAAATATAAGAAAACTTCTCCTGGAATCTAACTAACGCGAGAACCCCGATGCAAAAAGCCTTTCATGGACATACACAAATAAATAAATAACTTTTTGCATTTAATAAAAAAATATTCCGTTTTCTAATATTGTTACAATTCAATTTTATTACGTCAATTTCAATATTGTTTTCATTTTAATTTTTATAAATTAATTTTTGTGACCAGTGTACCCCTAATTATGTCCCAGTACTTTCCTCATATTTTGGAATATCTAAACTGTAAGAGAGCCTTTTTTTTTTTTTTTTTTTTTTTTAGTATAGTTGATAAATGTAACTTTATATTTTATTATTAGATTATAAAAAAAATATTGTAGTTAAAAAAATAAAATAAAAAAATGACTGATGCACAAAAATGTTACAAAAAAAAAAAAAAAAAAAAAAAGCCAATAAAAAACATTTTAATTGTATTTTACAATTTAAATATGGAAAAAAAATGCACTGATTTATGCAAATCAAACCTTTCTAATTATAAAATTTTAATAAAGATTATTTTCATTTTAACAAAATCTTTTTTATTGGTAAGCTTTTCTTATCAATTATAATAGTAAATTATGGTCTTCCATATAATGAAATCTATCCCATGATAACCTATAAACAATAAATCTTAATTCTTAAATTAAACCATAAAAGAACATTGACACAAAAAAAATTCCTCTTCCAAATCTTTAAATGTACAACCTTTCCTGGTAGCAAACAGTTCAATCGATAATAATCTGCACAAATAGTTGAATAAAGATGACATGGTAAACTTTAGGAAAGGGGGGGGGGGGCAATTGTTCAGGTATACCCTAACATGGTTTGGCGGA
This sequence comes from Euprymna scolopes, assembly GCF_053919585.1. NCBI lineage: Eukaryota > Metazoa > Mollusca > Cephalopoda > Sepiida > Sepiolidae > Euprymna > Euprymna scolopes. The sequence continues at coordinate 13,729,538 of NC_136521.1, read as the reverse complement.
CCCGAACAATACTGACTTTAGATTTTACCATTTCAGTTTTTCATACTTTATTTTCTGGTGATTATTATTGATTGGAAGGATCACTTTCAGATTACAAAACAATTAAAAAGGAATTGGTGGACCTAAACAATGCTGCCCCCTAACATTTATTTATTTTTTTTTTTTTCATTTATTCGTAAATTTTTCAGGTGTTTATCAGCGCTTACCGGCTTAAATTTGGAATTATAACGTTCTACTACAGTGAATACCCACTTTTTGGCCACTCCCGTTGTTAATGCTGCCACTAGCATTAACAATTTTTCCTTTTCAATTTATTTTGCCTATTTCTGCGGTACTTATAGATTACCCGATTAGCTTTTACATTACCAAAATACCTTGGAAAAAATTGTATACACCTCACCAATAGAAAAGGGAAACATTTAACAGCTAGGAGCAGCATTAACAACTGACGTGGCAAAAAAAAAAAAATCAACTTTTCATTGCTTGTACTGATGATAAATCTTTGTTTTAAACTATTATTAAAACTAAAATCTGTAGATCATAATAACCTCCAAATAAGATGTAATTTTTTATTTGTGTAAAATAAAAAAAACTTGAAATCTTGCGAAAATTAGAACATAACCATCACAAATTGATCCAACTTTTACAGTCATTACTAATACTAAATTTTTTTTAATCTGAAAATTAAGCCTGTACTTGGTGATAATCACCGGAAACCATTACGACAAACTGAAAAGTAAAAATTTAAAGGCTACGGCAATCATTGTTCACATCCACCGCAGTGTGTTTTGTTCGTTTCTTTTCCTCATGACACAATGTTCCCTCAAAAATAAATGCACTAGGTTATAATTAATTTTTAGTTCATTCTTTTATTTTTATTATAGGTTGAAGGCAGATGGTAACACCTGCAACACTATCCAACTTTTGACACGTTAGGTGAAAGCAAAGAATAATCACAGCATATAATTAAATCCCTTTGTTAATAATGTGTTTATAGATACTAACATACAGTACATTCATTTTGGCCACAGGTGCCAGTGCCCCGCTATTTTACTGAACTGGCAGTGGCTCCCACTAAAATACAGTTTTTTTTTTTTTTTTTTTTTTTTATAGGGTAGGGGGCATACTTCCACCAGGCAACACTGGTAGTATGTAATATATTGCTAGTATGTAATATATTGACGTTGGCATTCTGTGGATGGTCAACGTAAATGGAGATGTCCTGATATTATTGTAGTTCTTTTGTTAAAACTGCAAAGTTATTGATCTAAACTAGCAGTGACGCCCGCCATAGACTGGTTGTAAATTACACTTAAATGATATTTTAGTTCTTGCAGATTTCGTATATATTATTATAGAGTTAATGTTCTATCGATTTTTATATATTTTAAAGTTGTGATTTCAAAAATAAACAAAATAGATGAGTTGGGTGCATCAGCTTGAATCAAAACTGAAACCAAAACTTATGAAGAATTCTTGGTGAAATTTTTTATTACAAAACATAGGTCATAACAATTAAACAACAGTTACTCAGAAGTAAAAAAGATGTAAGCATGACACACAAAATAACACATGCTATCGTATTAACATATAGATATCCTTTTGAAGTACCATATATATGTCTTTGAAGTTTTTAACCTTTAAATCTATACCAAAAAAAAATATTTTTTATCATTCATTAGAAAACCATCTAGTTAGTAAGTCATTTAATCACCTGCAATCACTGCATCAACTCGCTCTCGAATTTACTATAATACCAATAATTTATTTTTCAAGGGATCATCAGTTGTTTACCATGAAACACTGTTTCGGGGATTTAAAAACAAAACAGTATATTACATCATGGCTCCCCAGCAGTGTTGATCAAACACCACCACCCTTAATCTTAGGAAGAAGACATGTTACAAACATTTGATCCAATTTCCTATTCTTAATTGCAATTACTAACCTTTTCATACTATAAAAATGAATTTCTTACCTGTGCGATTCATCAATTTCCACATTTAAAATGGAAACATTTTTTAATTTATCAGTCTTGTATTTATAAGATTAGGATGAATCCATTTAACTACTTATCACCCCCACTATGATTAGTATTTAGTATATTTACATTCTTATTTAAAATTAGATATATAAAGGTTAAAAATATTTTTACCTATATATATATATATATATATATATATATATATATATATATATATATATAGTAACAACCAAAACACCAAGTACACATATTGTTTACTTTATTAGCAGTGGACCTCTGAATGGAGTAGCCCAACATTCCCTAAAGCTCCCAAATTGAAGTCTCACCACAAGATGTAGTTAAGGGTCATACTAAAGATTGAGTTAATAATGCTATTTAACAAGTACCATTCCAAATCAGAGTAGACCTCTGAATAAATGGTAACAAAACTATTGCATGTATAGAGACAAACTAGGATAATAAAAATGCAAATGAATAAAATCAAATATTAATTTATCATGAACTATTTAAAAAAAAAAAAAAAGGATTGAGTCTTGGATGTTATATTTTTTCACACCCTATATATCAATATTTAGTGTCTATAAATGGCATAGAAAAGACTTACCTTGTATCCTCTGAAATGTCCTTTCATAAGGCTAGATGTAGGGTCAACACCCGTGAAGCGTATAACAGCTGTCGTAGAAGAATTTGCGGATGCAACTACATCAGTGATCTTCACATCAGGCACTATATAAAAAAAAAAATTTTTTTAAGTGAAATTTTAGAACTTTTTACAGAATAAGAATGAGAAATCATGACTCGACAAGAACTTGTTTACATTGGACTTGAAGATAACCATATTGCAGTCAGCTGGAAAGCAAGCCAGCAGAATAGAGTTCCACAGGCAAGCAGTTCTAGGAAAGAAGCTTTATTCATGGAACTAGCGGGGGGTACCCGGCGTTGCCCGGGTGTTTGGAGGTGTGTGTGGTTTTGGGTAAATCAAAACTCCGAGGGGGGTGGGAGGTTAAAATAAAAAAAAAAAGTTTTGATAGGTGAGTATGAGGATCGAACCCGAACCCTTGAGCAAAGTTGGAAATTAAAGTGTGGAAAAAAAAAACAAAATAACATGCGACATTAACCACTGGGCTACCGCGACATACAACAGAAACACATTTGAATTTATTTAAGTACTAAAAACAGAATTGACAGGTGGCCGCAATAAAAGTTAATTTTGCTGCTTCTATTTGACCTAATTAATGAGGTCAAATAGAAGTCATGCGTTTGGGTTTGTTTACCAAACTTTGACTGGTTTTTTCCCTAACAGATGTTGGGGAGTGGGTAACCAGCTCCATATTGTCCAAATTGAATAGCAATTGTCTGATATAAGAGGAGTTTGTCCCCACATTGATCAAAGCTGATTGCTTCTGGACGTTTCCCAGCACGATGCCGAGAACACACCGTTTGAATTTAGTTTCACTTTATACTAAAAAGCAGGACAAACAGGCGACAGAGCGAAATAGCGCGAATCTCATAAAAGTCGACGTAAATAAATCTAGAGGCGACCCGCATTCCCAAATCCTAGATATTATTATCTAGCGGGTATATAAATAGTTCTAAGCGATCATAACCGACCCCCCCCCCCGGGGATCGTGTGCGAGAAAAGCCTTTGTGAGACATACACGAAATGGTCTCACACAATTGCCTTTTAGATATAGATTTGCATTTAGTTTTAGACACTAATAGAGATTGAGGGGGGATTGTTGATAGTGGTTGTAGCTAGATGACGGTTTTTTCGTGAAAGTTTGGGATGGGGAACCATAGATCAGACGAGCACTTGCCATAAAAATAAAGATAAAGCAGAGACAGGCTCACAACCTCTCTTCTGCAGGAAAGAGGTTGCTGGGAAGAAAAAAAGGGCTAGGTTTTGGAGCTGATTTTGAACTTAGTCAAGGCAGGATAGTGCTCCGAGCAGCTCCCACCCATGTATGGCAACAATACTCCATTTTAGAACGTATCTGGCTCTTGTACAGGTAGAAGATTGCATTGAGAGTTAGAACGGTAATATGATGCAACTATTTTTCTAGTAACAGACATGATGTAATTCTTCCATTTCAGGTCAAGAGTAAAGGTCACACTCAGAAGCTTGTCTTTGGTTTAAATCTACTACCTCAATTGTTGTACATCAACTAACCCAAGAACTCATCTTATACCATCAGAGTCTACTATTCTGCATGCATCTCCTTATACTTTCCAGATTTTATCTTCATCTGATCTCATCAGAATTAAGCCCGTCTTAAACTTACATCATCCATCATATCATTCCTCTTTACGCAACACATGTTCTCAACCCTCACCGGCTAAGTTTTACTCCCATACATCATCACACTGTGTACACAGGTCTGATAGACTATTCTCTTGCTCGACACTCGTAACAGTCTTTTGTAAGTCCTAATTGTATCGCCTGTACTGAGGATTGAACCTTCAACCTCTAAAAAAAAAAAATTCACTTTGAACAAGTTAGTACTTTCAACCATTATGCCACAGACTCATGTTCATTTAATGTCTGAAATCTGTTGACTTGCATATGTTTGACTGACTATACAGTTGTAGACATGATTTTATGATCTGCTTTTTGGTGGCAGCTCAGACATCTGTTCACCATTTAGTTTGATCCGGTATCCACCTCATGAAGTTGCCAAGCTTTCAAGTTCTCCTTGATAGTTGCAGTCCAGGTCTTGCATTGATGGTCAATGCCAGACACGTCACGTATTTCCATGGTGCAGGCTGTTTACCCATCCACCCTTGCACTTGACACGACTTAACCAGCGGAGACGCTTATCACATACTGTCATTATTAAAATTTATGCCCCCTCTTCTTCCTAATCGAGTCATTTCCTTGACCATTTCGGCTGGCAGGATTTCTGATTCTGATTCCTGCTGTTTTTGAGGTAATTTTTTTTTTTTTTTTTTTTACAACGGTGTCACCGACGATAAGGATTAATAAGTCTACAGTGGTCAATGGGACAGTAACAGAGTAATTGTTAGTAGTGGAAATTTAGTAAATTGGATTACTTAAGGAGACAGTTCATCAAGAACTTGTTTACGTTGGACTTGAAAACTACCATATTATAGTCAGTCGGAAAGCAAGCAAATGGAAGAGTGTTCCACAGGTGTGCAGTTCTAAGAAAAAAGCTTTGTTTATGGAATCTACATTTAGGTTTAGGCACGGATAAAGAGAGGGGGAAATTATTAATAGCGTTTTCAGCTAGCTGCATGTTTCTCTTGAATTTTTGGCGAGGGAGGACCATAGATGCTCAGACGAGCACTTGCTATGAAAATAACGATAAAGCAGAGACAGGCTCGCAACGTTTCTTCTGTGAGAAAGAGGTTGCAGGGAAGAGAAAAGGGAATCCCCTAAAAGGCTGCGAAGTCTATTTTGAACTCTGTCAAGGCAGCTCCTGCCCAGATATGGCCACAGTACTCCATCCTTGGACGTACCTGGCTCTTATATAGATAGAGAATTGCATCAGCAGTGAGATATCTACTGGATCAATAAAAGAATCCAACCATTTTCCCAGCGACCTTGCCAACATATTTGATGTACGTGTTCCATTTAATATCAGGAGTAATGGTCAAGCCCAGGAGCTTGTCAAAACATAGAACCTCCCTAAGACAAAAGCCATTCATTTCAATTGATGCCAGATGGGGATCAGAGAGTTGATGATGTAAAGACAAAAGCTTGGTTTTAGAAACATTAAAAGTTACCAGCCACCTGTTTCCCCATTGTACCACATGCTCAAGATCAGAAGAAAGAGAATCATAGATAACTTGGTTGTTTACATTCTTTGAATTACTGCCATATATGGTAGTGTCGTCAGCATAATTATCTATGAATGAACTAAGGATACGATTTGGAAGATCATTGATGTAGATTAGGAAGAGAGTTGGGCCCAGGATGGAAGTCCGAGGGACTCCAGCATTAATAGCGTGAGCTTCTGATTTCTGCTCATCAACTACTACTCTTAAAAACCTATCAGAGAGAAATGGTTTAATAATTGAGAAGACATTCACAGCTATACCATAACTGGAGATCCTGTGAAGTAGACCTTTATGCCATACTCTATCAAAGGTCTTTCATATGTCAAGAGCAACTGCCCTAGAAAGGAAGCCTCCATGAAGAGATTCGCTAATCCTATGAGATATAATCGTTAGCACATCTGCTGTACATCTAGCAGAATGGAAACCATATTGCATGTCACTAAGAAGTTTATTTTTGCTGAGGTGGTTGTCTACTTCTCTATTTAACAGATTCCAGCAACTTACTCATGACGCACAGGAGACTTATAGGTTTGTACTGAGAGGGGGATGACCGATCACCGGAATTCTTAAATATTGGGCATACTGACAAGGTTTTCTAAGGTGTTGGAAGCAATTCTCCTTAAGACAATGCTTAAACAGCTTTGTTCTGGTAGAAGCTTTTTTTAGCACTAAAATAGCAATGCCGTCAGAGCTAGTTGCCTTACTGGAATCACGGTCATGTGAGATGGCTTATAAAAACTCTTGGAAGAGTATATCTACCTTTTTTTTTTTTTTTTTTTTTTTTTTTTTAAATTATGCAGTAGGATGCGGCTGGGGCTCGGTGATACATGCCCAAGACTCCAGTCCCCTTCCTACCATTGCCGACTTAAACTATTTGTAACAAACCCAAGATGGGATTTACAAGTTAGCCATCATTTATTACCAAATTCCTGGATTGCAACAGAGTCCGACACAAAAAGAGCTAGAATTAAGGGATGCACATGTGCAATCGGTTACTTGAACTTTCCACCCCAGATAAGTTCTCGCAACGTTTTTCACAAATCTTTTCTGTACAATTAACTTTTTCTTGTATCACTCGTTTGTTCACCCAGTAAAATTGATTTAAATATTGTACACCTTTGTGTTCCCTCTCGCAAACAATCTATCATATTCTGTTTCAGAGCTTATCCTCGATTTGTTACCGCATTCTCACATGTGAGAACTGAACTTTTTCCCGGGATAAAATTAATCCCAATATTATATCCAGAGGTGGCATTTAGACTTTTCCACAAAGAACAGAGTTGTCGACATACGGCATATTGAATGAAGCTTCGTGTACTCTAATAGGCAATACTATTATGATGAAAAGGTAGTTTAACATAGAATAGTCATAAAGAGAAAGACTATCAGAAGTTTAACCACTTACTCATCAAACCGTTAACTTTTTGTACAAATCAAGAATTTGTATGTATACCAGAAATCTAGCACTAACATTGAATTGCTACATTATAGTAGCAGCAGCATCTGTTCCAATTCAAGTAAGTGATTGTGTGAAATAGTCCCAAAAATGGAGTGTTTTATTAGCCCTAAAAGAGTCCCTGAGGCACACCGAAGAGTTATTGCGAAGTATAGACAAACAAAATTATAGAAATCAATTAGTTACAATTTTTCAGAAAGTTTTTTTTTTTTTTTTAAACCAAACGCATCAATTTTTTTTAATAAGCACAAAAGTGTCAATTTTAGCCATTTTAACATGAAAGAAACTCCAAGAGGGGTAACCGTTCTGTTACTTTTTTTACTCATATCATGTTTAATGTTTGTGCAAAATTTAAAAAAATTCCAAGGTGTAATTGTTGAGAAAAATGTGAACAGACGAATGGAAAAGGGTGAATTTACAGGTCCACTCTCTTTTTGTTGAAGGACCAAAAAAGAATGAAGAAAAAAAAGAAAAAAACAGAAAAAAATTAAACAGTTAGAAAGACCAAATGAGCGTGAAATTGTTTTTTTTTTAATAAATATTGCTCTTTATCTCCTATATAATAATTTCATCGCAGGAATTCCTCTCTGGACCAAATATCGTAGGTTTGCAATAACAGATGCCACATACAAATTGATTGCGTCTAGGTTATTAGCCACTATCTTATGTAATGTTTGAACACAATTTTAGACACATTAAATTATAATAAAATGCTACATTACATCCTAGGAGCAACACCATCACAATCATGACATCTATAGAGGAAGGAGTCCCTATTTTTCTCTATAAATATTTATTCTGCCGATTGCTACCAGTTGACACCAGGCCCTATTCTACATTTTCCTACGATACTTTCATTATAACCATTGTAATTGGTTATTAGCTACATACACATAACAATCTTTCCATTATCCAATTCAAAAAACAAATTCTCCCTTCTCAAAATCCATCCCATCCGATTTCCCGAGACCAGCCAATTCTATTCTACTAGAATCCATTTCTTCATACATAAATGAACGCTCAAGAAATTTTCTAATATGGCAGTGCCCTCTACATGATGCAATCGTGCTGAAAAAAAAAAAAAAAAAGCGCTTATAAACAGAAAATTAAATACTACTGTTAACCTTACACTCATCCATGCACAAACTGCTTACACACCAATATCTCCCTCCTCCCAACAAAAGAAACATTTACAGGTACCACTACTTTTCAATTTGGAGTGGCTTCTCAACCCTTACAGGATGCTATTTTTTTTCATTTGTTTTTTTGGGGGGAGGGGGTACATCTTTTATACTTATATTATTTTTTATTTACATTTACCATTACTGCGGACGATTTTAATTCTATACTTTCCAACGATTACCTAGGCTTCAACCATGTTACTTATCGTGTCAACCTTGCACGATGCTATTTTTTTTTGTTTTCGTTTGTTGACAGACAAGCAAATAATAAAAACTTTATTTTTATATACAAAACATTAGACCTAAAAGGTTGAAATAAAACCAGAAAAAAATTTCATTTTTTTTCCCCCCTTTATATTATTTTTTCATCATTTTATAGACTAAATTTACGACATTTGAGGCCGCCATATTGCTTTTAATAATTGGTGATTCCAAACTTTGACAAACTTTTAAAGGCCAAATTTGGCCTTTTATACACTCTTAATTAAAACATGGTTCCATGAAAGAGCATAAAAAAGGCCAAATTTGGTTTTGGGGGTGTATATTCTGAAAGCCGTTCTTAACATGAGGAGGTCGGGTGTGTATTCCAAAAGCTGTTCTTAACATAAGAAAATTGGGGGGGGGGGCTATTCCAAAAGCCATTCTTAACATAGTAAGCTGTTTTCATGAGAGGAGGGGAAAGCATGCTTCCAACGGGCAACCCTGGTTAACGGGTTCTACTAATTAAAAACAAAATTGAAATTTTTTCAATTTTTTGTGCGATGTTTTTGTGGAGTGGTTTTAGCTCTAGAGCTTTTTCACAATGAACCTCGAATGATGATTTCACTATTTACAAAATCCAGAGCGGCACTTACCATCTTCTCCTGAATAACCCAAGAAAGAGACAGGATCCACATCAGCATCTCCTTTACTATTCTGAGCTTTCATCGTAATTCTGTACGGCATGTAGACATTTCCCGTCGTAATGACCTTGCGCCTTATCCTCCAGTCTTGGATTGTGTAGACATCTTCACTGTCTGTACTGTTCTCTTTCTTTACGGTGATGACATAGCGAAAATCACGGCCATTGTGCATCAGTGGGCGCATCGGCTGTGCAAAACGAAAAAAAAAAAAAAAAAAGATACTTTCTACTTTCACAAAATTGAACGTTTGCCTCATCATCTCTATATAAAATTCCTATTTAGTTTGTCTTCCAATGGGACACGATCATTATTTTTTTAACTTTAAGAAAGGAAGAAAAAATAAAAATTGTCTCAGCCATCAAGGATTTCTCCTTCACTGACAGAAAAAGAAATTGAAGTGTAGCATCTGAAGAACAGATCCTACACTTTAATCTTGGCCCGAAGTTAGGCATGTTTATATATTTTTATGCACAAGAATCACTCCTTAATTAACCGATGATTATAATTATTAATTTTAGAACGCAGCTGCTAGGTGTAAGGGACCCAAATGTGGGATGTGTATATTTGTATGCACAGGGTTCACTCTTAAACTAATTAACTGATCATTATAAATCTTGAAACAGTTGCTAGTTATAAGAGCTTCAACCGTGGGTTATCAAATTTAATTTACTTTTATGGAAAAGGAGAGTTATCTGTTATCTTCTTGTGTTACAAGATTAACCCTGTAAACAAACAAGAATGTGAAACTACTACTACTGGTGATAATGGTGCTGGACGGGAGGGATTTTTCTTACAAAAACGAGGTACCAAAATAATTAGATAAGTTTTAAAAAATATATATTGCATACATTGTATCCAATTATTTATTTTTGTTCTTTTTTTTTGTAGAGCAAAGACTAAAGTCGACTTACGATTAACAAGTTTTGATTTTGAATTTTGACCCCCTCCCTTTTCTTTTAACTGTTTTAACCAGCTAAAGACCCACACACAAAAAAAAAAAAAAAAAAAAAAATGGAGACAAACAGACGTGGTGAGTTTTATAAATGAGATTTACTCTTTTAAATAAAATTATATAAAAAGTTCTGAAAACTTACCGTCCACTCTATAACTAACTTGCCCCTCTGATCGCCTCTAGTATGGACATTTCCAGGTTGTTCAAACGGAACAGTACTTGGAGTTTGACACATGTCCTCTGTGTGAGTGCTGGGTTCACTTATCCCAATCTTATTGGTAGCTAATACTCGGAACGTGTAATTGGCGTAGGGCGACATTTTAATGATGGCTTGGTTTGTGTTCAGATCACTTTGGGCTCCGAAATACCACTGGTCTTTCTCAAAACTTGTGTTGTATTGGATGATGAAATACTGAATGGGTGCGTTGTTGTCGCTTCCAGGTGTCCAACTGATGACAGCCTCGAAAGTCTCACATTTCACCTTCACTAAACTTGGAGATTCTGGTTTGGCTAGAAAGAGCAGAAAACAAAAAATTTTTTTGAGAAATTAATGGATATTGTCGCAGACATAAGACATTTGTACCTAATACAACTGAATAAATATATGTAGATATAGACATATATGTATGTACTTATTGATTTGTAAATCACCACTTGATTTCGCCTCCTTTCACCAACAGCGACTATATTTCATTCCTCGCATTGTGATAGCTTTCTAAATCTCTACTACATACCTATCCCCACACAATGCTTCAAGCAAACTACATATCAATCCTAAAAATGTTTGTATTTTTTTTTTTTTACAAAAGACTTACCACTTATCAAGACCTGGAGGCCACTTGAGGATAAGGGTTAAATTAAGGACATTAGCCAAGAGTTTTGTGTAATTTTTACATGAGAATTTATGATTGGTACAATTTGAATTATTCAGATAATTGTTTTGATCTTGGATGACAATGGTTCATCTGATGTAATCTCCATCTTCACATGTCTAGTCAAACTTGGGAATTTAAAAAAAACTATAATAAAATGGATATAAATAAGTAATGGGATGATTCCAATATTTTTCATAGTTCCAGTACAATTATCAATTCCGTACTAAATTCCCGATAAATATAAATCCCTTAATATTTTTCTATAAAATTATATTTCTGTATAACCATAAAAACGTCCAAGGATGGAATACTGCTGCCATATCTGGGCAGGAGCTGCTAAAAACAACCTATCCTGCCTTGACAGAGTACAAAATAGACTTCGTGGCTTAGTGAGGGATGCCCTTTTCTCTACCCTGCAACCTCTCTCCCACAGAAGAGACGTTGCGAGCCTCTCCTTGTTTTATCATTATTTCCATGGCAGGCGCTCATCTGAACTCCAATCTCTGGTCCCCCCTCTCCCATCTTTCACGAAAAACACCTGTGGTGTTGATAAGGGTGGCTTTATCAATTGAAATGGATGGCTCTCGTCTTGGGGAGGCTCCATGTTTTGACAAGCTTCTGGGTTTGACCCTTACTCCTGATCTGAAATGGAACACGTACATCAAATCTGTTGCTAGGGACGCTGGGAAAATGGTGGGATCCTTCTACCGCTCCAGAAGATATCTCATTACTGATGCAATTCTCTATCTGTATAAAAGCCAAGTACGTCCATGAGCAAAGCTTCTTTCTTAGAGCTGCACGCCAGTGGAACCCTCTGCCGCTTGCCTATTTCCCACCTGACTACAACTTGGACTTTTTCAAGTCCAACATAAACAAACTCCTGACAAACCGCCCCCTTAAGTAAGACACTCTATCTAACCACCCAATACTAATAAATTACTACAATACTATCTCATTGATTACTGTACATGCAATAACTCTTATCCCTGAGTGGCCTTCGGGCCTTGATAAGTAGTGAACCCCATGTAAAAAAAAAAAAAAAATGGCCAATGGTATGAAGTAGTCCAGTAAGTTCGAGTCGGGGAGGAGGGGGACTAGCGAGGAAAGTATAAAGTTATAGCACTCCTTCTAAAGCCAAGCCTGGGTCTCTTTGCCCCACCCAGGGTTTGCCAGCAGCCACCTGATCGCACCAGGGGATCAGCACACGGTAGGTACATTTTGGTGTTGAATTTCAAGCTGACTTTGAAGATGTGAGATGGCATGATGTGGCCCTCACTTGAAATCACACCAAAGACCATAACCAGAAACTTTGTTTTCATCAACCTGCGCATGTCTGTTATTTGTGGCAATCCAGCGATGCATTTTGAGGATGCTGGCAATGGTCCTGTTGTCATAACTTGAATCGGTAGAGAGCATGAATTGTACAGTGGCACATCTCTGATCTAGCTCATTGATCATTGTGTCACTTTCAGACATGATATCCTCTCGCTCTTGGGATTTGTACACAACTGGCCAACTAGTAGATGGTCTGCAACAAAAAAAAAAGAAAAGAAAACTGGTTCTCTTCAAACAGAAATGGAATCATGTTATCTTTTCTAGGGTGACAATCTTATCATTCCATTTATCCATCAGGATAAAGGTTTTGTTCTGATGAGAGTAAACATTTATCATTTTATGATTAAATGGTAATGTTGTGAAACAACTTGCCGGTTTTGTTATTCTTTAAAATTGTGAAAATGAAACGTAGGCTTCTGTTAAAAAAAAATCTTACCTCTGACAGTCAACATAGCTGATGCCTTGGCTTCGTCTAAGCCATTTGAAGCCACACAGGTGTATCTTCCCGCATCTCGAATTGTTATTCCACTGATGGTTAAAGAATTGTCTTGGAAATTCTGCGCCATTCTTTGTTCCCCCGTTGTTATTGGTTTATCGTCCTTCATCCAAGTGATCTTCAATTTGGATACTTCCATTGGATCAGTCGTTCCGGCACAAGTAAATTTGGCATCAGTTCCAGCATTCGCTTCCAAATCTAAAGGAATTTGTTCAATACGTGTTTGTCCTGGGAATTAAAAATATATAATGTTATGCATTTTCTTAAACAATCCAAATTTACAAACACTATTTTGTACAACTATAGCAAAGTTCAATAGTATTTTTATCAAAGAGTCTATGTAAGGAGATTATGAGCTGAAAAATACTGACTGATTACGAAACAGTAAACTTTCCATTTAACCAGCAGATTAGGGGAGGTGGGGACCACCAAATCTTCTGGTTTTTGTTTTTTCTGATACTATTATTTCTTCTATTATACTTCAATTTAATGTCTAGATAGAGCCATTGTTTCGCAAAGTGTTATTGTAACTATTGTTATGAAATATTTCTTCAGCAGAGGAACTGTTGCTAATTCTTTGACTGATTGATATTAGTATATGCTTAATATTTGCAGGGGGGGAGCTTTGAGTGATGTTCATTTTTTTTTTTTTTTTAACAAAGGAATTACCGTTATCAAGGCCTGGAGGCCACTCGAGGATAAGGATCAATGAGTGTACAGTAATCAATGGAATAATATAGTAATCATTAGTAGTGAAAATTTGGTAAATTGTATTACTTAAGGGGACGGCTCATCAAGAACTTGTCCAAGTTTGATTTGAAGACGACTATATTGTAGTCAGCTGAAAAGCAGGGAAATGGAAAAGAGTTCCACAGGCGTGCAGTTCTAAGAAAGAAACTTTGTTCATGGAATCTACGTTTAGGTACAGATAAAGAGTGAGGTAAATTATTGATAGTGGCTTCAGCTAAACGAGTGTTTTTCATGAAAGATTGGCAAGGGAGGACCATAGATTGGAGCTCAGATGAGCACTTGCCATGATAATAACGGTAAAGCAGAAACAGGCTCACAAGGTCTCTTCTGTGAGGAAAGAGGTTGCAGGGAAGAGAAAAGGGCATCTCCTACTAGACTACGAAGTCTATTTTGAATTCTGTCAAGGCACGATAAGGTGCTTACCTAAAAAGTTTGTGATCTTAATTCCTGCTGTGATCAACTTGAAGTATTTTGAGATCGTTTTCAGCTTTGGAATTAGTAAGGTTTTAACTATAGGTATACCATCATCCTTATATAAGCTTATATCCTTAATGTTAATTTTATTAGATGCAATTAGCTTATACAAAATAAACAGTCCTATAAAATCAGACATCTCTGGAATCCAGTCAGCCTAACACCGCATCAAATGAATCATTACCCATTGATACTAGCTAAAAAAAAAAAAAGTTACCTACCATCCGACGATTATTAATCTAAGGACTAATTTTACATTACATATCTTGGCACATGTACAGTTTAATCAAGGCATTAAAAAATGAAAATATCGAAAAAAGTTTATATTGTACATATCCATTTTGGACTGAAGATCTTGGAATAGTTTTTTTGGGATTTTTTTACAACAGAAAATGTTTTTATGACAGCGCATTGAAGAAAGAAATCTTGGAATTTTTTGAACATGCTACGGGGAGATAACTCAGTTTAAAGTGCCGACACTCCCTTCCCATCTTTAATACTAGCTTTTCATCCCAAAAATCGAACCTTTCCTCCCGGTATCAGAAATTGTTTTGTCGCTGGAAAAAAAAAAAAAAATATATATATATACTTGATGAAATTAAGTGAATTTTATTTTTTTTTTTTTCAGAAACCTTCATTCCACAACAGATATGTACAATTTAAACTTTTTTGATATTTTCATTTTTTAATGCCTTGATTAAACTATACAAGTGCCCATATCTTTGATAAAAATTTAATGTTATTTTTAAAGCAAATAGTTTTTATTTGAATTACTTCCCTTGAAAATTAACAAACATAATTCGAGAAATGTTTTGGTAATTTCCTTTCATTAGAATTTTCTGTTAATAAACAAATATTTATATATTTTACAAGACTAGAAGTCCATCTGGCATGGCCCGGTTATAAAATAAGTTTAAATATATTTCATATTTATTATTATAGAGTTAGTTCTCTACTGGTTATTATATTGTACCCAATATATAGTGATTTCAAATGTAAAAAGCAGAAAGAAAAAAATGACTCCGAATCGAAACCAAAACACAGCTCTACAGCCTTATTCGTTACCTTTTGAACCACATTCATACACACGTAAAAAATTAAAAATAATGTTTAATTTATAAATTTATAAATGTATATTTGTGCATGCTTGCCAAGTTCCAATTTTTACAATTTTAACTCCTTAGCAGCTATTTTTACCGGCTAAAGACCAAATCAAATTTGTTCCACAGGTTCAAATCCTATATACTCAAGTTTTAAGTCTATAGATCAAAACTGACAGGAGTTTGTGGAGACCGTTCCTCAGATAGATAAACAGACAAGGTCACATATATATATATATATATATATATATATATATATACATACACACACACACACATATTTTATTACAAATGCATAACACTTAACATAAATTTATTAAAAAACTGTTTAAAAATAGACTCATTCCAATAAGACACTCTATTAAAGGGTTTTGTATTATTATTAGGTAATCCTTCAAACTCCTCAGCTTCACCGGAAATGTAGACTGGAACAAATACATTGAGACCATTCAACGATGCATGGAGTATTTTTGCCATATCTGGGTTGTTGCATCTATCATTAGTCTCTTCCTCTTGGACAGGATCCAAAGAAGAGTCTCCAATCTAATCTGTCCCGCACTGTCAACTAAGCTCCAACCTCAAGGAGTTTCTTTCAGTTGGACTTTCATTCAAGAAACATTACCAGACTTCTTAACAGCAAGTCAACAACTTAACTCCGTCGCTAATGCAGGTTTCTGTGTGGAATCTTCATTATTCCAGATTGTTCTGAAAACATTCTTAATAGAATATTTTAATATTCTATTCATTTTTATGAGGAAAATGGAAGGTCATAAAATGCTCTCTCAGAACAATGACCATGCTATAGTCAGCCGGAAAGCAGCTCTAGAGTATTGTATTCCATAGACGGACAGTTTTAGGAAAGGAACTTTGCTAACGGAATTTTCGTTTAGTTTTAGGAATAGATAGAGAATGAGGGAAATTGTTGACGGTTGTCATAGCTAGACAAACCGACATGAGGATAAGCTAGCAGATTGATGACAAATTTAAATTCTTCAAACAATTTTCATGCCAACAAAAATTCATAGGAATATGTGTACACAGCAGGATGAAGGTTACAGTTATATCCAATGCGATCAAACAATATTTGTAAAATTTAAAGTTAACAACTTTCTCTTTAGATCAATTGAACAGTTAGGATTTTTCTGAAAGAATTTACCAAAGATAATAAAATACTCACGTCTAACGATTAAACGTCCAGATCCAGACACTTCTCCATACCGATTCTTCGCAATACAAGTGTAATCCCCTGCGTCTGCAACAACAAGGTCCTAAATGGAAAAAATTAAAATGGGATGAAAAAAAAAAATTATAAATGAAAAAAGATTTTAAATAAAATAGTGAAAACAAATTTTTTTTTTTTTTTTTTTTTACTTCCTCTAATTGGAATCATTTTATTTTGTAAACACAAGAAAAAAACTGCAAAATATGTCTTTACGAAGATGGGTAGAGTGCATATCTCTGACAATAAAATATCAATGTTATTGTTGTTGTATAGCATTCACTCTAGGTGGGTTGAACCAGCTTCCTTCAGAGGAGGGAATAAATAACTCTAAGAGAAAGATATTTTAAACTCAACCATGACATGCGACAAAAAATTATATTTTAAATTCAACCATAAAAAGCAACAGAAAAAAAACATTTCAAAATCAACAACAGACTACAAAAACTATTTCATACTTAAATCAGGAAAACTAAATAAAATATTTCCGATGGAAGTGTAACAGACCAATGGACATATAAAAAAGAATTACAAACCTGTATATGTAGGTCGCCATTACTCAATGTACGATAACGACCACCTGTGATTTGCTTATCATCTTTGTACCATAGCACCTGTGGTTTCGGTTGCCCAGCCGTTTGGCAACTCAAATTTGTACTTCGTCCCTCAGCAGATTTCTGGACTTCTGCTGGCGCCTTCACAAATTCTGGCTTCTCCTCTGAAAATAGCAAAGAGAAACCAAACTTTTGTTTCTTCAAAGAAATATAATCTTAAGTATGAGACGAAAGATTAAACACTAAGAGTTGGATAAAATAATGGTGAAATAAATTTTTTATGGTTTCAAAACTTAACACGTCTTCTAATTAAATTTACTTCTCGAGAAGGCTCCATATTTTGACAAGCTTCTGGGTCTGACCTTATTACTGATCTGAAATAGAGAATATACATCAAATCTGTTGCCAAGGTTGCTGGAATAATGGTTGGATCATTCTACCACTCCAGTAGATCTCACTGCTGATGCAATTCTCTATCTGTATAAGAGCCAAGTACATCCTAGGATGTTGCCACATCTGGACAGGAACTGTGCAAAGCACCCTCTCCTGCCTTGCCAGAGTTCAAGGCCAACTTCGTAACCTAAGTGATGCCCTTTTCATTCCCTACGTCTTTCCCACAGAAAAGACGCTCTATTGCTATTTTTATAGCAAGTACTTGTCTGAGCTCTAATCTATGATTCTCTCTTGCCAAACTTTCACAAACACTTGTCTAGCTGAAACCACTATCTATGCCTAAACCTAAATGGATTCCATGAACAAAGCTGGTTTCCTAGAACTGCCTGCCTGTGGAACTGTTCTGCTAGCCTGCTTTCCAGCTGACTTCAATATGGCCGTTTTAAAGTCCAATGTAAACAAGTTCTTGTTGAGCCAACCCCTTAAGTACTCCAATTTACCAAATTTCCATTATTAACAATCATTATGCTATTGTGCCAATGACTACCGTACACTCATTAATCCTTATCCTTGAGTGGCCTCTGGGCCTTGATAAGAAATGACTCCTTTGTAAAAATTCACTTGTAAAAATCAGTTGCTTTGATTACTGGCACCAGTGTTATCTTCTATAATATAAAAGGCAAAATGGGTGCGTTTGTGTACGTCTGCGAAAGGCTTTTTTTTTTGGGGGGGGGGGGAGGTTCTCACATTGGTTACGTTTATGGAAAATTTTTCTTGTACTCCTTAGATCATATCTCCTATTTGCAGTGTTTGTCTTTTTTGTATAAAAGCGAAACTGATCAAAGCAAGCACAAGCGCCTCCTGGCCTTCTGGGTTGGGACGTCTTGAAGGCAATTAGCTTTGATCAATGTGGGGGAAACCATTCATATCAGACAGTTGCTATTCATTTGGACACTCCCATAGTTCCCCTTTTTTGGGGAAGCTGGTTTGCCCCAACATCATGGGGAAACAAATATGGCAGAAAGTTGAAAGCTTAACTGGCCTACAGCCAGATTTAAGTGCGCCATTCTTAACTATTTATTTAGCTATGGTGTAATAGCTGACATCACTAAATTTTAACGCTTTACATTTAGTCATGGCGTAGCGGTAAACTCTCAGATTTTATTTCACTTTCTTTTCTGCCTTCGCGTTGCGGGTTTAAGCCTGCCTGCCGATTACGTTTTTTTTTTTTTTTTGCTGCTCAACACACACCTACAATACATACACATGAGCACCCTCGCTAGTCTAATATATAAAAGGCAAAATGTGTGTGTTTGTATATCTGCCAAAAACTTTTGACAGACGCAACTAATACTGACAAAATTGGTATTGTTTTATAGCTCGGTCTCTTGGCTGACAAATATCCAAAATGATTGGCCAAAAACATACATTCTTTGACTCAACTGAGCCATTTTCTACAAGGAGGGGGTCACTTTTTTTGTCCACATTTTTGCAAAGTCATCATACGTGTTTGCAATGACTAAGCTTAATTTGAACGGCAGCGAAGTTGTATGTTACGGTGGCTGCGGGAGTTAAGTAGTTTGCTTTTTTTCACCGTCTTTTCTGCCTTTGCATTACAGGTTTAAGCATGCCTGCCTACTCTTTCTTTTTTTCTTATCTCGAGGCTTACGTAATGCGATTTTTTCCTTTCAAAATAAAAACTGAATTATTATTTTTTAGATTTTTCACACCTCTTGACACCCAGGCTGTGTCTAAATTTTTTTCTTCTGGCTCTTGCTCAATATACTGCACCACCTCGCCATACCCAGGCAATGCCATGTACCCCCGCTAGTCTTGCATATATACTGAATTACCTCCCTTTATATTTCATACAAACAAATTTATCTGTTTGATCTGATGGGTGTGGTGCAAACAGACTTCATGTCGATGATAGTTTTTTTCACTTGTATTTTTGTGCGGGTTTTGCTTTAAGGATTTTGATTGGAGGTGGGGACCAAGTAAGAAATCTGAGCAAAAAAATGGCACAGAACCACACAGCAAAATTTTAATTCATGTTGAGGACCAAAACTGAGCCCATCAAGATGTTTCAGTGAAAAAACATCCCATATTGCTTTTCAAGAAACCGATTCCACGCTCTGATGAAGATGCATGCTACCAAAACTAATTGTAAATTTTTTTAAAATAAATTAAATAAAAAATAAAAAACTGTAAGCTCCTTAACAAATAAAAAAAATTAAATTAACTATTTTTTTCATTTTTTTTGTTTTAACATTTGATCAGTGCTTGGCTTGTTCCAGCAGTTCTAATCAGCTGCTGGTTGAGCCGAGCCAACAGGTCAAAGGATGCATTAGCACGGGCAGCTAACTGTAGAGAAAAATAAAGACTTTGAAAAAGAGATCACATAAGAGATGGAGATAACATTGGAGATCACATGAGAGGCATGGAGAACATTCGAAATCATGTGACGTTACGATCGTAACAATGAGGAAATAAATGTTGTTACAAAGAAAAAGTGAGTTGAAGTTCTTTTCTAGTCTATGTCTACTTTGCGACTGAGGCCACAACGTATGGTTCCTAGACAATGTTACATATCATCCATCAGATTAAATCTTATTCTTTAGTGGCTTGTGACCTTGGTAAGTGATGACTGTGTATAAAAAAAAAATAAACGGATAAACATATAAACAATTTATTCTAGTGAATTTTTACACCACAGATTTTGTACGTGATTGCTTCATAGTTAAAGCATTAGTAACAACTGAAAATGTGGCCATATCAACATTCATTAATCAGACGTAAAGACAGAAAAAATGGGGTTTTTAACATAAAGATTAAAAAGTTAACATAAGATGAAAAACTGATTAAAAGATGTCAAAGAAGAAAAAACCGTCAAACAAGAAGAAAAAACGTCAGAGAAGAAGAAAAAGCATTAGAGAGGAAGAAAAAGCATTAGAGAGGAAGAAAAAGCATTAGAGAGGAAGAAAAAGCATTAGAGAGGAAGAAAAAGCGTCAGAGAGGAAGAAAAAGCGTCAGAGAGGAAGAAAAAACGTCAGAGAGGAAGAAAAAAACGTCAGAGAGGAAGAAAAAAACGTCAGAGAGGAAGAAAAAAACGTCAGAGAGGAAGAAAAAAACGTCAGAGAGGACCAAGGAACATTAGAGAAGAAGAAGAAAACGTCAAAGAAAAAAACGTCAAAGAAAAACAAAAAAACAGAGAAAAAATGTCAAAGAAAAAAAAAGAGAAAAAATGTCAAAGAAAAAAAAAGAGAAAAAATGTCAAAGAAAAAAAAAGAGAAAAAATGTCAAAGAAAAAAAAAGAGAAAAAATGTCAAAGAAAAAAAAAGAGAAAAAATGTCAAAGAAAAAAAGAGAAAAAATGTCAAAGAAAAAAAGAGAAAAAATGTCAAAGAAAAAAAGAGAAAAAATGTCAAAGAAAAAAAGAGAAAAAATGTCAAAGAAAAAAAGAGAAAAAATGTCAAAGAAAAAAAGAGAAAAAATGTCAAAGAAAAAAAGAGAAAAGATGTCAAAGAAAAAAAGAGAAAAGATGTCAAAGAAAAAAAGAGAAAAGATGTCAAAGAAAAAGAGAAAAGATGTCAAAGAAAAAGAGAAAAAATGTCAAAGAAAAAGAGAAAAAATGTCAAAGAAAAAGAGAAAAAATGTCAAAGAAAAAGAGAAAAGATGTCAAAGAAAAAGAGAAAAAATGTCAAAGAAAAAGAGAAAAAATGTCAAAATAAAAGAGAAAAAATATCAAAGAAAAAGAGAAAAAAATGTCAAAGAAAAAGAGAAAAAAATGTCAAAGAAAAAGAGAAAAAATGTCAAAGAAAAAAAGAAAAAATGTAAAAGAAAAAAAGAGAAAAAATGTCAAAGAGAAAAAAATATCAAAGAAAAGACAAAAATGTCAAAGAAAAAAAAGAGAAAAATGTAAAAGAAAAAAAGAAAAAAATGTAAAAGAAAAAAAGAGAAAAAATGTCAAAGAAAAAGAGAAAAAATTTCAAAGAAAAAAAAGAGAAAAAATTTCAAAGAGAAAAAATGTCAATGAAAAAAAAAGAGAAAAAAATGTCAAAGACAAAAAAAGAGAAAAAATGTCAAAGAAAAAAAAAGAGAAAAAATGTCAAAGAAAAAAAAAGAGAAAAAATGTCAAAGAAAAAAAAAGAGAAAAAATGTCAAAGAAAAAAAAAGAGAAAAAATGTCAAAGAAAAAAAAAGAGAAAAAATGTCAAAGAAAAAAAAAAGAGAAAAAATGTCAAAGAAAAAAAAAGAGAAAAAATGTCAAAGAAAAAAAAAGAGAAAAAATGTCAAAGAAAAAAAAAGAGAAAAAATGTCAAAGAAAAAAAAAGAGAAAAAATGTCAAAGAAAAAAAAAGAGAAAAAATGTCAAAGAAAAAAAAAGAGAAAAAATGTCAAAGAAAAAAAAAGAGAAAAAATGTCAAAGAAATAAAAAGAAAAAATGTCAAAGGAAAAAAAAGAGAAAAAATGTCAAAGGAAAAAAAAGAGAAAAAATGTCAAAGAAAAAAAAAGAGAAAAAATGTCAAAGAAAAAAAAAGAGAAAAAATGTCAAAGAAAAAAAAAAGAGAAAAAATGTCAAAGAACAAAAAACGAAAAAATGTCAAAGAAAAAAAGAGAAAAAATGTCAAAGAAAAAGAGAAAAAATGTCAAAGAAAAAGAGAAAAAATGTCAAAGAAAAAGAGAAAAAATGTCAAAGAAAAAGAGAAAAAATGTCAAAGAAAAAGAGAAAAAATGTCAAAGAAAAAGAGAAAAAATGTCAAAGAAAAAGAGAAAAAATGTCAAAGAAAAAAAGAGAAAAAATGTCAAAGAAAAAGAGAAAAGATGTCAAAGAAAAAGAGAAAAGATGTCAAAGAAAAAGAGAAAAAATGTCAAAGAAAAAGAGAAAAAATGTCAAAGAAAAAGAGAAAAAATGTCAAAGAAAAAGAGAAAAAATATCAAAGAAAAAGAGAAAAAATATCAAAGAAAAAGAGAAAAAAATGTCAAAGAAAAAAAGAGAAAAAATGTCAAAGAGAAAAAAATGTCAAAGAAAAAAGAGAAAAAAATGTCAAAGAAAAAGAGAAAAATGTCAAAGAAAAAAAGAGAAAAATGTCAAAGAAAAAAAAAAGAAAAATGTCAAAGAAAAAAAAGAGAAAAATGTCAAAGAAAAAAAAGAGAAAAATGTCAAAGAAAAAAAAAGAGAAAAAATGTCAAAGAAAAAGAGAAAAAATGTCAAAGAAAAAAAAAGAGAAAAAATGTCAAAGAAAAAAAAGGAGAAAAAATGTCAAAGAAAAAAAAAGAGAAAAAATGTCAAAGAGAAAAAATGTCAAAGAAAAAAAAAGAGAAAAAATGTCAAAGAAAAAAAAAGAGAAAAAATGTCAAAGAAAAAAAAAGAGAAAAAATGTCAAAGAAAAAAAGAGAAAAAATGTCAAAGAAAAAAAAAGAGAAAAAATGTCAAAGAAAAAAAAAGAGAAAAAATGTCAAAGAAAAAAAAAGAGAAAAAATGTCAAAGAAAAAAAAATGTCAAAGAAAATAGAGAAAAATTTCAAAGAAAAAAAAGAGAAACATGTCAAAGAAAAAAAAAGAGAAAAATGTCAAAGAAAAAAAAGAGAAAAATGTCAAAGAAAAAAAAGAGAAAAATGTCAAAGAAAAAAAAGAGAAAAATGTCAAAGAAAAAAAAGAGAAAAATGTCAAAGAAAAAAAACAGAAAAATGTAAAAGAAAAAAAACAGAAAAATGTAAAAGAAAAAAAACAGAAAAATGTCAAAGAAAAAAAAAGAGAAAAAATGTCAAAGAAACAGAGAAAAAATTTCAAAGAAAAAAAAAGAAAAAATGTTAAAGAAAAAGAGAAAAAATTTCAAAGAGAAAAAATGTCAAAGAAAAAAAAAGAGAAAAAATGTCAAAGAAAAAAAAAGAGAAAAAATGTCAAAAAAAAAAGAGAAAAAATGTCAAAAAAAAAAAAAAGAAAAAAAATGTCAAAGAAAAAAAAGAGAAAAAATGTCAAAGAAAAAGAGAAAAAATGTCAAAGAAAAAGAGAAAAAATGTCAAATAAAAGAGAAAAGATGTCAAAGAAAAAGAGAAAAAATGTCAAAAAAAAAGAGAAAAAATGTCAAAAAAAAAGAGAAAAAATGTCAAAGGAAAAAAAAAGAGGAAAAATGTCAAAGAAAAAAAGAGAAAAAATGTCAAAGAAAAAAAGAGAAAAAATGTCAAAGAAAAAAAAACGAAAAAATGTCAAAGAAAAAAAAACGAAAAAATGTCAAAGAAAAAAAAACGAAAAAATGTCAAAGAAAAAAAAGAGAAAAAATGTCAAAGAAAAAAAAAGAGAAAAAATGTCAAAGAAAAAAAAAGAGAAAAACTGTCAAAGAAAAAAAAAGAGAAAAACTGTCAAAGAAAAAAAAGAGAAAAAATGTCAAAGAAAAAAAAAGAGAAAAAATGTCAAAGAAAAAAAAAAAGAGAAAAAATGTCAAAGAAAAAAAAAAGAGAAAAAATGTCAAAGAAAAAAAAAGAGAAAAAATGTCAAAGAAAAAAAAAGAGAAAAAATGTCAAAGAAAAAAAAAGAGAAAAAATGTCAAAGAAAAAAGAGAAAAAATGTCAAAGAAAAAGAGAAAAAATGTCAAAAAAAAAGAGAAAAAATGTCAAAGAAAAAAAAAGAGAAAAAATGTCAAAAAAAAAGAGAAAAAATGTCAAAGAAAAAAAAAGAGAAAAAATGTCAAAGAAAAAAGAGAAAAAATGTCAAAGAAAAAGAGAAAAAATGTCAAAAAAAAAGAGAAAAAATGTCAAAGGAAAAAAAAAGAGGAAAAATGTCAAAGAAAAAAAGAGAAAAAATGTCAAAGAAAAAAAGAGAAAAAATGTCAAAGAAAAAAAGAGAAAAAATGTCAAAGAAAAAAAGAGAAAAAATGTCAAAGAAAAAAAGAGAAAAAATGTCAAAGAAAAAAAAACGAAAAAATGTCAAAGAAAAAAAAACGAAAAAATGTCAAAGAAAAAAAAACGAAAAAATGTCAAAGAAAAAAAAGAGAAAAAATGTCAAAGAAAAAAAAAGAGAAAAAATGTCAAAGAAAAAAAAAGAGAAAAACTGTCAAAGAAAAAAAAAGAGAAAAACTGTCAAAGAAAAAAAAGAGAAAAAATGTCAAAGAAAAAAAAAAAGAAAAAATGTCAAAGAAAAAAAAACGAAAAAATGTCAAAGAAAAAAAAGAGAAAAAATGTCAAAGAAAAAAAAAGAGAAAAAATGTCAAAGAAAAAAAAAGAGAAAAACTGTCAAAGAAAAAAAAAGAGAAAAACTGTCAAAGAAAAAAAAGAGAAAAACTGTCAAAGAAAAAAAAAAGAGAAAAAATGTCAAAGAAAAAAGAGAAAAAATGTCAAAGAAAAAAGAGAAAAAATGTCAAAGAAAAAAGAGAAAAAATGTAAAAGAAAAAACAATTTAGATAGAAAATAAAAATTTAAAAAATAAAATAAAAAGATTTATCTTTGATCTTACCAAGTACATTTAGGTAAACATTAGAAAAAACGTAGCCATATTTGTTACTGATGTTACATTGGATTGTCATCGCATCTTCTTTGATAAGATTAAAAATAGTCAAGTTTGTTTTGCTCACTAAATATTTATTCGGATCCAATTTTTCTGAAAAGAAAAAAAAATCAGTTATTAGCCAATCGAGAGTTTGAACTGTCATATTCAGGTTCCAAAATTTTCATTGCATAATTTTTGCATTAACACAGCTACTTATTAAAAGGTATTGAAGTTGTATTAATAGCGCTGGCTGAACATTAAAGACATGTTCAGATATGAAAATATACCCAAAGCACATAACATAGGAAAATTAACTTTAAATTAGAAATATTTCATAACAAGGTTTTATTAGCATATTTTTCTCCATCTCTCCTGAAACCTACCCCAGTTTAACATTAATAACTGTTTGAATTTTGTGAAAATAGAACTACACAGACAATACATAGAACTTTTTCATTGTGGATTCTGATTGAACCAAAGGTGAGCTGTTTTCTCCATCAGAATCCCTGATCCTTGAAATAGATTTCCAAATGAGATAAAAAAAATGCAACAATTCGAAATGAATTTGGACAGGTGCTCGACTACTGCATCCTCTTCTGTCTAAGTTTTTACCATCCTTTCCCTACATAGCAACAGCAGCTTGGTTGTTTATTTTTTGCCAAATAAACTGAATTGATAACGAAATAATTTTCCACTTACTTCTGAATACTGAGATACCATCAATGAACCATTGATACCGGTCAGAATGGGGACGACCATCTGCATCACAAATAAACATTGCTTATCCACCAATACTAGATTTAACATCCTTTGTTTTTTGTTTTTTTAATCCAATGCCTCTAATCGTTTTTTTTTAATTCAATGCCTCTCTTTCCACTGTGCCATAGGGGAGAGAGGTGCTGAATCTCTATGGTTCTGGGTGAGCATTGTCTGAAGATGGCGGTTTCAATACTACCCAAAGCCAGCCAGAGAATTAGTTGGCCAAAACATGGTGAGATGACAACAACTATGGAAGGCAGTAATTACTGAGGATTTAGTTAAGATCCCGTCGCGGTTAACTATCTGATGTAGACCAGAGGAATAATTGGCCGAAACATTGCGAAACAACAATGAAGATGAGGATAACAGTTCGCAAATAAATAAATATACAAATTACTCCTCTCAAAGGATTCCAATAAGAAATTAATAGAAGCTTGGTCGGGTGTTTTTTTTTTTTTTTTTTTGTTTTTTTTTTTGCAAATAAACTGAATTGATAGCCAAATAATTTTTAACTTACTTCGAAGTACTGAGACACCATCAATGAACCATTGATACCGGTCAGGATGGGGACGACTATCTGCATTACAAATGAATGTTGCTGATCCACCAACACTAGATTCAACATTCGCTGGTTCTGTAATCCATTTTGGTTTT
The DNA here is from genome assembly GCF_053919585.1 of Euprymna scolopes. Classification (NCBI taxonomy): domain Eukaryota; kingdom Metazoa; phylum Mollusca; class Cephalopoda; order Sepiida; family Sepiolidae; genus Euprymna; species Euprymna scolopes. The sequence goes on along the minus strand of NC_136521.1, from coordinate 13,703,174 downwards.
GCTGGTAGGCGATAAAAAAAAAGGATGTTAGTAGTCAATGGCAAAAAAAAAAAAAAAAAAAAAAAAAAAAAAAAAAAAAAAAAAAAAAAAGAAAGAAAAAAAAGACTTCCTGGGAAAGTCTTACAATTGCAGAATATATACTACACTACCCACCATAATAAAAAAAAAAATACAATAATCAGGAATGTTAGTAGCCAATGACAAAAAACTAAAAACCCTGAAAATAGTTATGTGCTGGCAAAATGCTTAAAAATACTGGTAAAATATGAGATTGGTACAAGCGTTTTGATTCCGGCAACATCAGTCTTGAAGATAAACCTCGTTCAGAACGGCCGTTAAAGTTGGATGATGAAGACTTGAAAACCAGGTCGGACATTGCACCTTCAAGCACTCGAGAATTGGCTGATAAGCTTGGAGTTGACAAATCAACAATTCATCAACACTTGAAGCAAGGAGATTTTGCCGATTTGACTCGTTTGATGAAGTCAATAAAGTGTGCCAAGAATTCTTTGATACAAAGCCAGCTGAATGGTATTTTGATCAGATTTGAAAACTTGCAGACCGATGGCAGAAAATTTTGGAAAGTGGTCTTTATTTTGAGGATTAATTTTTTTTTTAATATTACTTGGTGAATAAAATTTCAATTTTTTGCAAGTGTTTACAATCTTTTGAGACAACCTAATATTTATATATGTACTTTTTTTCACTCTTTTTCTTGTATTATTTGCTCTTTTTTTTAATGATCCCAATTATTTCATAATGACCCCTATTTTCTTTTTACTATTACTTATCTAAACCTACCCTTCCAATTTTTATTCTATTTTCTCCTTCTTTAAATGTACTTTTCTCCTTATTTTGTTTATATTTTTTTAAAAGTTTTTACTTTATACCCCTGTCAAAGGGCAATAAAGAACGAAAGAGTTGTATACTCGGAATATCAAGTCTAAAGTTGCTGAGCAGCGGCTCAGTTTTCATGATTTTTGATGGATAACAAACAGGGTCCTGAACGGAGGTATGTTTTCTATTCCAACCATCATCAATGGACCAGAGGTAATTTTGTCAGCATCTCACAAAACTGAATTCTTTGCTCAGAACTTAGCAGCAAATTTTACCTTTTGTGATTAGGGCAGTGTATCCCCCCTCCCCATTTCCCCTGTGACTGAAAACAGACGTGACATACAAATATCTGTGCATGTTGTTGTCAAGCTTATAAAAAACTGACTCCAGTAAAGCAACTGTGTGGCACTATTGTGACAGATGCATTGCACCGGAAATCGACAAGTAAAGCTGTTACCGAGACGCCAGATGTATGGTGATGGGTTCAAAGTTCAAAATTGTTGACACAAACTGAGTTTTCGGAGACGAGTTACAATAACAAACAACTCAGTTCGCTTGCGTCAGTCTAAGAGAGACAGCCGACTACGACACGTGTTTGTCTGGAGCTCACACCCCGTCACCTCCACCCACCTCTGTTCCACGCCGCACTAATGCTCTCCATGTTTAAAACTCGCCATTGTCCTAATAACTGAATTCAGCTTTGTGAAAGGAAATAAAGACATTTTATTTTTTTTAGAAAATTTGTGGCGTCTTTCTTTAACCGAAGAGAAGAGTAGAATACATCACTATATCTTAGATTTGTAAATTGTCTGATATGAGGGGGTTCTCCCACATTAATCAAAGCTAATTGTTTTCTGGATGTCCTGGTATTAAAGGCCAGGAAGCTGCCTTCGCTTTCGATTAGTTTCGTTTTTATACGAAAAACACAAACAAACACGCAAGAGGATGGAATAGCATGAATTTTATCAAAGTCAATCAAAATAAATCTACAGATGGCGTTCCTTGCAAACTGTAGATATTATAATCTAGGGAGTATATAAAAAGTCATAAAACATAGTAACTCCCCCCACCCGAAAACCCCGGTGAAAAAAGCCTTTGTTGGATATACAAAAAAGCGCGCGCGATACTTTTGCCCGTTATATAGATGATGGACCTCATACATCAAAATCTCTGGGAGTATCGCAATAATCCCTATTAATCGTACATGCGCATAGAACAGATAGCATAATTTATAATGTACACTCTACCTTATCATAAAAGTTCAAAAATTTCAGCTAGATCAGTCTAGATTGTTTCCGGAAAAAAGTGGAATGGACAGACAGACAGACCAAGAAAAATATAAATGTTTGAATAAAATCCAGCAAAATTTCAGTCAGATTGGCCCAGTAGTTCCCGAGAAAAAGTAAAACAGAGACAAACAGACAATCTAAGAGAAATAGATAATTGAAAACATAAAAACTTAAGAGAATTGAATTCATATTTTCTTAACCTTGGACAAAAAAAAAAAAAAACTTACACTGAACCCTGACTTCAATCTTGTAAGTGGTCTTTGTCTTAGTCAGTTTATTTCTTCCAGAACATTCATAGTTTCCTTCATCACCATATCCAATGTTTGGGATATGCAGTTCTTGACCAAAACTATTAAGCACATATCTCAGGGGCAAGTCATTGTTATTCTTTGTCCAGAAAACTTCCGGAGTTGGACTGAAATTAGATAAAAGAAGAATCAAAATTAGTTTTAAAAATTTGGTTGGGCTTTTAACGACATATCAACCATTTTGGGGTTATTTAATGCCAAATTCAGTACAGAAAAAATTTTTTACACTTCAAATTTATTCATGGAGTTTGGTTGGTTGCTTTGTGTTATAGTATACTAGCCTGGGTGTTTGGAGGTGTGTGTTGAGTAACAAAACAAAAAACAAAAAAAAAAAAAAAGTAGTAGGTAGGTAGGCTTGAACCCGTACTGCGAAGGAAAAAAAAAAAAAAATTATGTCTTTGCTGCTGCACTCATCACCAACCGGCTAGTCAATCGAAAAGGGGGGATGACTTTCAAAAATATCAGCGAAAAAAGCAACCCCTCCATATTGAAAAGTGCTCAGTTAAAGGTGAAAGAATAATTGTTTTTAGTCAATTTTTCGATCTTTGTCTTCCGAATGGGTCGAGCTTCAAAATGATACCGATCTTGTGAAAATCTGGGTACTCTTGCATAATTTGACCCGGATCCTCGTGATTTCCCGTCAAGCCCGGAAACGCTAATCCGACTTTAGTTTGTAACTGTAAGCAGACGACAATCGAATTAAGAAAGTAACCACTGAAAAAAAATGACAGCCATGAAAATAAATCTGTGCACGATTGAAAAACAAATCGAAACGCCGATGAAGACAATTTCCTTTTGTCATGAAAAGAAATTGCTTTCCCAAAGAATGAGATGCAACAAATGTTTACTAAAAAAAAGAAATTGCGTAAAGGATGGCTTCTCCTGGCGGTGGTACAACCAGTGGTCATTGTAGACAGTGGGTGTCATTGCGCACAGGATCATTTTTTGCACGTTCCAATTTGGATATTGCAACTATAGTGAAAATCATCTATTTATGGGCCTTCGAAATGGCAACACTAAAAAATATTAAGAGAGAATGCGGTGTTATATCCGAACACACATACACGGATTGGAAGAACTTTCTGAGGGAAATTTGTCAGGAGTATTTCCTGAGGAATCCCCGGCAGATAGGAGGCCCAGGCCACATTGTAGAAATAGACGAATCCTTATTCAACCGGAGGAAACATAACATTGGGAGAATCCTCGAACCGCTCTGGGTCTTCGGTGGCTATGATATGACCGACAAGGAGGGTTTTTTGGTCACCATCCCAAAACGAAACGCCGAAACCTTCCTTCCAATAATAAAAAAAATATATTCTTCCAGGTACAACAGTCGTTTCCAACTGTTGGAAGGTCTATAACAAAGTTGGAGGAGAAGGGTTCCAACACCTCACTGTGAATCATAGTATTCACTTTGTAGACCCTACGATGAAGGCAACAATGAACCACGTCGAGAGGATGTGGAAGGAAGCAAAACAGCGTAACGAGCAAGAATGTGGGACTAGCCGGGACCCGGGAGTTTCTGGGTACATATTTACTAGAATTTATGTGGAGACAAAAATTTGGAAATGATCCTTTTGTCTCCATCATAAATCATATTTCCGAAAGCTACCCGGTTGGGGAGCTTTCTCCCATTTCCTCTGCCCCATCAACTCTCTCTTTGCTGTTGATGGCCGATCAACAGTCGAACGAAGCAAAAGATTCCTAAGGAAATATCCTCCTCTCCAGAAAGTTCTTCCGTCAGTAAATAACCGTTTAAAAAAGATTAAAAAAAAAAAAAAAAAAAAGATTTTTGATAAAAAAATTTAAAAAATACTAATAATTAAACAAAAAATTGTACTTACACCTAACATAACAATTATACAGGTAAACAACCTTTTTTTCTTTTTTTTTTTGCAGATAAATTAAGAAAAAAAAAACTTGTTGCTGATAAATATTATGCAAAAAAAATAAATAAAATGAAACAAAAAATTATACTTACACCTAACAGTTATACTGGTAATCAACCTTTTTTTGCAGATAAATTTAAAAAAAAAAAAAAAAACTTCTTGTTGATAATTATAAAAAAAAAAAAAATACAATAAATTAAATAAACATTTGTTTTTTTAAAGGCAAGTTTCTTGTTATTTGAAAATTTTTAGGTTTTTTTTTCGTTTCGTTTTGCTTTTTTTCCTTAGCCTGCATCTGTTATGCCGCTCGGCTGTCACCGATGATTGCCGGTCTCGCCCGATCTGGGCTTGACAAGAAATCACGAGGATCCGGGTCAAATTATATAAGAGTACCAAAATCTGTTGCTTCTGTCAAAAATTTTAGGCAGACATACAAACATACATTTAAACAGCCAGGTGAGATTTATATTATAGATTAACCCTTTTTGGGTTATTTAATGCTGAATCCATTAATTTTGGAAATAGTTTTTAAAGCTCTTTATATCTTCAAATATTTATGCATGGAGTTTGGATTGATTGTTTTGTAAAAGGAAAATGTTTTTATTTTTGACTTTACAAAACTCAATCAGGTTTTGAAAAGGAAAAAAACAATAACATCAATGTTTGGTGCATTTTTTTTACAGCATGTCAGTATCTTCAGATAGTATGATCTGTATCCCCTTTCCATTACGATATCCAATAAGTGACAAATTTGAACGCTCTGGGTCTCAGTATCTGGTGATCACTATGTTGAAAGGCCCTGTCCTACGAATCACCATTTTTCCCCATGTTGTAAAAAAAAAAAATTCAAAAAATATTGAAAAGGGCAAGTCGTCCGGCACTGGTCACCAAGGTCTATACCACTGAGGAACCAAAAGTCATTTCAAGCCAAAAAGATGAAGAATAACAATTCAACGACTGATCTTTTTTGCATAAAGTAACAATAATAAAATAATTATTCGTTGAAAAATTAAACACTGATTTTTCACAAGTCTTAACTTGGGCTCTTAATTACAGTCCCTATTTACTTGCCCCCCCCCCTCCACTGCATCCCCTTTCTCTTCCCTCCGAAGACCCCTCCCTACACTCCTGTTCTACCCCTTCTCGCCTACAACAACATCCAGTGAGTGATGTTACCAAATTCTGCCATTCTGGGTTCCGGTTGGTTACTCTGTATGTGGCAGTCACTCTGACAAACACAGCCTTGGATGTTAAAATCACCACTTCTTTCATGCCGTGTAATGATCGAAAAGGGCAAGTCCGTATCACTGAGGAAGCAAAGCATAAAGTAAAAAAGCTGTTTTGGCATGAGCAGTAGCCTGAGATGTCGGAAATTTTCTGTTTCTTTTTCTGTCCTTGTAACCATATCGCTAATAAGGGTACTAGAGGTAAAGGTTTTTCTGGGCTGATGTTATCCACCCGATAGTCAGGGACCTGAACCTTGAACTAATCACTAAGGAGGTTGTCCTATCAGCAGGTGCAAAGTACTGAGGCTGCTGTATTACCATTTGGTAAATACACCCTGGACCATGCAGTAGCTTCTAGTGTGGCTTCTCAATACCATGTTAGTATTGTCACGGCTTTACCGTATCACTTATCATGGTCTACAAAAATATTACTCTTTTTCTTCCTTACTTTCCCTCTCTGCCTTACTCTAACCAAGTCTGTCGACCTATTCCACAAATCCTAACATTCCATCGTGAAAAGTTTCCAGAAAGAATACACAATTAAACCCAGAACTCCAACTTCCAACATAAACCACCACTACCATGTCTCCTTCTCTAACATCAGGGGTCTACATTTCAACCATTCCAGAGGTTGAAATTCAATTACAGGAGATCAAACCAGACCTATTCTTCCTAAGCAAAACTGGCATTGGACCGACTATTTTTCTAGAGGAGTCCATAATTAAAGAATATTCTAATTTAACATCCTAATCTGACCCCTAAGATCTACATGGGCATGGAATATGTGCCTACATTAGAGATGGCTTTCCATGTGGTATGGACATCTCCAGAGAAGACACTAAATTGTCCTATATGTGTTCTCGGGTTTCACTTGCTCACACCACTGCATTTATATTTGCTCTTTATTGCTCCCATAACAGAGTTACTATCTTGAAGAGAATATCTGAGAAAATTGATCACATCCTGTTTGCTTATCCTTCAGTTAACATTCACGTCTGTGAAGATTTCAATGTTCACAATGTGGAATGGTTAGTCCACTCAAACAAGACAGATGAGGAGAGGTTCTGTCATGATTTCTCCATTGCTTATGAGGTAACTCAGATTGTTCTGACGCCCGACACTGATGGTCAGTATGCAAGTCTCCTAGGCCTTTTTCTCACAACTTGCCCTGAGCTATGTTCATCTTCCGTTCTGTCCCCACTGGGATCTTCCAACCACTCAGTTTTCTCTATTAAGATAAAAACAAAATATAATAAGTCCTCACACATACCTAGCCATTGTACAGTCTATCGATACTCTATGACTGACTGGGATAACTTTCCTACATTTATATAAGATCTATCTCTATGTTCCATGTTTAAAAAGAATGTGTCCTGCATAGTATCAGACTCGACAGAATGGTTAACTGTAGGCATAGACTGCTTCATACCCTCCAAAAAATTCCAGCAAAAACCTAACAGCCAGTCATGGTTCTCTTCGGAATGTGCTGCTGCCATTGCGCATGGAAATCACTATTTCTATTCGTCATCATCATGCAGTCCGTCAGTCTTGACGATGACTAGTCAGGGCCTTAGTGCTTTATCCTTCAGTGTTGGCATAGTCCTCTTTCTGTGTGAAACATACGGTCACAAGCACTGCATATGTGGGTGCAAGGATTGTGTCGTCTATAGTGTCTCAGCTCTAAGGTTTCTCCAGTCTTTCTCTCTTTCCTTTGTGGAGACTGTTCCGTCAACCACTCCTTTCTTTGGCTTGTTCCTCCTAACTCTCGACATTGATGTTCATTGCCTTCAGGTGCCGCTTTGTTACAACTTTGTAGCGAAGCTTCTGACCTCTTATCTTGCGGGTTCCATTTTCCAGTTCCCCGTAGAAGATAATCTTTGGAATTCAGTTTTCTTCCATTCTAGTAATGTGCCCGGTCCATCATAGTTGCATAGTAGCAAGGGTAGCTTCCACACTATTTAGGTTTGGTCTCCTGAGAACTTCCGTGTTTGGTATAAAGTCACTCCATTTGATCTTCATGATCCTTCTCAGGTGTCTGTTTGATGGCTTCCAATCTCCTTACGTGTTCTCTATACAGAGTGTAGGTCTCTGCTGAGTACAGCAGGGCTGGCAGGATGATAGTTTTGTAGACTCTGCACTTCATCTCTAGCCGGATACCAGCCCTTGTCCAGAGCCTCTTTTCTAGCTTGCCAAAGGAGGCACATGCGCTTTGGATTCGGCAGCTTATTTCTTTGTCAGCCCGGTTATCAGTGCTTAGAGTGCTTCCAAGGTATTTGAAGTTTTCAACAACTTTTAGCACCTTGCCGTTGATTGTTATTATTATAGGCTCTTGCGGGTCGTTATCTGGTGAGGGCTGATACATCAGTTCAGTCTTCTCTATGTTGATTTGTAGGCCTATCTTCCCGGCTGTTTGAGAGAAGGTATCAACTATCCTTTGCATCTGAGCTTGATTGTGAGCTATCAGAGCAGTGTCTTCTGCGAACAGTAGTTCTATTATCAGCTCCCTCCTTGTCTTGGTCTTCAGTCTTGCAAGGTTGAACAGTTTCCCATCAGAGCGTGTGTGGATGAAGACACCTACTTCGATGCTTTGATGACGAAGCATTAGGACGGCTGTCAGAAATAGGGTGAACAGTGTTGGGGCCAGTACGCACCCTTGTGGGAACGCACGCGCGCACACACACACAATATTTCCATTACTGTCAATGTAATAGACGTACTGAGACTAAAGTCGCCTTTAGGACTGCCAGCAACCAAAGTAAAAGATTAATAAAGAAAGCGCGAGAGTCGTATGCTCAGTTCGTTAATTCCAAAATAGCTGAGCAGCAGCTTGGTTCCTACCAGTTTTGGAAAATAAAAATCAGGATCCTAAACAAAAGTGTGTGCTCTATCCCATCTATCCTTAATGGACCTGAAGTAATTTGGTCAGCATTGGACAAAGCCAAAACTCTTTGCCAAAAACTTTGCAGCTAATTCTACCCTATGCAATCAGGTCTGCTAACTCCCCGTATTTCATCCTGTCTGAAAACACGCTATGTGACATACAAATATTTGTGCGTGATGTTGCCAAGCTAATCAAAAACCCAGCTTCCAGTAAAATGACTGGCCCTGACGTCATTCTTATTTTAGTGCTCAAAAAGCTTCAACCATATTTACAAAGCTGTTTAAGCATTGTCTTAAGGAGAATTGCTTCCTAACATCATGGAAAACCTCATCAGTATGTCCTGTGTTTAAAAATTCAGGTGATCGCTCATCTCCCTCTCAATACAGACCAATCAGTCTCCTGTGCATCATGAATAAATTGCTGGAATCTGTTAAATAGAGAAGTAGTTAACCACCTCAGCAAAAATAATGTGACATACAATATGGTTTCTGTTCTGCTAGATCTACAGCAGATGTGCGAACAGTGATATCCCATAGGATTAGCGAATCACTTGACAGAGGCTTCCTTTCTAGGGCAACTGCCCTTGACATATCAAAGGCCTTTAATAGGGTATGGCATAAAGGTCTACTCCACAAAATCTCCAGCTCTGGTATAGCTGAAAATGTTTTCAATTATTAGATTATTTCTCTCTGACAGGCTCATAAGAGTAGTGGTTGATGGGCATAAATCAGAAGCTTACACTATTAATGCCAGAGTCCATCAGGGGTCCATCCTGGGTTCAACTCTCTTTCTGATCTATATTAATGATCCTCACAAATTACATCCTAACATCATTTGTAGACATTTATGCTGACAATATTACCATCTTTGGCAACACTTCAAAGGTTGTAAACAACCAAGTTCTCTCTGATCTTGATCATGTGGTGCAATGGGGAAAGAGGTGGCTGGTTACTTTTAATGCATCTAAGACCAAGCTTAGATTTTTTCATCATCAACGCTCTGATCTGTCTGGCAACAATGGAAATGAATGGCTCTTGTCTTGGGGAAGCTCCATCTTTTGACAAACTTCTAGGTCTGACCTTTACTCCTGATCTGAGATGGAATACGTACCACTATCAAATCTGTTGCCAATGCTGCTGGAAATATGGTGAGATCGTCCTACTGCTCCAGTAGATATCTCACTCATGATACAATTCTCTACCTGTATATTATCCAGGTATGTACAAAGATGGAGTACTGTTGCCACATCTGGACAGGAGCTGCTAGAAGCAGCTTATCCTGCCTTGACAGTTCAAAATAGACTTCGTAGCCTTTGTAGCCTAGTAGAGGGTGCCCTTTCCTTTTCCATGCAACCTCTTTCCCTCAGAAAAGAAATAGCGAGTCTATCTCTGCTTTATCGTTATTTTCATGGCAAGTGCTTGTCTGAGCTCCAATCTATATTCCCCTCCCCTGTCCTGACTTTTACAAAAAACACCCGTCTAGCTGCAACCATTATCAATAATTTCCCCCACTTTATCTGTGCCTAAACCTAAATGTAGATTCCATGAACAAAGCTTCTGTCTTAGTGAGTGAGTGCGTTTGCTTAACAGCATTTCCACCTCTAGGGATCATTTAATGCCAAGAAAAGGTTTGACATAGAAAGTTTTAAATTTCTTAAAAAGTTTATCTTCAGAAGCAAGAGGCTTTAAATTTTCCGAAAAGTTTGTTTTCAAATGTAAAGGGTTTGTTTGTCTCGGGTAAAATGTTACTAGATTATTTCGTAGGAGTTTAAATAAATTTGTTTCTTTTAAGTACTTTAACATGTTGAGGCTGCACTTCTTAGATTTCTTTTTCAATACTTACTGTTCCGAAATATTTCTTCTAGATCGGTTTGTCTTCTACACTCTGTCAGTAAATGTTTGATTGGTATTTGTTAGTTGCAGAGTGTGCGGTTTGGGATTTCCTTCGTTTTGTTACGGTAGGAGCGAGTTAGTTTTGTATGTCCAATTCGTATTCGGTTCAGTACAATTTCCTCCTTTCTTCCCTTCAAAACTTTGTTTTTCATTTTTGATTCTAGGCTGATGCTCACGCAGTTTGTTTTCTGTGCATCTATTCCACTCTTCTTAACCACCTGTTTTCTATATGTTTGTGGAATTTTAATTTTTTTTTATGGTTTGGTGTTTTGTGGCTTCTCTAGCCAGTTTATCGATCCTTCTGTTTTCTAGGATGCAAACATGGCTTGGCATCGAGGCCATTACAATTATTTTGCCCTCCTAAACTATTTGATTACATTCTTGTACGATTTTTATGATGAACGGATGTTTGGCTTTTCCCTCCTTAAGTGCCACGATACAAGATAGTGAGTTTGTGTACATGATAAACTTTTGTCTGTTGTTGTTTATGTATTTGAGAGCCATTTTGATGATAGTTTGTAGTTCAGCTGTCTATATTGAAGTATCATTGGGGAGTCATATTTGGTATTGGCTTTGCTTCGTCTGTTCCATTTATTATTTTCGACCAAATGGTGTATATTTCTTTATATTCTGCATATTTTTCTCTGAGTTATCCAAAGTTGCTTCTGTTAGTTAAATTGTTTGTAATCTTTTTCTTATATTCAGCGAGTGTTAGGCCAATTTTTGGTTTGTTTAATGTCCATGATGGTCTGTCATTTATTTTGTGTAATTATGTTGTCTGGTTTTTTATAAATTTGTAGTATTATTTCTTTGAATCCGTGTCCAAAAGAGGATATACTTTTTGGTTTCACAGAATAAAAGTTGGTAAATTGTAGGTTGAAGGTAGTTTCGTATGCTGCAGTTTTGTTGTGTATTGCAACGCTAGTTTTCCCCATCTTAAGTGTAGGGGTGGTTCGTGGTTTTCTACATGCAGGCTTTCTATTGGTGAGGTTCGATAAGCTCCCAGGCCGAGTCTCAAACCTTGATTCTGTATAGTTAATAGTTTCTTTTTGAAGGATTTGTGAGTGGAGGTGTATAAGGCACAACCATAGTCCATTTTATATCTGATATGTGTATGGTATATTTAGAACTTTGTAGCCTGATCTGCTCCCCAGTCTAGTTTGGATAATATTTTTAAGATGTTTATTGCTTTAAAGGATTTTCGTTTTAAGTTGCTAATGTGCTTCTTGAATTATCATGAGTTTATTATCAAAAAACTAGAAAAACTTATGCAAGTTATACCAATCAAAGCTACTGAATAACGATTGAATATTATTTTCTTTTTTAAAGTCGGTTTCTATTTAACCTGTAGTTGCGACCCTTACAGGTACTACTACTCCGAGTCAGAGCAATGGCAATTGAGGGATGGCTTAACACTCTCCAAAATCTGAAAGCTGGGGCCTCATCATCAGATATAGTTCAAAAATGGGGATAAAGAAGCGGGCAGGATGAAACAAGAAGCAAGAAAAAAAAAAATTAAAAAAAAAAATCAAGCAAATGGGAAAAAAAAATCAAGCAAGGAAAGAAAAAAAAAAAAATCAAGCAAGGAAAGAAAAAAAAAAAATCAAGCAAGGAAAGAAAAAAAAAATCAAGCAAGGAAAGAAAAAAAAAAATCAAGCAAGGAAAGAAAAAAAAAATCAAGCAAGGAAAGAAAAAAAAAAATCAAGCAAGGAAAGAAAAAAAAAAATCAAGCAAGGAAAGAAAAAAAAAAAATCAAGCAAGGAAAGAAAAAAAAAAAATCAAGCAAGGAAAGAAAAAAAAAAAATCAAGCAAGGAAAGAAAAAAAAAAAATCAAGCAAGGAAAGAAAAAAAAAAATCAAGCAAGGAAAGAAAAAAAAAAAAAATCAAGCAAGGAAAAAAAATCAAGCAAGGAAAAAAAAAAAAAAGCAAGCAAGGAAAAAAAAAAAAAGCAAGCAAGGAAAAAACAAAAAAGCAAGCAAGGAAAAAACAAAAACAAAAATCAAGCAAGGAAAAAACAAAAACAAAAATCAAGCAAATAAAAAAAAAATCAAGCAAGGAAAAAAAAAAATCAAGCAAGGAAAGAAAAAAAAAATCAAGCAAGGAAAGAAAAAAAAAATCAAGCAAGGAAAGAAAAAAAAAATCAAGCAAGGAAAGAAAAAAAAAATCAAGCAAGGAAAGAAAAAAAAAATCAAGCAAGGAAAGAAAAAAAAAATCAAGCAAGGAAAGAAAAAAAAAATCAAGCAAGGAAAGAAAAAAAAAATCAAGCAAGGAAAGAAAAAAAAAATCAAGCAAGGAAAGAAAAAAAAAATCAAGCAAGGAAAGAAAAAAAAAATCAAGCAAGGAAAGAAAAAAAAAATCAAGCAAGGAAAGAAAAAAAAATCAAGCAAGGAAATAAAAAAAAAATCAAGCAAGGAAAAAAAAAATCAAGCAAGGAAAAAAAAAATCAAGCAAGGAAAAAAAAAAAAAATCAAGCAAGGAAAAAAAAAAAAAAATCAAGCAAGGAAAAAAAAAAAAATCAAGCAAGGAAATAAAAAAAAAAATCAAGCAAGGAAAAAAAAAATCAAGCAAGGAAAAAAAAAATCAAGCAAGGAAATAAAAAATCAAGCAAGGAAATAAAAAAAAAATCAAGCAAGGAAAAAAAAAAAAAAAATCAAGCAAGGAAAAAAAAAAAAAGCAAGCAAGGAAAAAACAAAAACAAAAATCAAGCAAGGAAAAAAAAAAACAAAAATCAAGCAAATAAAAAAAAAATCAAGCAAGGAAAAAAAAAAAATCAAGCAAGGAAAAAAAAAAAAATCAAGCAAGGAAAAAAAAAAAAATCAAGCAAGGAAAAAAAAAATCAAGCAAGGAAAAAAAATCAAGCAAGGAAAAAAAAATCAAGCAAGGAAAAAAAAAAAAAAGCAAGCAAGGAAAAAAAAAAAAGCAAGCAAGGAAAAAAAAAAAAAGCAAGCAAGGAAAAAACAAAAAAGCAAGCAAGGAAAAAACAAAAACAAAAATCAAGCAAGGAAAAAACAAAAACAAAAATCAAACAAATAAAAAAAAAATCAAGCAAGGAAAAAAAAAAAATCAAGCAAGGAAAAAAAAAAAAATCAAGCAAGGAAAAAAAAATCAAGCAAGGAAAAAAAATCAAGCAAGGAAAAAAAAAAAAAAATCAAGCAAGGAAAAAAAAAAAAAAGCAAGCAAGGAAAAAAAAAAAAAGCAAGCAAGGAAAAAACAAAAAAAAAAATCAAGCAAGGAAAGAAAAAAAAAATCAAGCAAGGAAAGAAAAAAAAAATCAAGCAAGGAAAGAAAAAAAAAATCAAGCAAGGAAAGAAAAAAAAAATCAAGCAAGGAAAGAAAAAAAAAATCAAGCAAGGAAAGAAAAAAAAAATCAAGCAAGGAAAGAAAAAAAAATCAAGCAAGGAAAGAAAAAAAAAAAATCAAGCAAGGAAAGAAAAAAAAAAAAACAAGCAAGGAAAGAAAAAAAAAATCAAGCAAGGAAAGAAAAAAAAAAATCAAGCAAGGAAAGAAAAAAAAAAATCAAGCAAGGAAAAAAAAAAAAAATCAAGCAAGGAAAAAAAAAAAATCAAGCAAGGAAAAAAAAAATCAAGCAAGGAAAAAAAAAAAAAAATCAAGCAAGGAAAAAAAAAAAAAAATCAAGCAAGGAAAAAAAAAAAATCAAGCAAGGAAAGAAAAAAAAAATCAAGCAAGGAAATAAAAAAAAATCAAGCAAGGAAATAAAAAAAAAATCAAGCAAGGAAAAAAAAAATCAAGCAAGGAAAAAAAAAAAAAATCAAGCAAGGAAAAAAAAAAAAAAATCAAGCAAGGAAAAAAAAAAATCAAGCAAGGAAATAAAAAAAAAATCAAGCAAGGAAAAAAAAAATCAAGCAAGGAAAAAAAAAATCAAGCAAGGAAATAAAAAATCAAGCAAGGAAATAAAAAAAAAATCAAGCAAGGAAAAAAAAAAAAAAAATCAAGCAAGGAAAAAAAAAAAAAAAATCAAGCAAGGAAAAAAAAAAAAAAATCAAGCAAGGAAATAAAAAAAAAATCAAGCAAGGAAAGAAAAAAAAAATCAAGCAAGGAAAAAAAAAATCAAGCAAGGAAAAAAAAAAAAAAATCAAGCAAGGAAAGAAAAAAAAAAATCAAGCAAGGAAAAAAAAAATCAAGCAAGGAAAAAAAAAAAAATCAAGCAAGGAAATAAAAAAAAAATCAAGCAAGGAAAGAAAAAAAAAAATCAAGCAAGGAAATAAAAAAAAATCAAGCAAGGAAAAAAAAAATCAAGCAAGGAAATAAAAAATCAAGCAAGGAAATAAAAAATCAAGCAAGGAAATAAAAAAAAAATCAAGCAAGGAAAAAAAAAAAATCAAGCAAGGAAAAAAAAAAAATCAAGCAAGGAAAAAAAAAAAAAAAATCAAGCAAGGAAATAAAAAAAAATCAAGCAAGGAAATAAAAAAAAATCAAGCAAGGAAATAAAAAAAAAATCAAGCAAATAAAAAAAAAATCAAGCAAGGAAAAAAAAAAAATCAAGCAAGGAAAAAAAAAAAATCAAGCAAGGAAAAAAAAAAAATCAAGCAAGGAAAAAAAAAAAATCAAGCAAGGAAAAAAAATATCAAGCAAGGAAAAAAAATCAAGCAAGGAAAAAAAAAAAAAAATCAAGCAAGGAAAAAAAAAAAAAAGCAAGCAAGGAAAAAAAAAAAAGCAAGCAAGGAAAAAACAAAAACAAAAATCAAGCAAGGAAAAAACAAAAACAAAAATCAAGCAAATAAAAAAAAAATCAAGCAAGGAAAAAAAATATCAAGCAAGGAAAAAAAAAAAAATCAAGCAAGGAAAAAAAAATCAAGCAAGGAAAAAAAAAAAATCAAGCAAGGAAAAAAAAAAATCAAGCAAGGAAAAAAAAAAATCAAGCAAGGAAAAAAAAAAAAAAGCAAGCAAGGAAAAAAAATATCAAGCAAGGAAAAAAAATATCAAGCAAGGAAAAAAAATCAAGCAAGGAAAAAAAAAAAAAAATCAAGCAAGGAAAAAAAAAAAAAATCAAGCAAGGAAAAAAAAAAAAAGCAAGCAAGGAAAAAACAAAAACAAAAATCAAGCAAGGAAAAAACAAAAACAAAAATCAAGCAAATAAAAAAAAAATCAAGCAAGGAAAAAAAAAAAATCAAGCAAGGAAAAAAAAAAAAATCAAGCAAGGAAAAAAAAAATCAAGCAAGGAAAAAAAATCAAGCAAGGAAAAAAAAATCAAGCAAGGAAAAAAAAAAAAAGCAAGCAAGGAAAAAAAAAAAAGCAAGCAAGGAAAAAAAAAAAAAGCAAGCAAGGAAAAAACAAAAAAGCAAGCAAGGAAAAAACAAAAACAAAAATCAAGCAAGGAAAAAACAAAAACAAAAATCAAGCAAATAAAAAAAAAATCAAGCAAGGAAAAAAAAAAAATCAAGCAAGGAAAAAAAAAAAAATCAAGCAAGGAAAAAAAAAAAAATCAAGCAAGGAAAAAAAAAATCAAGCAAGGAAAAAAAATCAAGCAAGGAAAAAAAAAAAAAAATCAAGCAAGGAAAAAAAAAAAAAAGCAAGCAAGGAAAAAAAAAAAAAGCAAGCAAGGAAAAAACAAAAACAAAAATCAAGCAAGGAAAAAACAAAAACAAAAATCAAGCAAGGAAAAAAAAATGAATAAGTCATTTGTCCATTTTTTTTTTTTTTTAAATACTTACTTGCCGGACCAAATACATTTCAGTTTAGCAGTGTCACCTTCCTGGAATATCAGTTCGCTGGGAGATGCCCAGGTTCGAATAGCTTCAAGCTCAGCAGCTTGTGCTACAAAAAAGAAAAAAAACAATTTTTAATATCCTCTCATTCTACTCTGAAAAGACTTTCATGATATTCACTCAGACTTTTTGCACTTGTGGAAGATTAACAATTTCTTGTGACTGCACTTAAAACGTAATTGACTGTTGCTCACTTGCGCTCTCTCTTTCTCCCCCTTTTGACCTTTCAACCTACTGGACGATCACGATCAAATAAATCATTCATCTTCTAAGATAATGTTGTTGAATTAATGGAATTATGTCTTAATTATAGAACGGCATTCCCTTGGTCTAGAAGAGGGGCTTCTAAAGTTTTCAAACGGGGGTGGGGAGATATTGCTGACTTTTTAAAGCTACACGGGCAAACATATATATATATATATAGTAATTTATAAAATATATATGGCGATTAAGCTACACTGAATATTCTGCGTTTCATCCACCTATAGGATTCGTCAGGCTTATGCGCCTAAGCCTGACGAATCCTATAGGTGGATGAAACGCAGAATATTCAGTGTAGCTTAATCGCCATATATATTTTATAAATTACTAACTAGCTCTACCTACGTATTGAGCACTTTTGAAGTAAATACTTAAAGTTTACGCATAAATCTATACTTTCATATATTAAATTTATGCGAATAAATGAAGTAGTTATATATATATATATATATATATATATATAATCTGAACATGTTTATGCTGTTTTGCTCATTAGCTTTTTAGGTAAATTGGTTCTCTAAAAATTCCATCTTTTAATTATTTTATGAACAAAAAAAAAAAAAAAAAAGAAAACTATGGTCGCTTTTTAATTCTTTCCTGCATATTTTTACGTTTTTAATAGAATCAATCCTCTATTATGAGGAATAATTTATCTGGTGGACTAATTTACAAAAAAAAATTAAAAAATAATGATAATGTTGTTCATCAAATTCGGCCTGTGTTTGTTTACAATATGACGTCAGTTGATACTTGGGCTCGATGATGAATGCCCTGGAAAAGCCACTTCTGATTCATGTTTAGTTTTAAAATATGCAAACAAAGAAATAATTTGCAGCAATATTAAATGGTACCTCTTTTATTGTAAATTGAACTCATTAAAAAAAAATTAAAATAGTGATGTACACCTGGGCTTGAACATGGGACCATTCAATCTATGGCCAAATGCTCTACCACCGAGCTATATATCCAGACGGTAATGAATCTTTTTTTTTTTTAAAGAAGAAATGATTTGTTTAGATTTTATTATCACCCTTGACTGGTGTAAAGTAAAATATTCCCCTGTAAAAATTATTTTTTTTATCTAGAAGAGAGAAAAGCTCTTTTTAAGATTGGATTTTCTTGATTTGATACTAGATGAATTTCTGTACAAAACATATCTAAGAACACTGTCAGACATAAATTTGCAAAAGATAGGCTCAACCATTTCGGAACCTATGAGGAAAGAACTCTCACACACAAAGTGACATATATATATATATATATATATATATATATATATATATATAATTCTTGGCTCATTCGTTATTAGTAGTCTAAATAACCACTGGAACGATTGCTTCGACATTTTGGTATAATATGTTTACTGTACCCATGCATGTTTTTATATATCTCTTTAAGTATAACATTATACTTCATTTTTCTTTAATAAATAGATGGTTTTCTTTGTACGATGGGCCATTTTTTTTTTTTTTTTTTATTTTGGGACAATTATTTATCACCGCCTGCCATCACATGACATCTTACCACTACAGGCTGTGGTGGTCTCGCTTAATGTAAACAAAATGTGTTTATTTTTGCTTTTATTATATAAATAAAGCATTGTAATTTGTAACAATAAAAAAATAATAATTTTTACGAAAATAGCCTCTAAAGTCCGTATTAATGAATTCGATATAACTCTAAGCAAAATGAATTTCTCACACTACCGATGCTATTTTTAGCATAAACAAGGTGTTTTATTTTGTATTTATTTTTTTTTTAATTTAATATCTTAGGACTTTACTAATTATCTTTGAAATAGATGCAGAAAACTAATATTTATCTCTAAAAGGATTTTAACAATGAATCTATTTAACTTCAAAATTTAGCTGAATTGGTAAGCTTGCTGTGAAAACATTTTTTACAACATTTTTTTTCCTTTGGGAAATTAAGTTTAGTCCTTAATCTTTCAAATACAATCAAAAAGGTGTCGGAAACCTACAAAAAATTTCTTTATTTTTGCCCGTACCTAAACAATGGATGTTAGCAACAAATCTTTTTACTATTCAGGAAATTAAAGATTCAATTAGATTCCTATTTCAGTCAACTAAATTATTTAGCGTGAAAGGAGTTTAGGAATTTATATCCAAACCTAAATATCTTTACTTAAATAAAAATAACATTAATACACTAAGTTAGGTAAAATTTGCATAGAATGCTCTGCTTTACAGTTGTTGTAAAATGGAGCAGAAATTTAAATTTTGTTCCCTTTTAAATTCGGTACATTTTTACATTACATCCAACTCATTGTTCACATTCGACATGTCAACTTTTATAGGTTTTCTGGTATGCTGACAAGGTTAGGGGTGTCTATTCCGAAAGCCGTTCTTAACATGGGAAGGTTTGGGGTATCTATTCAGAGAGCCATTCTTAACATGGGTAGATTGGAGTGTTTATTTGTTGTAAACGTACCTGACAATCTATAAATGTCAACATTTCCAATGTGAACGGTAAGTTGGACTTATGTAAAAAATAATAAAAAGATATACCAAACTGACTTTATCTGCTTAAAAATAGAATTATTTCCCTTTCGTTAATAACTTTTCTTTTTTCTTTCAAATATTTTGTGTTTTATATATATATATATATATATATATATATATATATATAATAAATCCCACAGCCAAACAACGTCGCAGCCCACAAGTCTTGGACTTCCGGTTCTTTGACTGTCATGGCTCTTGTGGGCTGCGACGTTGTTTGGCTGTGGAATTTATTATATACAATCTCTCACATTCTGAAAATCATATATATATATATATATATAAAAGTACAATTGTTGAATGTTATTCTTTTGATTATATTCGTTTGGGGGAGGGGGCACAATTAAAAAAAAAATAAAAAGATTAAAACGGAGCTAAATTTAAGTTTCTGTTCCATTTTTACAACAACCGTACCAATCAGGGGAATTGATTTACTAGGATTTGTATTAGAAGCTGAGCACTTATTAAAATTATTTAATTGTTGAATTTTTTGCATTTTGGTTAAATTTGTTAGTTTGCAATCGCTGATAGCCCACTCAAAAATTGAACAAGACGAAATTAAAAAGAATGGTACTCATGCAGAATTTGACACCCCCCCCCTTCCAATTATGGTTAGGGTTCGACCGGCAATCATCGGATTCAACCGAGCATTGTTCAAATATTGAAACACTAAATCAACATTTTTATTTTTTTGCATAACTAATTAATTATTGATGGGAATATTTTCCTGATTATTTTCTTAACATCTGTTAACACAAAAATTATTTGTACATTCACTTAAAAAAACTTTTCTCTACTTTCACTTATTTACAGTGTTCATATAAAGCATTCATCTTTTCTTTTTATAATAAAAATTCCGTTTTTAAAAAGAAACGTTTACTGCCAAATTTCTTTATAAAAAAAAAAGGTTTCCTGAAAAAACCCTTTCCCCTAACAATTTATGGTAAAAACAATCTTTTTTTTGAGAAAAAAAAAACTTTTATTGATTAAAAAATTGATAAAAAAATTGCAAAAATAATAAAAGTAAATAAACAATACAAAATGCAATTTTTCTTGAGGAATGTGTTCCATTTTAACAAACAGAGCCACAGCAACTCGTGGCCGGGTACAGCTAGTACAAATATAAACCATGTAAATTGTTTTATTGCAGGTCAGAATTTTTTTTGGATTATTTCCATAATTTTTGTGAAATTTCCAAATATATTTTTAAAGTTATGGTCATTTTTTTGTTTTTATATATTTTTAACTGTCTATCACGTTATTGCAGGTCTCCAAAATGCTCAGAAAAAGACAATTGGCTGCTGCTGAAAAGGAGCATATTGTTGTAAGCCTTGTAGAACATGCATCTCTTGTGGATCTAAGAGAGATCGAAGAACATTGCATTCATTTGTAGACAATCGAAACACCCCTCATTAATTCCATCATCAATACGGAGGTGGAGGGTGTCATATTTTGGGGTGGAATTATCTGTGATGAACTAATTGGATCGTTTTGGGTGCCAGATGTCAACTGGCAAGCCAATCTTATATTGCATTTTTAAATGAGCATTTGTCGCTATGACTTGACGACCTTCCATTGCCGAGTGATTTTCATGCATGACAACGCTACATCTCATTCAGTCAGTTTTAAATCTCTCTGCATCAGTGGTGATAATCTCATAACATGGCCACCTTGTTCTTCAGATCTCACAAGCTCAATTTTGAAGATAAAAGTTTATCAAGAGGAGTTCAATTTTCGGTGAAAGATGAATTTGGAGGAGGGTTATGGAAGTTGTTGGCATAACACCTAAAATTCGCCGACTGACTATTCATTGTTCAATATCATTTTGAAAAATGAAGTTTTGTTGACAAGTAAATCGTTTCTTTAACCCAAGTTCTTCCTTCGTTTTTGTTAATATCATTACTGATTATGTTCTTTGTTTCATTAAAGCAGAATTATGAAGTGAGAATATAGTTTTATTACCTAAAATATACATTTCCAGATACTTGTAATAAAATGGACAGTTAAAATTATCTGAAAACAGAAAAGTGACCATAAATTCAAAAATATATTTGGAAATTCCACAAAATTTAGGGAATTAATGCACCTTGTTAAGCTCCTCCAGTGTACAAACTTTCATTTCTCTAGGGTTTATATTAATTTCCAAATTTAATGGAATTTGACCTGCAAGAAAGGCATTTATACATCTCAACTTCTTTACTAATTCAGCGTTTCAGAATACTTCATGGAAGACTTTGAGGAAATGGCATTAGGATCAACACCACTAAAGCCAACAATGTGCTTGTGATATGTAGATAACACATTCATACTCTGGCCCCATCAGGAAGATGTTCAAACATTACTAGACCATGTGAACTCGATCCGTCCAACTATACAGTTCATAATGGAAAAAGAAAATAACAATAAATCATCATTCCTAGATGTGCTGATAACTTGCACAGGTTAGGGGTTTATGTCATCTGTATACTGAAAGCCAACTTTCACTGGGAAGCATTTAAATTACAACTCCTACTATCCATATAATGTAAAGAAAGGAATTGTCCGTTGCCTACAACACAGAGCAAAAGCAATATGTAGTAACATCAGGGCATATCAAGAGGAGATGGACAGTTTAAGAGAAATCCTCCACCGAAACACCTATCCAGAGAGCGTGACATCAGCTCCAAGAAATCTGGACCAAACACAAAAGGACACCACTCAGAAACTCACCACAATTTGTATACGCATATATGAAGGGCTTGTCTGAAAAACTTAAACGAATATGTAATGCATATGACATCAAGATAGTATTCAGGAGTGAAACTCTCCGGAAACAGTTTGTGAGAGTCAAGCCCCCTACTGAAAAAAAATCTGTGTACAGAAAAAAAAAAAGAACCGTGTATATGAAATCCCATGTAAATGTAGAAAACTATACAGAGGTGAAACGTGTCGTCCGTTGAAAGTACAGTTAGAAGAACATCGAAAAGCCGTATTATATGGAGAGACTGAAAAGTCAGGTATAGCTGACCATATCTGGAAAGAAAATGGAAACCATCTACCATTATGGGACAAAGTAAAAATTATAGACAGAGAGGAACAGTGGAGAGTAAGACAACTGAAAGAAGCAGCACATATGCTGGGGAATAACCAACTGCTAAGTAGACCTAGTATAGAATTAAATACGATATGAGAACCAGTAATTATAAACAATAGATAATATATACAAGTAATAAGTATAGAGATAGATATACGTTAATAATTAGTAATAATTATTGATATTTACAACTAGAAATAAAAATAGGTTTAAGGCTCCTAAAATTCGTACTAGCAGTGGTTAGAGTACTGGGAAAAATCAATAGTAAAAGTGATATTCTCCTGAAGGTTGAAGGTTCAATCCTCAGTGTGAGCGACCAAAATATACATTTGCGAATTACTTAGGACCTCTATCCAGTCACAGAACAAGAGCACATTACTCCTGTGAAGTAAATAAAGGGTTCGATCGAAATTCCGTCCAAATTCCCGAGTTCGACAGAAACATCCCCGAGTTCGACAAGATACACCTGAAGAATGTCGGAGGTTACATCAACCGAAACGTGAAAATCACACTGAAGATGAGAAGCTTCCGATGAATAATAATACAAATAGATTTAATAATCATCAATTACATGAATAGGAGTGGGTATAAATGCTCTTTATACATAGGTATTTCGAAGTCTAGAGGAGAGGGGGGATGTGCTAGGTAATAAATAAGAAATCTGATATTTAGTGATTGCCACATTAGGACAGGGGTATAGAGCAATCTAGGATAGAGGGAGGAGAGGCTGGGAAACTATTGTGATGAAGATGGTATAATTACATAATGGATTGCCATTATTGCCATGATGTCTTAGGAGATGTGGATTCAATATGTGCAGGATGTAACGTTGGTACAATTAAATCCAAGAAAAACAGTAAGGTAGAGGGTCTTTAGAATAAAAAGGATGCGTTACACCAGGAAGTGACAGCAAGAGCATAAAAGGTACAAAACCGTAGAAAACAAAATAAAGAATATATAATAATGGTACTGTTGTGGGGAACCACCCTCCAAATGGACTAATTCATCATCCATATAAACTTTACGTATGACAGTCCCAGGCGGGGATCTAATTCCAGAGCGACTCTCGCATGCTCAGTGAATTACCTACACTGTTCGTTTGTAACCTTCCCTTTGTAACCTTTCTGTTTTTCATGTAATACATGTTTCAACTGTTCTCCGTTGTTTTGTTCTTTTTCGTGGCTACTTGCGAGCCATAACACTGGCGACATTGGATTCGAGATATATACTCACGTCTAAAACAGTGTTACCATAGCACCGACGACATTGGATTCAAGAAACAGTCACGTCTAAAATAATGTTCTGAAAACATTAACGACGTTGAACTCAAATGTTTATCGTGTTTAAGAAAGTGTAGTATAACACTTGCGACTGAAGGACTCGCAGAAATTTATTAAAAAAACAGAAAATTATGAAACGAAAAGGAGTTGGGAAAAAATTTGATCGCTACTTAAAGGTAAATCTTTATTTTATAAAAAAAAAAAAAGAAAGAAAAAGTTTGTCGATGTTTTTCTCTACTAAAAAGTAAATTGTTGCTTTATCTTTTTTTTTTCAAAGGAAAATATACACTTGATTTTTTTTGGGTTTGAACGATTAACTGTCTCCCTAGATTAATATATTTTTTTTTGCTTTGTTTTATTTTCCTAAGAGGAAAAACCAAAACGTTTTGTTAAGTCTAACCAGACAACGAACGTTTTAAAATTGCTAAATCCAAGCGCACAAAATGGACGAACTAAAATTAGCGTTAGCACATTTGACTAAGTTGCAAATTGAAGCGCCTGAACTTTAACAATGAACTATTTCCAGAACGCCAACAATGAACAGAGGATAAACAGACAGAGTTACACAAACAATTGGCAGAACTATTTGCAGAAAGTCAATTACGAACAGAAGAATTACTTGCAGAAATTGTGAAGAATAACAAGCACTCAGAAAGTGATTCTGCCTTTTCTCAAAATACAATGTGGTCCGCAAAGTACGAGGAAGATGAAAAATCATTTGCAGCTTATTTCAGGAGATATGAAGACTTTTTCAATATCGACTGCGGTAACTGGTTTAACCAGAAGACCAGACTGCTGCTGCGAAAACTTGAAACATGACAAATTCGTGGATTACAGCTTGCCATGGAAAACTGTGGATTTATCTTTCAATGAGACGGTAAATCTGTTAACAGAACTGTTCTACCCGAAAACGTCTTTTTCATAAGCGATGGAGATGTTTGAATGTGACCAAAGATGATAATGACGACTTTGCTACGTATGCAGCAGTAGTGAACAAGCATTGTGATGACTTTAAGTTGTCGGAATTAACAGCAGGGAATTTTAAATGCCTTGTATTTGTACAAGGTTTTACATCGGGAAAAGATACGGAAATCAAGCGCAGAGTTCTTACGAAGTTAGAAAACGAACTGAACTTAACACTGCAAAACTTGACTGAGGATTGTCAAAAAGTTGAAATAATAAAAAAAGATGCGAAAAATATCGAAGCAGGCATCGCAAATATGAAAAAAAATAAGAAAAGACCGTTGAGACGGTACATAGAGAATTACCCCAAGTCGGAAAAATCAAAAGTGCTGAGCCCTTGCTCCAAATGTGGTGGAAAACACTGGGTAAAGGGTACGTCAAACAATAATTAGAGACGTCGAAGATGAAAACCTACGCAAATACGTAACAGTCAACATTCTCAGCAAGGATATCAAATTTCAATTAGATAGTGGGTCAGATCTTTCAATTATAAATTTCAAAACATGGAAGAAATTATGAAAACCAACTATGCTAAGAATCAACAGAATGGCAACGGCCGTCAATGGTACAAAAATTAATTTGGAGGGTGAATAATTCACCAACATCACCTTGCTGGGAAAAACGAAAAAATGTATGTCTTAAAAAATAGTGAGAACCTGTTTGGTTCCAATAGCAGGGATGAATTCTCATTTGTGGGAGCTTCCTATATCCACATTTTGCAAAAAAAAAAAAAAAAAAAAAAAAAAAAAAAAAAACCCATCCAGCTGAAACTGAGAAACTTATATCACATTTTAAAAAAGAATTCTCAAATGTATTTTCTCCTGGCCTTGGGAGATGCACAAAAATGGCCGCTGATTTTAAGCTAAAACTGGGCACACAACCGGTGTTAAAAAAAAAAAAAAAAATGTTCCGTTCGCATCCCTGAAAAAACAAATCAGGAACTGGATAGATTAGAAAACATCGGTATACTGGCTAAAATTGAATATAGTGAGTGGGATGCTACAGCAGTCTGCATAAAAAAAAAGGTCTGGAGAAGTTAGCGCAAAAGTCGTTAGAAGACTTTCACTATCCATTACCCAGCCCAGAGGAAGTGTTCAAGAAATTAAATTGCGGCAAGTTTTTCTCCAAGATCAACCTGAGCGACGCTTACTTACAAATTCTTGTAAATGACAAAAGCGCCAACCGCCTCTGTATTAATACTCATCGGGATTTGTACAGATACGAAAGGCTCGCGTTTGGAGTCAAGGTAGCACCCGCGATATTCCAGCAAGTCATAAATACCATGCTGAGCGACCTGGACAATGCCATCACATATCTAGAGGACATCATTATAGCAAGCAGAAGCCGGTAGGAACATGCAAACCATATTAAAGTATTCAGTCGAATACAAAATTATGGGTTTAAGATTAAAGAAGACAAGTGTGCATTCTTTTTACAAAAAATCAAGTACCTAGGACATATCATTGATAAAGATGGCAAACGCCCGGATCCGAACAGGGCGACTGCCATTAGAGAAATGCCAGCTCCAGAAAAGAGAAAAAAATATGTTCAATCTCAGAATTACTAGGTCCAATCCCTCCTTTGTCAGAGGACCAATAAAAAAAGAAAACAAAAACTTACATCCAGTCGGATTAATGCGATATTCCTTTCCTTGCGTGTTTTTCCGCACAAATGTATTCATCGCCATACATGCATATGCCCGACCATTTTGGTAATCCTTCTCTTCAACATTAGTTATGACTAAGCGACCTGAGAGAAAGAGAAATTAAATTAGATACATGTCACCTAATAATACATAAAAAAAAATTGTTATTATTATTTCATGGGAATAGGTTCATGTTGCAAACAAAAAATATCGGAAGTCACAATATTGAATTTCAATTAAAAACCAATGTTATCTTTTTCATTTTTAACTGAGGTCATCTTTTTCATTTTTAACTGAGGTCATCTTTTTCATTTTTAACTGAGGTCATCTTTTTCATTTTTAACTGAGGTCATCTTTTTCATTTTTAACTGAGGTCATCTTTTTCATTTTTAACTGAGGTCATCTTTTTCATTTTTAACTGAGGTCATCTTTTTCATTTTTAACTGAGGTCATCTTTTTCATTTTTAACTGAGGTCATCTTTTTCATTTTTAACTGAGGTCATCTTTTTCATTTTTAACTGAGGTCATCTTTTTCATTTTTAACTGAGGTCATCTTTTTCATTTTTAACTGAGGTCATCTTTTTCATTTTTAACTGAGGTCATCTTTTTCATTTTTAACTGAGGTCATCTTTTTCATTTTTAACTGAGGTCATCTTTTTCATTTTTAACTGAGGTCATCTTTTTCATTTTTAACTGAGGTCATCTTTTTCATTTTTAACTGAGGTCATCTTTTTCATTTTTAACTGAGGTCATCTTTTTCATTTTTAACTGAGGTCATCTTTTTCATTTTTAACTGAGGTCATCTTTTTCATTTTTAAC
This sequence comes from Euprymna scolopes, assembly GCF_053919585.1. NCBI lineage: Eukaryota > Metazoa > Mollusca > Cephalopoda > Sepiida > Sepiolidae > Euprymna > Euprymna scolopes. The sequence continues at coordinate 13,676,563 of NC_136521.1, read as the reverse complement.
TGAGGTCATCTTTTTCATTTTTAACTGAGGTCATCTTTTTCATTTTTAACTGAGGTCATCTTTTTCATTTTTAACTGAGGTCATCTTTTTCATTTTTAACTGAGGTCATCTTTTTCATTTTTAACTGAGGTCATCTTTTTCATTTTTAACTGAGGTCATCTTTTTCATTTTTAACTGAGGTCATCTTTTTCATTTTTAACTGAGGTCATCTTTTTCATTTTTAACTGAGGTCATCTTTTTCATTTTTAACTGAGGTCATCTTTTTCATTTTTAACTGAGGTCATCTTTTTCATTTTTAACTGAGGTCATCTTTTTCATTTTTAACTGAGGTCATCTTTTTCATTTTTAACTGAGGTCATCTTTTTCATTTTTAACTGAGGTCATCTTTTTCATTTTTAACTGAGGTCATCTTTTTCATTTTTAACTGAGGTCATCTTTTTCATTTTTAACTGAGGTCATCTTTTTCATTTTTAACTGAGGTCATCTTTTTCATTTTTAACTGAGGTCATCTTTTTCATTTTTAACTGAGGTCATCTTTTTCATTTTTAACTGAGGTCATCTTTTTCATTTTTAACTGAGGTCATCTTTTTCATTTTTAACTGAGGTCATCTTTTTCATTTTTAACTGAGGTCATCTTTTTCATTTTTAACTGAGGTCATCTTTTTCATTTTTAACTAAGGTCATCTTTTTCATTTTTAACTAAGGTCATCTTTTTCATTTTTAACTAAGGTCATCTTTTTCATTTTTAACTAAGGTCATCTTTTTCATTTTTAACTAAGGTCATCTTTTTCATTTTTAACTAAGGTCATCTTTTTCATTTTTAACTAAGGTCATCTTTTTCATTTTTAACTAAGGTCATCTTTTTCATTTTTAACTAAGGTCATCTTTTTCATTTTTAACTAAGGTCATCTTTTTCATTTTTAACTAAGGTCATCTTTTTCATTTTTAACTAAGGTCATCTTTTTCATTTTTAACTAAGGTCATCTTTTTCATTTTTAACTAAGGTCATCTTTTTCATTTTTAACTAAGGTCATCTTTTTCATTTTTAACTAAGGTCATCTTTTTCATTTTTAACTAAGGTCATCTTTTTCATTTTTAACTAAGGTCATCTTTTTCATTTTTAACTAAGGTCATCTTTTTCATTTTTAACTAAGGTCATCTTTTTCATTTTTAACTAAGGTCATCTTTTTCATTTTTAACTGAGGTCATCTTTTTCATTTTTAACTGAGGTCATCTTTTTCATTTTTAACTGAGGTCATCTTTTTCATTTTTAACTGAGGTCATCTTTTTCATTTTTAACTGAGGTCATCTTTTTCATTTTTAACTGAGGTCATCTTTTTCATTTTTAACTGAGGTCATCTTTTTCATTTTTAACTGAGGTCATCTTTTTCATTTTTAACTGAGGTTATCTTTTTCATTTTTAACTGAGGTTATCTTTTTCATTTTTAACTGAGGTTATCTTTTTCATTTTTAACTGAGGTTATCTTTTTCATTTTTAACTGAGGTTATCTTTTTCATTTTTAACTGAGGTTATCTTTTTCATTTTTAACTGAGGTTATCTTTTTCATTTTTAACTAGTGGGACCTGTGGAAATTCCACAGGTTACTCATTTATATATAATATATTGATGTTAGCATTCTGTAGACGTTCAGTGTAAATGGAGACGCTCTGATATCGTAGCGTTTTTTGTTAAAACTATTTAGCATAATGCAAAGCTCTATCCAAATAAACAAATTGAGCATGGTGGAGCAGTGGTCAAGTGTTTATATAAACAGATATTTAGGATGTTACTGACATGTGCGTCTTCTCTTGGCCTGGTAGTTAGAGCTAACATCCATTAACTCAATGGTTAAAAAGGTTTGATCTCCAGCTAGGAAAGAAGTGCTAGTCTACCCATTATGTAGATCTGTGATACAACGAAAACGTCTGGATGCTCATAGGTAAAAATATGTAAACAAATTTTTTTTTTTTAACAAGATACAAATTAAAAAGTTACAAACCTTCAAGATCCATTGTGATGCGGGCGTTGTAGTCGATAGCCTCAAATCCACCATCTGGATATTTGAGAACCCAAAACAAGACTGCGTCAGGAAAACTGCTCGGTTCAATACAACTTAAAACCACACTATGTCCAAGGGGAACACGCATTTCTACAGGTTCTGCTTTGGCAAAATCATCCAAAAACGCCCGCCTCAAATCATACACCAGAGACATGGCAGTTCCATGCTGATTGCTCGCAAAACATTGATAAAGACCAACGTCTTTCTCTTCGGGATCATTGCAGACAAGAGTTCCAGAATTCGGTATCTTAACCCAACGGTCATCAAACCCACTAGAATCAAATTTGCCACCATCTTTCATCCAATAATATCTGCAAGACAAGAGTGCAATAATGTTTATATCATGATTCATGGATTCAACATATGCAAGAGAGAGAGTATACGGAGATGAATAACATGGCGAGTTAATTGCAGATTGGAAACGGCACTAACCCTATGTGAGTTTAACCGGCTTCTTCCAAAGGAGGAAGTTCTATAGGAGTATCAAATTCGGTGCCCAGTTGCATGTATATTCCCGTTAGGGGAGATGACGATGTTAGGTTTTTGCAACTCTTGCAGAAAAGTGTCAACATCTTCCTACATACAGAGCTTGGAATCCACAAATTGGTCACCCATCTGGTACTGATAAGGCTTAGTGTTGCTTAACTTCAGTAAGCTAACGGGAACCAGTGTGAGAACGTGATTAACAATTCATCGTCCTGATTGGTCTATCGTTTGGAAGGCTGATAAAACATATCTCTGGCCAGGTCTTTATCTCAAGTCCATCCTTATCACTTCCTTCTACGTTTCCTTGATTTATCTCTGCCAACCCTGCAACCTCAATTGTTCTACATCCAACCCAAGTATTCTCATGTATTCTTCTGATGAGTCACTACCATCAAAGTTTACCGTTCTGCAAACATCTCCCTATATTACCCATATATAATATTCCTCCGAGGTTATCAGAACTAAACCTGCCTTTAAGACTTGCATTACGCATCCATCTTATTCTTATATCATCTATTTATAATGAATTCATCATCATGTTCAAGAGAGGGTGAGAGTTATAACCAGAAATTTAGTAAAAGATTAATTAATTGTGGAGTTAATTGCAAATTACAAATAATCAGAACAATCACCATCTGTTTAACGTTTGTTTTACATTCTGGCATGTGTCATAGGGATTTTAGAAATTTACTTTCAAACAAACCTATCTCTGGCCAGGTCTTCATCCCACGATCTCTCAAATACATCTTTATCACTTCTTCCCATGCTTTTCTTTGCCTACTCCTCCTAATTGGAACAGATACAGTGAGTGCATTGCCAAGGGTGCTGCAAAGAGTGTGGACTCTCTCTACCATGCTAAAAAGTTCCTTAAGCCTGAAAAAATCCTATAACTCTACAAGGCCACCATTCGCCCATGTATAGAGTATTGTTGCCACATTTGGGTTGGTGCATCTGCTACTAGTCTCTCAATCTTAGACAGGGTTCAAAAGAGAGTCGCCAACTTAATAGGTCCCACACTGTCAGCTAGGGAACCTCTGACCCATCAATGAAATGTTGCATCCCTCTGCCTGTTTTACAAGTATTTTAATGGAATGTGCTCCAAAGCCCTACACAGTGAAGATTCCTTGATGTCAGAAAGCTTTCTACTCTAATAGTTTCTTCCCTCGGACTGCTAGACTTTGGAATTCCCTTCCGGTTTCCTGTTTCCCTGACTGTACTGACATGCAGCAGTTCAAATGTAAACAGACATTAAAATACTCAACTCATTACATAGTATCCTTGCAAACTATATCCCAGATAGAGGCACTATGCTTTCTTTGGGGTGAAAATAATATTAAAATTTTTTTTTAATAATCCAGAACACAGAACGTCATAGTAAATAACTGAAAATTCAAACTGTTATTTGGAAAAATGGTGCTTTATGCAGCGACAGCTAGAAAACGCCAAACAAGAATTGAAAATTCTGAAAGGCTATTTAAAAATAATGAGAATGAAGCTGACGGCCAGTGAATGCCATGGGGCTTGGAATCGAACGTCAAAAGAAAGAACATTAATGAAATATTTGAATATCGATGCATCTCATATAGAGATTTTTTTTTTTTTTTTTTTTTTTACATAGACGTCACCACTTATCAAGGCCGATAGGCCACTCAAGGATAAGGGTTAAAGAGTGTAGAGTAGTCAAAAGGACAATATAGTAATCGATAGTAATGGTTTGTTTGTTTGTTTGTTTGTTCTGTTTTACGGCATATCAACCACTTTGGGGTCATTTAATGCCGAAAGGTTCGTTATGTTGTGTTAAATATTGGTTTGTTCTTCTTAAGGTTTTTTTTTTTGGGGGGGGGGGGGTCTTTCCTTATATTTTTGAGTATATTTTAGTTTCTTTCAGAAAATTGATAATTTTTTGGGGATCAATCTTGTTTAATATTGTTTTCAGATTTTTTTCTTGGTAATACTTTGTTCGGATTTGTTCAAGGTCAATGCAGTTTGTCAGTATATGGTGTATTGTGTAGGGTTCTTGACACGTTATACAGTTTGGTGTCTCCTCCCCTTTTAGTAGATGTGAGTGGGTGATGTGAGTGTGACCTATTCGCAGTCTGGTCATTACTACCTCTTCCTTTCTTGTTAACTTTTTGGTGTTTCTCGTTCCAATATTTGGTGTTATTTGGAATAGTTTGTTTTTGGTGCATGAGCTCCAGTTTTCTTGCCATTTTCTCTTCAAAAATGTGTTTATTTTAGTCTTTAGGTCTGTATAGGGGATTTTTCCACTTATGTGGTTTTGTTGCAGAGTTTCCTTTGCTGCCTTATCTGCTTGTTCATTCATGTATATGCCGATATGGCTTGGTATCCAGCAAAAGATAATGTTTTTTTTCATGGTTATGGCATCTATTTTGTTTAGCAATTTTGTAATAAGTGGGTTTGTCATTTTTTTTTCTTTTAGAGATATGAGTATTGAAAGTGAGTCAGTAAATATGATATATTTTTGATGGTCATCATTGGTTATTATATTCAGTGCCGAATCTATGGCTGTTGCTTCTGCGCTGAAAATAGAAGATTCGTTTGGGAGCCTTTTCTTTAGTTTTATTTTTTTGTGGATGGCTGCGCATCCTACTTTATCTCCATCTTTTGATCCGTCAGTGTAAATTTGTGTATATTCTTTGTATGTATTCTGGATGATAAGTAGTTCTTCATGGAAGGTTGATGGGTGGGTTTTCGTTTTGGGATATTTATTTAATTTTAATATTATGTGTGGTTGTTTGATCATCCAGGGTGGAGTTTTTGATTTGTTATATTTATGTATTTTTGTAATGTCCATTTGGGCTTCTGTGAGAAGGTTTTTTATCCGGAGGCTGTAGGGCTTGATATTTTCTTTCTTGTTGAAGAGATGTGTGTATTGTGGGTGAAGGGTACATTGATATGCAGGATTTGTTGGACTTGATACCAGCTTTAGGTAATATTGTAGCGCTAACTTCTGTCGTCTTAGAATCAGTGGAGGCTCGTGGGCCTCTATATAGAGGCTTTCTACTGGAGAGGTTCTAAATGCTCCCAAGGCTAATCTTAATCCTTGATGATGGATTGTATTTAGTTCTTTTATGTAGGACTTCCTTGCTGCTCCATAGATGAAGCATCCATAGTCCATTTTAGATCTGATTAGAGTTTGGTATAATTTCAATAATGTGACTTTGTCTGCACCCCAATCGGTGTGTGCTAGGACTTTGATCAATTGCATTGTCTTTTGGCATTTTGCTTTTAAATATTTTATATGTGGTATGAAGTTCAATTTTTTATCGAATATAATACCTAAATATTTATGTTGGTCGGTGAGTGGGATGTTCTTGTTATCCAGTTTCAGGTTGGGGTCGTGGTGGAATTTTCGTAATTTGCAAAAGTGGATGCATTTAGTTTTTTCCTCTGAGAATGTAAATCCATTTTCTATGGCCCATTTGTTTATTTTATTCAGACAGAGTTGTAGTTTGCGTTCGGCTGTTTGTATATATTTAGATTGGTAGTATATAAGTAGGTCGTCCACGTATAGGGCGTTTTCAATTCCTGGGTCTATGTTTTTTATGATATTATTTATTTTAATGTTGAAGAGGGTGACAGACAGGATACTGCCTTGGGGGACCCCCATTTCTTGATCTTTTTGGACTGAATAAGTGTTGTCCATCCGTACTTGGAAGTTTCTATTTGTTAAGAAATTTCTGATAATTTCTGGCATTCTACCCCTAAGTCCTAGTTCATACAGGTCTTTTTGGATTCCGTATTTCCAAGCGGTGTCATACGCCTTTTGCATGTCAAAAAAAATTGCTATTAGATGTTCTTTTTTTGCAAATGCTTCTCTTATGCGTGTTTCCAGTTTTATTAAGTGATCGGTGGGGCTTCTATTTTTCCTGAAACCCGACTGGCTTTCTGTAATTAGATTTTTGCTTTCCAAGTACCAATTTAACCTTTCGTTAATCATTCTCTCAAAAGTTTTGCACAAACAACTAGTTAGTGCAATGGGTCGGTAGTTTGTTGGGTTTGTATGGTCTTTTTTTGGTTTGGGTATTGGGATTACTGTTGCCTGCTTCCAGTTTTTTGGAATGTTGTTAGTTATCCATATCTCATTGTAAATTTGTAATAAGTAGTCCAGTGATGGTTTTGGTAGTTTTTTGAGGAATTGATAATGGATCTCGTCGGGGCCGACTGCTGTATCGGGAGATTTGTTTATTGCCTCCTCTAGTTCTGCACTGTTGAATAATTGATTGTAGTTTTCTTCATTTTTTGATTTGAAGTTTATTTTTATTTTTTCTTCATTTTTCTTTATAGCTTGGAATTTTTTATTTTGGTTTTTTGATGATGAGTTCATTGAGAATTGTTCTGCTAATTTATTTGCGATATTTTGTTTGTCGGTAATCTTTGTGTTGTCGCATATAAGGTGTTTAATAGGGTTCTTTGTATTTTTTCCTGCTATTTTTCTGACCATCTCCCATACTTTTTTGGGTTTTGTGTTTTGATTAATTTTTGTTACATAGTCTTTCCACGAGTTCCGTTTTGATTCTTTGATAGTTTTCCGTGCTTTGGCTTTGCTGTTTTTATAGGTGTCCAAATTTTCTTTCGTTGGACTGTTTTTGAATTTCCTTAGGTTTGCACGTCTGGCTCTTATAGCTTCTTTGCATTCTTTATTGTACCAGGGTTTGTTATATTTTGTAGTAGTGGAACTTTTTGGTATGTTCTCCTCGGCTATTGTGAGTAGGATGTTGCTGAAATATGTGATGTGTTCTAAGTCAGGATTCGCTTCAGGTATTAATCTGTATTGACATGTATTTTGGAAATTTTCCCAATTTGCCTTTTGTAAATTCCAGCGGGGTGTTTTGTCTTCTGGCTTGGGATTCTCGTTTTCTATTATGATTGGGAAGTGGTCACTTCCGCATGTATCCTTATGTGTTCTCCAGCTATAATCCATGTATATAGTTGGGTCACATAGTGTTATATCGATTGCTGATAGGGTTCCCGTTGGTGGGTGCATATATGTATTCTCTTTGTTGTTGAGTAGGCATAGATCATTTTGGTTAATTATTTTTTCTATGGTTTGGCCTCTTTTGTTGTTTTTTTTACTGCCCCACCATATATTGTGACTATTGAAGTCTCCCAACAGTAGAAAAGGTTTAGGTAGTTGTTTGATTATATTGTTTAATTCTGTTTCGTTTATTGTTTCATTTGGTGGTATATAGAGTGAGCATAGGGTTACTGTTTTGTGTAGTGTTGCAGTTATTGCAACAGCTTGCATATTTGTTTTTAAGTTCACTTTGCTGTGTGGAATGTTTTCGTTTATCAGTATTGATGATCCACCGGTGGCTTTGCATGATAATTTGTTTATGTGGTTGTATATTGAGTAGTGTTTTATGTTAATTTTGTCATTTTCTTTTAAGTGTGTTTCCTGTAGGCAAATTATTGCAGGACATAAGGATTTGATAAGTATTTGCATTTCTTCGATATTAATTTTTAATCCTCTTATGTTCCACTGTAGGATTTTGTTAGTCATGGTTTATATTTTCTTTTGGTTTTGGACTGTTGGTGTTTATGTCTACGTCCATAGTTTCGATGTTAGTTTGGGTGTTTCTTTTGGAAGTGGATGGTCTGTTTCTTGTTTCTGGTGAGAGGCTTTTTTTGGGTTTTGGTCTGGGACTTTTAGATTTACTTTGTCTTGACTGTCTTTTTTGGCTACCAGTTTCAACTAGTTCAAATTTATTTTCATTTTCAATTAATACTAATTCTGTTTTTTGTTTGTCATTTTGTTTTTGGGGGGTAGTTTTTTTGTTGTTCTGTTCTATTTCCATTTTTTCTGTTGTTGTGTGTTTATTTTTAACATCTGTTTTTGTCCTTGTTAGTGACTTGGATCTTTCACGTTTTGATAATTGAGGAGGTTTCATTTCTTTAGAGATTGATTCCTCAATATTGATGGAAGTTTTTCTGATTTCCTTTGTTTCGTTTTCTTTTATACTGGGTTGTTCGTTTCTGACTTTTATTTGGCTGTTAGAATTTATTTTCAGTTCTGATAAAAAAGATTTTAATTCTTCAAGTATGTTCTTTAGTTCTTTTGCTAGGTTTGCAATTTCTGGAGCAAGGTTTAGTTCATTGTAGTTGTACATTTTGTTTGCTTGTTGGGTTATTGTGGCATATGAGTTTTTGGTGCGATTTGTGACTTCTTTGCGGGCTTCTTGGAAGGTTATATTTTTTTGATATTTGATTGTTATTATTTCCTTCTCTTGCTTATATATTTTGCACTGTTTTGAGTGAGAGTGGTGCTCTTCTTGACAGTTTGTGCATTTGGTTTTATTTGGACAGTCTTCTTCATCGTGGTCTGGGTTTTTTTCACTGCAGTTTCCACATGTGAAGAATCTTAGACATTGGTCTTTATTATGTCCAAACTTTTGGCAGTTGTAGCATTGTAAAGGTTTTGGAATGTATTGTTCTATTTTCGTTCTTTCATAACCTATATTGATGGTCTCTGGTATTTGAGGATAATTGAATGTTAATATATAAGTGTTTGTATATATTACCTCTCCTTTTTTTTTAAATGTGATTCTTTTTACATCTGTGACCCCTTGGTTTTTTAGTTCTGTTTTGATTTCTTCTGTTGTGCAGACGGAGATTTCCTGGTTTTTTATGACTCCTTTGGAGTAGTTTAGTGTTTGGTGTGGATAAGCTTTGATGTTTGTTTCATGCAATTTTTGTAGTTGAAGTAGAGTTTTGGCCTGTTTTTTATTTTGTACTTCTACCAATATGGTACCATTCCTTAATTTTTTGACATTTTTAGGTGTTATTTTGCTTGATATTACCTTTTGGATAATGAAGGGTGACATTTTAGTTAACGGTATATTAGACGTTGCTTCTAGCACGATGAATCTTGGAAAGTTTGTATCTTCATTGTCGCTGTCAGAGTCAATTTCTGTGTGTGGTCTCTTGGATTTTTTGGCATTCATAATAATTTTTGAAAAATTCATCAGCCATGCTCCCCACCCTCCTCGGAGCCCCTTATGGGGAAGAACTATGAGGGGGTAAATCCCATTCGCCTCGGTTCTCCAGGGCTACATAGCTGGTATACTCAAACATGGGGAGGTTTCCAAGCATTCACAATATATGGTTATGCCCACCCAAGTATGGGATTTCCCTGTATTTTTATTATTCCTGATGGTTACCTTTTTCCCAGCTTGATTGACCCTTCAGCCATCGCTTATTAACTCAGTTTATTGTTTATGTTGAGTGTTAGTGTGTTTTTGTTTGGATTGTCTGAATTAGTGCTTGTCATGACCAACCGATTGATTGGATCGGGCCTATCCAACCTCCCGTCTAGCCTAGTAAGGGCCAAAGTGGTGTGTTGTAGTATCATGTTATTATTTCCTAGGCATGTTCCACTCAACCACCAGGATCCCGTTCTTAATGCATTACGGGTTGCCACCAACGGTCAACTGGTGGTCCCATTGAAGGATTTTTACCCTCTGCAGGGGGGCAGTTGGTATGTTCTATCGCCCTACCAACTAGGCAAAAAAAAAAAAAAAAAAAAAAAAAAAGGGGTGAGGAGGTGAAGGAAAAAGAAAACGAGGGAGGGGAAGGGGAGGAGAATGTTGTTTTTGTTTTTGTTTTCGCAGAACATGACTAAGTTTTGCAAAAGGGAATAAAAAAACAAAGACATCTATGTAGGTGCGTTTCATCTCAGGAAGTCAGTAGACAGCCTGATCTGGTAGCACCAGGATAGTAATGGAAATTCGGTAAATTTGTTAACCTAAGTGGAACGGCTCATCAGAAACTTGTTCACGTTGGACTTGAAGACAACCATATTATAGAAAGCTGGAAAGCAGGAAAACGGAAGACAATTCCACAGGCGTGCAGTTCTAAGGAAGAAACTTTGATCATGGAATCTATGTTTAGGTTTAGGTACAGATAAAGAGTGGGGAAAATTATTGATAATGTTTTCAGCTAGTCTAGTGTTTCTTGAAAAAGTTTGGCGAGGGGGGACCATAGATTGAAGCTCAGTCGAACACTTTCCATGAAAATAACGATAAAGCAGAGACAAACTCGCAACATCTCTTCTGTGAGACAGAGGTTGCAGCGAAGAGAAAAGGACATCTCCCACCAAGCCCCGAAGTCTATTTTGAACTCTATCAAGGCAGGACAAGTCTTTTCTAGCAGCTCCTGCCCATATGTGGCAACAGTACTCCATCCTTGGACGTATCTGGCTCTTATATCAAGTGTTAGTCCCAGAAAGGGTGGCCCTTGACTTTTTAGGAAGTTTGAAGTAAATTGACACAATTGTATGTGTGTGATGTGTATTTCCCATTAAAAATTAGGGACCCTATTATGTTACTAGCAAGCGAGTCAACTAGTATAAAGTTCGATAAAGGTGCATAGAGTGCAGGTTGAAGTGACACAAATCTGCAAAAACGGAATCATGGGAAGATGGGTGACATGTCACATTAAAACACAAAGGACCAGGTCAGACAAAATAGAGATAAGAGTTAAGAGACAGATTTGGAGACATTGAATAATCCCATGGAATGTTGAATGAGGCAGTTGAAAGGAAACTTTGAATATCGCCAAGAGTGAAACTCATCAGAAGTAAACTGACAACAAGAGAAAACTGTACGTGCGTAATGTGTATTCTTCATTACAAATTAGGGACCCTATTATGTTACTAATGAGCAAAGATGATGTCAGCAAGATTGGTGAGAAAGAAACATGGGAGGAAATGAAACATGCTGGACACAGAAGAAAGGATAAATTGTCATTACCGACACGAGAGGTTGACTTGATGGACCTATAAAGTTACTTTATAAAATATTTGGCATGCCACTGCCATGTTACAAATTAAGGACTCTATTATGTTACTAGCGAGCAAGTCAAGTAGTATAAAGTTTGTAAAAGGTGCATAGATATAGCTTCGTGGTAGAGTATTCAACTACAGATCAAATGACTCCCTGTTCAAGCTTGGGTGTACCTCACCATTTTATTTTGATTTTTTTCTTATTAATGAGTTCAATTTATGATAAAGAGGTACCATTTAAAATCACTGCAAATCATTTCTTACTTTGCATATTTTAATAAAACTAAACATTAATCAGAAGTGACTTTTCCAGGGCATTCAGCATCAAACCCAAATATCAACTGATGTGATATTGTAAACAAATACTGACCGAATTTGATGAATGACATTGTCATTTTTTTTTTGTTTTTTTTGCGAATTAGTCCACCAGGAAAATTATTCTTCATAATATATAATATTCAATAGAACATTGATTCTATAATAATACATACGCAATATGCATAAATTATCATGTGTTTGAATGCATATGGTTAAGTGGCAGTTTTAGTCACTTAGAACTGCTTTAAAGCTTCACCACTCACTCATTTTGAGACCAAATTTCAAATAATTATTACAGTTTATAGATCACCTTGTCAGCTATATTGTGAAAAAAAAAAAAATTGAATTTTCATTCAGTAAAACAAAAGTTGTGAATTTACTGGTGTTCAAAATTGTAAAAAAATGTAAGGCGGTGAGCAACATTTTTTATGACTGGTTTCCATTGTTGCTACTAATTCACTGTTCTCGCGAAAAGAGAAGTAACAAGTGAAACAAAGAATGAAAAAAATGAAGGGGAGATAATTGGGGGATTTTATTCAAAGCAGATGAGTGCTGTACATTATTACATATGTGTATGTTAATGTTTATGAGGGCAAAAAAATAATAAAATTAAACAAAGAACAAGTGAATTTACTGGAAACCTGGAAAAATCATGGATTACAATAGAAAAATGCGAGCATGAAAAGTAATATGGTTAAGCTTAAATATAGAAATGTAAAGGACTAGTTGTTAAAACTGGAAAAGGAAAGGACAAGATATTCAAGTAAAAAATATAAATTTATAACTTTAAATATTGCAGCATTAAGAATTGATTATATAATGTTAAATTGAATTTGTTAAAAAAATTCTTAATGCTGTAATATTTTAAGTTATAAATTTATATTTTTACTAGAATATCTTGTTCTTTTCTTTTCCAGTTTTAACAACTAGTCCTTTACATTTCCATGTTTAAGCTTAACCATGTTACTTTTCATGCTTGCATTTTCCTATTGTAATTTGCATATTATACTCACGTTGGCTGTGGATCACCTGTAGCAAAGCATGGCAGACCGACGGTTTCACCCTCTTTGAATGGAACAAGTGTTTTTGGATGTTTTGAGATATGTATGACCGGAGGCTGGGTGACTAGAAATTATAAAAAACAAAAATATAAAGTAAATGGTAGTTTGCTTGAAGCATTGCTGGTAAAGGTACATACATATGGAAGTTTTAAAAGCCGAGAGCAATGCGAAAAGAACCGGGGCCATAAGAGGAAAGAAAGGAAAAACTATGTAGAAACATTAACATTTTTTAATCTAACAAACATATGCACCCTTTATGGAATTTCCACAGGTCCTGCTAGTATTTAATATTTTAGGAATTTGAAAAACAAAAACAACAAAACACTTCTAGACTATTTCTTCTGATGAGAAAATAGTAAATTTTAGAAACTATGGAATAAAGTATAACCTATATTTTGTTTCCTGCTTTTTTTTTGTTTTTTAACATTTGATGAACCTATAAGGTAAATATTTATTCGTCATCAGTTGATCTTTTTATAAATCAGGTCAGTACAAAAAGTTTAGTTAATTTATAATAATATAATCTATAACATGCATGAAGGAAGAACAGATGTACATAAATTTAAGACAATGGCAGAATTGTTAGAAAATGACCTCCAAACTATAGTGGAATGGGGCCGTAAATGGATGGTAACATTTAATGCTAGTAAAACTAAGCTGCCCTCCTTTAACAATTACAAGACACCTCTCCAACACCCTATATCCATGACAAATAGCACCCTACCTGAGAATTCTACCTTCAAACTCCTCGGCCTAACATTTGCGGGCAATATGAACTGGAACAAATACATAGAGGACATTGCAAAGGCTGCTGCAAAGAAGATGGGTTCCCTCTATCAAGCTAGAAGACTACTCATGCCTGAGAGTATTCTTTACCTTTACAAGGCCACCATTCGCCCATGCATGGAGTATTGTTGCCACATCTGGACTGGTGCATCTACCACTAGTCTCTCCCTCTTAGATAAAGTCCAAAAAAAGTTGTCAATCTAATCGGTTCCACTTTATCAACTAAACTCCAGCCCGTTTCATCGTCGCAATGTTGCATCACTGTGCCTGTTTTACAAATATTTTAATGGAATGTGTTCTGATGAACTTGTTTCACTTGTACCCCCTCGACATACATATCCCCGACAAACCCGCTTAGCAATAAGATCTCACCCCTTTACTGCTGGTGTCCCTAAATGCCAGAAAGCTTTCTATTCTAATAGTTTCTTCCCTCGAACAGCTAGACTTTGGAATCCCCTTCCTGCTGCCTGCTTCCCTGGCTGTACTGATATGCAGAAATTTAAATGTAACAAACAAATATCTTATTAATCTTTCCTAGACATGGCCCCAAATAGTAGCCCCTTACGTCCAAGTGGCGATATGCTTTGTAAGGGGTGAACATGAGTAAAAAAAATTAAAAAAATAAAAATTTCATCTTGAAAATGAAAAACAGTTTTTGAATTTCTTTTTTCATAACAATAACAACCTTTTCTCTTTGTAACTGGATTCCATCTGTCAACGAGCTTATAAACGCTTTGTAAAATTCTTCAAGTTTCCATGTGAAATGTAAATCTAACTAATGTTCAATCTACTCCAGTGATGTTAACTTAGGTTATCTAAATGGTTTTGTAATTCTCAAAATAATAATAATCTAAGGGAGTTAGGCTTGGAGAATATACAGGATGGGGCAAGATATTGAAAAATTCTTCTAAGAGATTTTTGGTCAGTAGTGCTGTGTGAGGACGAGCATTATCATGATGGAAGATGACTACCTTCCTGTTGACTAAAGGTCGTTTTCAGGTCAATATGGTTGAAAAATTTTGCAGAAAAAAAAAAAATTTTGCAGAATAATGCTTTAATAATCTGAAAGAAAATTATGTATAATCATTTATACTTCCTTTGTTCAAAAGGGAAAAATCACAGAAATTCTGGTAGCAATAACTTACCACAAATGGCGCCGCCGACCATAAAAAAAATGAAAATTAGATTGCGTAAGATATTCATGGTTACTTAATCATCTGAAATGAAAAAAAAAAAATAATTAATTTTATTAAAAATACAATTTTTTTATTCATTTATTTTTAAATGGAAATCGCACCAGACAAGGCCTGAAGCCATTTAATGCAAGGCGCTAACAAGAATGCAAGATGATTATTAAAGAAAGGAGATGCCTATTAACCCATTTTTAAAAGGACAAGGAAAACAGTTAGCAGGAAGAGAGTTCTACAAAACTGGAATAGGAAGCTCTATTACAATGAGGTATCAAAACAGCAAACTGATGAAGACCACTAGGTCAACAAGTTAAACAAGCTGAAACAAAGGGAGCTGAGAATTCTAAAGAACACATGCCATAATACTTTTCATAGAAAAGACAGACTAGCAACAGACTGTGAGAGACAGGATGCAGAGAATAAGTCAATGCATCAAGTAGAGGACTTGGCGCTGCTCTCCTTCAAGAAGGAAAACCTATAGCATTTGCATCCAAATCGTTAACAGACTGAACAATGTTATGCCAACAGAGCAAGAGCTTCTTGCAGTTGTTTTTGGCTGTGAACGATTGTGGACTTACATCTTTGAAAGTGCGTTCTAGGTGGAAAGTGATCATAAGTCTCTGGAAATGATCAACTTAAAAAATTTGGTTGTGGCTCCACCTTGCCTCAAACACATGCTGTTACGTTTGCAATAATTGTATATCATCCTTGAAAAGATATGACATTAGTGGACGGATTCTCAAGGCTACCCAATAAAAAAAGCTAAAGACTTGGACCTGAGGGTGGATTTTGTTCAATTTTCAGCCCCAAAACTAGCTCAGTTGCACTAAACAACAAATGAGGATGCCACACTATGTGAATTGGGGGACATTATTCTAAGAGGTTACCCCGACACTCAGAGAAGTGGAAAAAATTATGAGACCTTATTGAACCTATCGGGATGAGCTGTTCATTGAAAATAGAACATTATGCTCATTGTGAACTATTATTCCAAGTTCCCATTTGCGAGATCATTAAAGTTCTCCAGTCACAAAGTTATCAAACTGACAAATATTTGGAGAACAAGAAATTCCAGAGAGAGTGAGAAGTGACAATGGTCCACACTTCAGCCCATTTCAAGCAATTTGCAAAAGAATGGGGCTGTGAACATTACACATTCTCACCCAAGTTTCCGCAGTCAAATGGTTCGCGGAACGCCATGTCCAGGCAGTGAAATCTGCATTTAAAAAAAGCTGTTTTAAGTGGTTGTAACTTGGTATTACTATGCCTGCGCTTGACTCCTCTAGATCATACCATTCCATCACAAGGTGAACTTCTATACCAAAGAAAGCTAGCTGTGAACATCTTAGTCAAATGCACCAACCAAAACACTAACAAGGAAAAGATAATGATACGACTGTATCAGAGGCAAGAAAATCAGAATATGTACCATGATAAATATACAAAAGATCTGCCCAGACTGCACATAGGATAACCTGTACGGGTTTTAAATAAAGAAGCAGGCGAGTGGTCTCCTGCACTTGTCATACAAATGAGCAGATAACCAAGGCCGTACATGGTACAAACACCTTCCAAAAACTCTTCATTGAAATTGACAGCACGTTAGGATAAACCCCTCCATATTCACATCCAGAGATACACTCAACTGAAATTCCTCAGGAGCCTACCAAAGACTGTTGATCCAATAAGAGACAAACAGCACACAAAAGCAAAAGTCACCTTTTAAACAAATATCCGATGGAGTACCAGAGACGGACACCTACAACAGTTCAAACCACCAAGTGTGGGCATGTCATCAGATCCCCCCAAAAGATTTAGAGATCGGACAGTTACTTTTATTTTGTATCATTATTCCATAAAAGTTTTCCTTTTATCGTTTCATCTAATCATTGAAAGAAGGGGGATGTGATGGTATGTAACCATTACGTCCCCTTAGAGAACTCACTAATCAACAGAGTTTAAGATATACAACCCCTTCCGTTTAGGCGAGTTTACAAAAATAAAAATGGAGGTCATATCAGGACTCGTTGACTATATCGTGCGTCTTGTTTTTCTTCCTTCTAAACAATGAAAGATTATTTCACCTTGGTCTGTTTTATAGCTTTTATGTTTCAACTTGTCTGGGTGCCTGGCGTTGCCCGGGTGTTTATAGGTGTGTGTTAAGAAAAAAAAAAAAAAAAAGTTGTAGTAGGCAAGCAGGCTCAACCCTGTACTGCGAAGTAGGAAAAGAAAGTGAAGAAAAAAAAAAAAAAAAAAAAGTGACGCATTAGCGTCCATTGTCAAACTAGAAGTGACGCAGGTTCAAATTAAGGCTAGTCAATCAAAAAGAGGGGATGACTTTCGAAAATTTCAGCGAAAAAAGCGACCCCTCCCTGTAGAAAAGTGCCCAGTTGAGGGTGAAGGAATTAATGTTTTTGGCCAATTTTTTGATATTTGTCGTCCGAAGGGTTCAACTTCAAAATGATACCAATCCCGTGAAAATCCATCGCCTCTGTCGAAAGTTTTTGCATGACATACAAACATGCATACATTTAAACAGACAGGCGAGATGTATATTATAGATATCGGATAGATTATCGGTGATGACTAATCATACTCCAATTGTCTGTTTTTTTTTTTTTTTTTTTTTTTTTTTTTTTTTTTGAGATGAGGTGTTTTCATTGATTGAGATTGTCGGACTGATTTCCTCATCTTGGTTGTTATAGTCACAACGTTTCGGTCGTTTTGCCCTCCGTCAGGTGTTTTGTATCGAACTGGGGAACCGTTTGTTAGGAGTCTCGAACCCAACCCTTTATTATTATTACGGGGGTACCGTGTTTGGACTCCAGCTAGGCTCTGGGACATAGTTGCTTATTCTGTTTTGAATGTTACTTTTTCTGGTCATGTTCTCCTCCATGCGGAGCTTCACTCGACCAGGTGTTGTCTGAGTGTTGACTCGCTCTTGAATACCACACTATCTATATTTAGAAAAGTGAAAATGTGTGCGTGTGTGTGTGTGTGTGTGTATGTGCATTTTTTTCTGTATGTCCGCTAAAGGCTTTTTTTTTCGCCGGGCTTCTTGGAGGTGTAACTGTCTTACAACTGTTTATAATATCTAGGAATTGCGAATGCGGATTTCATAGATTTATTTACGTCGACTTTTCTTGCTATTTCGGTCCCTCTCATGTTCATTCGGCTTTTTCGTATAAAAGCGAAACTGATAGCAATTGTCTGTATTTTTGAGATGAGGTGTTTTCATTGATTGAGATTATCGGACTGACTTCCTCATCTTGGTTGTTATCGTCACAACGTTTCGGTCGTTTTGCCCTCCGTCAGGTGTTTTGTATCGAACTGGGGAACCGTTTGTTAGGAGTCTCGAACCCAACCCTTTATTATTATTACGGGGGTACCGTGTTTGGACTCCAGCTAGGCTCTGGGACATAGTTGCTTATTCTGTTTTGAATGTTACTTTTTCAATGCCTTCGTTCAGGATTGAACTCAGCACTTCGATACAACGTCTAGGACCACTCGGCCATATGTCACTAGGACAATTCTTAGTTGGTTTTTGTTAATGTTAAACCTATGTTGTTATTCAAGGTTTTCTCTCTATCAGGTGTCCAAATTACATTCAGCTCTATGCTTGGTTTGCTCAGTAGGTTGTTATGTCCGAGCATGTGAGCTGTTTCTTTAAGTTTTCTCACTTTTCAGTGGGTCTCTCTGTTTATTATTTTTACTTCATCCCATAGGGGGCGATGGTCCCCCCTCTCCATCCAGACATGGTTGGCTATACCCAATTTTTCTGTCTCCCCTTTAGTTACCGCTTTTCGGTGTTCTTCCACCCTTACTTTAAGGGGGAAGCATGTTTCACCCTTGTAAACCTTTCTGCAACTGCATGGGATGGAGTATATGCAGTTCTTGGTCATGTTCTCCTCCATGCGGGGCTTCACTCATACTAGGTGTCGTTGGAGTGTTGACTCGCTCTTGAATACCATCTTGATGTTGTAGGGGGCACATATTCTCTGAATCTTTTTGGAGAAGCCTCGTATGTATGGTAGGCAGACCGTTGGAGATTTTTGGGTTTCATTCTCCTCTTATACTATTAACACGTCTGGTGGATAGTATGCTATCGGGGTAGTTGTTACGACAATACCTAAACTTCAACTCCCATCACCCATACAGTATCAAACATGGAATCGCACGCTGCTTACAACATCAAGCAGAGACAATAAGTAGCGACACCATTATATACCACCAAGAAATGGTCAGGTTGAAGAATACCCTCCGTCGTAACAACTACCCCGATAGCATACTATCCACCAGACGTGTTAATAGTATAAGAGAGGAGAATGAAACCCAAAAACCTCCAACGGTCTGCCTACCATACATACGAGGCATCTCCGAAAAGATTCAGAGAATATGTGCCCCCTACAACATCAGGATGGTATTCAAGAGCGAGTCAACACTCAGACGACACCTAGTACGAGTGAAGCCCCGCATGGATGAGAACATGACCAAAAACTGCATATACTCCATCCCATGCAGTTGCAGAAAGGTTTACAAGGGTGAAACATGCTTCCCCTTTAAAGTAAGGGTGGAAGAACACCGAAAAGTGGTAACTAAAGGGGAGACGGAAAAATCAGGTATAGCCAACCATGTCTGGATGGAGAGGGGGGACCATCGGCCCCTATGGGATGAAGTAAAAATAATAAACAGAGAGACCCACTGAAAAGTGAGAAAACTTAAAGAAACAGCTCACATGCTCGGACATAACAACCTACTGAGCAAACCAAGCATAGAGCTGAATGCAATTTGGACACCTCTGATAGAGAAAACCTTGAATAACAACATAGGTTTAACATTAACAAAAACCAACTAAGAAATGTCCTAGTGACATATGGTCGAGTGGTCCTTGACGTTGTATCAAAGTTTACAGTTACCCAAAGGTGCTGAGTTCAATCCTGAACGAAGGCATTGAAAAAGTAACATTCAAAACAGAGAATCAGCAACTATGTCCCAAAGCCTAGCTGGAGTCCGAACACGGTACCCCCGTAATAATAATAATAAAGGGTTGGGTTCGAGACTCCTAACAAACGGTTCCTCAGTTCGATACAAAACACCTGATGAAACATTGTGACAATAACAACCAAGTTGAGGAAGTCAGTCCGACAATCTCAATAATCATACTGCGTCACAAGATCACTCACACGAACAAGGTTTCATGAATAAGGTTCAAGTTCCTCAATATATTTTTAAATAAAATTGACTTTCTGACATTTTGGGCTTCCATAGAACTCCTGCACGACAACTTTCTTTATTTTGATTATGCAAAGCCGGAACTTTTGCTTTTGGGGGCTAATTAGGTTATTTCGATACAAACAAGGTATTTTTTTTTCTTGATTCAATATCTTAAGACTTTATTACTTATCTTTGAAATAGTCCCAAAAACGAACATTTATCTTTCAAGGGATTTTTACAATGAATTTAATTTACTTCGGATGTGAAAACATTTTTCATTATAACTTTTTTTTTTTTTTTCACGTGTAAAAATATTTTTTTCCTTTTGGTGATTAACTTTCAGCTTTAATCTTTCAAATAAAATCAAAATGTAATCAGAAACCTACAAAAACTTATAAGCCGGCTTTCAAAACCATCTCCCCTATCAGTTTCGACATTAAATTGCACGTACCTAAATCTAGTATTTAAAATTGATAAAAGCACACTTAAAATAATTAAGTTAATAAGCCCACAAAATGGTCACCGAATTTTACCTGATTTCTTGTTTATCTAATAATGAAACTGAGTGAAAACCGGTTCTCTCAATTTCAGATGCATAAAACTAACTCAATTTTAATGGAAAAGATCCCTCATTTAGTAAAGGAAAATGATATAAATTTACTTTTAATGTCTCAAGAGATTTATTCTTACGTTGTTCCATTGCCACAATCTTTATAAATTACCAAATAATGTGTAGTTGATATATGTATGGCCTGGGTGTTTATAAAAGGGTTAGGGGTAGGAAAGGATGCCATAGAGGTCACAACAAAGAATACATGAAATGAACAACGTTGGAAGTGTGTGGATTCTGACTCCATATAATTAAAGACAGACAAATATTGAAGGTTGAGAAACGATTTTATTTATTACTAACAGTTTGTGTTAGAAGAGGCGAAGTGTTCGTAGGATGGAATGTGATTTAACGAAGAATGGATTGTCCGATGGAGATATTTGACAGTTTGTATTACGGTGAAATGTTTGTAGAATGTTTGCAGGTATGTACGATTTAACAAGGAATGAATGTTCGTAAAATGTTTGTAGGTATTTATGAATTGACAAGGAATGAAGGTTCGTAAAATGTTTTTAAGTATATATGTATTGACAAGGAATGAATGTTCGTAAACGTAACTTATCTTTTGGACGATGGATGAGGTAGGGGTAGGCCGGTCATATGTCGGTGATGCGTGTCCTGGCTTGTAACTGGAAAGCGGGTGACTTCTTTCATCAGCAGCTAGCAGCCCGGCGTCTTCATCTTCTTTTTCCTCCTCCTCTTCTGGTTCCCTAAAATCCCTCGTTTTATAGTGGCAAACCGGCTCCCAGTGACTGTGATATTTGAGGTGTTTATTTTAGGCGTGGAGCTCTGCCATTGGTCGATAACTATTTTGTGGTTATCTTATTTTTTTCTTCCCAAGCGGAAGCGATGCATGCATGGAGCCATGTGCAAAAGACGATTTTTTTCTTCCCAAGCGGAAGCGATGCATGCATGGAGCCATGTGCAAAAGACGATTTTTCATTTTGTCTCTCATGGTGGATACATTAACATCCAGTTCGCTGCTAATTCTCATGTTCCCACATGTTTAAGATTATGACATGATGTTCGAAATAGGCTAAGTATTTAATAGCAAATAAATAAATTAAAAATCTCCAGGAGCAATAAAATATTTCTGGTTCAAATACGACACCATCTTGTAAAAACTTTGATTATGTTAGCATATTTATGCATTTAAAAATTTTTTTTCCTGCATTTCCATACGGAATATTAAGATTTTAACTCGCAATAGTTCATTAGGAAAAAAATATCGCCCATACAATATTTTTTATCACATTCTGTTTAAAACAGGGGACCCTATCATTTACTGTTCGAGTGAAAACGAATATCGCATTTAAATTTGCTGCAAACAAATAGTTTTATTTTTACTTACTTCCAACCTTAATCACTTTAAAAAAATAAAAATAAATTTATATGGTTTATGAGCAAATTTATTTTGACGTAAATTTCTTGCAACCCAAAAAACAAATTACCACTATGTGGCCAGAAAGTGGGTGCTCATTTTATGTTAAATTTATATAGAAAAGTGATCCCCACTTTTTGAAAAATTAATTTCTTCATATCATAGAAACTATTTCTCTGCACCACTTTTGAATGTTATTAGTTTCCAGCATCCCCGCAAACCTATAAAGGCCATTACTGTAAAAATTTTGTTGGAGTTGGAACGAATCTAGGCATTGAACAAATATTAAAATAATAAAGTCGGTATTTATGAAAAATACGGACTGTACTGAAATAACGTTGGCGCTTCTACACTATAGGACGAAATTTTGTAGTCGATAAATGGAGTTTTCAAATAAAAACAATGGTTTTTACTAATTGTTTTGGTACTTGTACAGTTTAATCAAGACATTAAAAATGAAACTATCGAAAAAAGGTTATATTGTATGTATCCGTTCTGAATTGAAGATCTCCAAGAAAAAAAAAAAATCACTTAATTTGATTTAGTTTTTTTTTTGTTTTTTGTTTTTTTTTTTACAGCGGAAAAATACGTTTTTATGACAACACGTTGAAGGCAGACATCTTGCATTTTTTTTAATTTTTGTTTGGATGTTCGAAACGCCACGGGGAGATAACTCAGTCAAAGTGCCAACACTCCCTCCCAATCTTTAATACTAGCTTTTCTTCCTAAAAATCGAACCTTTTGCTCGGTATCATAAATTGTTTTTTCGCTGTAAAAAAAAAAAAAAAAAAATACTTGATGAAATTAAGTGAATTTTTTTTTTCAGGGAACTTCATTCCATAACGGATACGTACAATTTAATGGCTGCTGGCTTCAACGCGCTCTCATAAAAACGTGTTTTTCTGCTGTAAAAACAAAACTACTTGATCAAATTAAATTAAAATTTTTTCGGAGATCTTCAGTTCAAAACGGATACGTACAATATAACCTTTTTTCGATATTTTCATTTTTGACTGTCTTGATTAAACTGTACAAGTACCTAACCGGTATTCTGGATTTGATATTTTTTACAACCTAACCCAGCGTAGTATAAATTCCTCCCTCTCAACCTCCCGGTGTTAAGAACGGCTTTCCGAATAAACACTCCAACCTAATTATAGGGAGGGGGTGATTCTCGTTCAGTTCAGTCATAATAATAATAATCATAATAAATAAATAGCATGGTTCGTAAACTGTACAAGTACCAAGAAATCAAAAGAAACTTTCTAGGACAATTTTTTTTTTTTTTCTTATATATTTTTGGTACCGCGCTATTTTTAAAGTTAAATTCAAGTTTCGTGACATTTTTTTTATGATTATTAAATTGTTCGGTGGAAGCACAGAATAGTTTAAAAAAAAAAAAAGAAAAAAAAAAGACCCTCCCCACATTAAGAATGGCTTTTGAAATAACGTATTTCAGCGCAGTACCAAAATTACATAGTACCCCCTTCTTTCTTTCTGCGTGTGTGAAACCAAACAAAAGTAGAATAAAGAAATAAAATCCCTGAATGTAAAGATTTGATTTTATCTTTAAATACAATAACATTTCCATTAAAATAAGATGATTTCAAAAAGAATGTCAAGTTAAAAGTTTATTTGGAAAAAAAAAAAAAAAAAAAAAAAAAAAAAATGGCGTTATTGAAGTTTTTTTTTTTTATTATTAATGTTTCGTGATTAAAAATAAATTTTAGTTTTCCTAATTTAATTTTAAAACAATTTTTGTTTAGTTTTATAATCATTATTCGTATTTAGTTTAAAAACCATACATAAATATATAAATAAATAAAACAACCACCTGTACTTCCTACTTTTTACCTGATTGGTGGTTGACCTAAAAAAAACAGAAACTACAGGTGTGTTTAGAGAGTATTAACATTCACACCTGTCCTTAATATTAAAATGTTGATATTTATTTGGTGTTGTTTTTTCGTTTTTTACTTATCGTCGTCAAATTAAGATAATATTTAAAAAGCTTTTTTTAAAAAAAAATGGTTTACCTGTTATGGCGGAAAATCATGTCCGTCCAAAATGAAAACTTCGCTTAAGAGTTGATTTTTTTTTAAAGGGGAACCGACCGACACACCTTTTTTTTTTTTTTTTTTTCTTTTTTTTTTTTTTTTTATGTTTGATGGGGTAGAGAGAAAAACAATTCGTTAAATTTGAATATTTAAAAGAAATTAAAGAATCTGTTTAAAAAAAATAAAATAAAATAAATAAAAATGCATAAACATTTTTTTTTTTTTTTTTAATTATATATATAGCTTCCCCCTTCCCCTCCGCCCCAGCGGAAGATATCAGTTCGGGAAATTCCGGTAACGAGTTACGACAACAGCCGAAAAGCAAACAACACAAAATGAAAACCAAATTTCTGAAACAGAAAAAAAAAAATCCTGATTTATTTGATTGTATTTTATTATTATTTTTTTTTTTTTTAATTTTATGGTTTGTTTTACAATCCATAGAGGTACGAAAAAGTGGTAAAAAAAAACAAACAAAAAAAACCCACAAATATGTGACAAATAAATGTTATCAAAGGCAAGATGAGTTACTCTTCTACCTATCTGGAAAAGTTTTTAGTGGTTTTATTCACTTTAAAACGTTTATTCGGTTCGAAAGACATATAATGTCGAGCTTTAAGTAAGAACAAGAAAAAGGGCCGTGAATTGACATCTAAATATTTAAAGTTTTTATAATAACTTAAAAATAAAAAAAAGAATTATACAACATACTGCTAGAAAACCCAATATATCTTACCGTGATATTGACTGAATTGGACAAATAATTATTATTTAATTATATATATATATATATATATATATATATATATATATATATATATATATATATATATATATATATATATATATATAGTCAATAATTATGTCAGCCCCTTTAAAGAAACTCGTTTCTTATCGTTGAACACTTTCAGTTGAAATAAAAAGTCGATCAATTTAACTCTTATGCGCAGATCGTCATATAATGATTAGATCACTCTGACTGACATTAAAAACATTTAATGAAATCAATGTTTAAAATTCAACAGCATTTCTCGCGGTTAACGGTAGCCGAATGGATATGGTCCTTGCTCTGTCACCGGTTCACTGGTGTTAATCGTGACACCCTGCAGCTGCACTGAAGATTTCCGAAAGACTGAAACAGTACAGTAGTGTCTATAGGTATTTAATAATAATAATAATAATAATAATAATAATAATAATAATATATATATATATATATATATATATATATATATATATATATATATATCACTGTCACTGGATTATTTATCTTCCACCAGACTATCCATTCATGTGTAATCACCTTTTTCTTCACCATATTCCCTCTGCTTCACGTTTTTGTTATCAAGTAAGATCTTTGACTTACTTGTTGTTCATCAAATACTTTTGCATGCAAAATCCGATCCTGCATTTTGCTAATTCCTACCCTCTGATGAGAAGGAAAGTATTTCTTCGAAACTCTGCGGATTAAGGACTATCCACTTATCTAGTGTTTCCTTTTCAAATTAAATATGTTTTTAACTCATTTCAAAGTGTTTTTTAACATGTTTTATTACCTGTTTACTCGTATATATATATATATATATATATATATATATATATATATATATATATATACACACACACAAGAGAAAGAAAATTAAAACTATAAGTTGAACTTTACAATCAAAATTTATTGTTCGACTGAATACTCCAAAAATCCATTTACAAAGTCCTTATTCTGTGGAGTTTCAAAGAATGCTAATCTTGTTATTCTTCTCATCAGAGGACATAAAGAAATCAGCAAATTATATTTGTAGCAATGCTAGAATTTGCTAGTTAAGGCATAAAGTGAAAACCGAAATTTATTGTAGTCATAAATTGCGAAGAAAAACAAGTGAAAAAAATGTTGGATATGCAAAAAAAAATATAAAAACGAACCACGTATAATATTTCAGCTTGCATGAAAATTCTTTCAAGGTAATTTAACAGATGAGGGCTCATTGGAAAGCTAATGACCTGAATTGTATAGTGGGCTATGTGACATTTTCCCTGAAGTTCGCACATCAAGTGGATCATCCATCATTCAGAGCCTATTTTTGGCATTTTTACAGCCATAAAATGTTTCAATCATAGTCATTTGTTTTCCTAGTTTTGCATATAAATTACAAAATATCTGATATTTCCCCAGAACATCTGGCTTTTATGAAGTGAGACTAAAACTTGCTGCTATGGTTTTAAATGATCTGAAATAACAGCAAGAGGAAACTTGATTCCAAATATTTCTCATATGTTATATCTCCCTTCTTCGATTTTCATACATAAAATAAATTTCACAGTGTATAAGGATTATTTGATACTGGAGGTATTCATAATTGTAGCCTATTTCCAAAAGAGGAGAGATATAACATATGAAAAATATTCGGAATCAAGAATCTCCTTGCTGTTATTTCAGATCATTTGAAACCATAGTAACAAGTTTTAGTTTCCCTTCCATCAAGGCCAGATGTTTTAGGGATATATATATATATATATATATATATATATATATATATATATATATATATATATATATATATATATATTAGTGTTAGGAAAATTAATCGGAATCGGAAAAATCAGAAAAATCGGAAGATTTGGGGGTATTGGTATCGGAATCAGTATCGGAATCAAAAAATTGATGACTATTTCTTGATGCCAAAACAATTCTTTCAATTGTCTTTTTTTTTTTATTTGATTTTGTTTAAACCAAAATCTTTCATTTCTGGCAATAAATGATAAAATAATAAATATTTATTGATTTTAAATTACCAGTAAAGCTAAAATTGATACATCATCCTCCACAAGTGCATTTTGACAGGAAAATATCTGCATATTTAACATGTATTTATGTGATTAAATTAAGTAATCATATTTTGAAAATTCAACATTTCCTGCATTCATAAGCAACAGTCAACATCCAAATGAATGCTTTGACGATAATTACGGTTTTCAAAAGGCGAACAATTAAAAGGTAAATATATATATATATATATATATATATATATATATATATATATATATATATATATATATATATATATAATTCTTAACTTTTATTAAAAACATGTTATTATAACCTTATATTCAAGCCAAATTCAGATTTATAATTTTATTCTATTTTTTTATTCTCAACCCATATTACTTTGCTTATAAATTTTAACAAGTAAATATTTTCCTTTTTATTTTAATTTTTTTCAGATACATCTGCCTTACTTAAAAAAAATTGCTAGGTTTATTTATGGTGTCTTTTACATATTAAAAAAAAAAAAACACCCAATACTTTTGCTGATGAGGAGACTTTATTTAAAAAAAAATATATGTCAACATTATTGTCCGTGACTTAATGTCTATCACAATAAAAACATTGTTTCCGAAACGATCGTACAAATTATTGACTTTATTGTTGATCCTTCTTCTGAAATAGATTTTTAATTTTTTATTCTAATTTGAATTTTAAATTATCAATCACATTACTAAATATATATATATATATATATAGTAATTTATAAAATATATATGGCGATTAAGCTACACTCAATATTCTGCGTCTCATCCACTGTAGGATTCGTCAGGCTTATGCGCGAATTTTGTGGTTGCTTCTTGTTTTTATATATGTTGAGGATTTCTAGTTAGCCAATCAGCTTTCTAGTATCCACCGCGCCACCTCCTATCAGCCAATGGGCATGCATTTTATCGAACAAAGGATCTGTTTTAGAACTAGGTTAGTGGTTTAAGGTAGATCTTTTCCCTCCTTTTTTTTTTTTTTTATATATATGAATATACCATAAGCCTGACGAATCCTACAGTGGATGAAACGCAGAATATTCAGTGTAGCTTAATCGCCATATATATTTTATAAATTACTAACTAGCTCTACCTACGTATTGAGCACTTTTGAAGTAAATACTTAAAGTTTACGCATAAATCTATACTTTCGTATATTAAATTTGTGTGAGTAAATGAAGTAGTTATATATATATATATATATATATATATATATATATATATATATATATATATATACATATATATATATATATATTTAAATAAGGGGGTAGTCACCAACAATGTGTATTTTTTAACATTATTTTATTATTCCGTGTCTTGGTTTTTCATTGAAAATTATGTTTAGATCATTGTAATAATGTTTTTAAATCATTGAAATCGTTTGTAACGCGTTTCAGACGTTCTGTGAAGTGTCCTCGTCAGAAATTATTTTCAAATGTGTTGGAGATGTAAAAATAGCATTTTCGTAGTTCATTTGAAGTGTTTCCAAGGGGTGGAAGCGTGTAAGTGTCTACTATTCATTGGAATGTTCAATTTTTATTACTCTTTTATTGGGCTGTGTCGATATATATATATATATATACATATATATATATATATATATATATATATATATATATATATTTATTTATTTTTTTACTATAATAATTAAATACCTACAGACACTAGTGTTTCATCCTTTCGAGATTCTTCAGTGCAGGGTGTCACGATTACTACCAGTCGAATGATTCGAACCCCGCGACACGAGACATCTCTGGCTCGATTAGCGGAGGCCGTATCCATTCGGCTACTATTAACCGTGTGAAATAGCGTTGAATTTTAAATATTTTAATTTAAATGTTCATTACGTCAGGCAGACAGTGATCAAATCGTTATACGATGATCTACGCATAAGAGCTAAATTGACCGACTTTTTTAATTCAACTGAAAGTGCTCAACGATAAGAAACAAATTTCTTAAAGGGGCTGTCATAATTATTTTTTTACTATAATAATTAAATACCTACAGACACTAGTGTTTCATCCTTTCGGGATTCTTCAGTGCAGGGTGTCACGATTACTACCAGTCGAACGATTCGAACCCCGCGACACGAGACATCTCTGGCTCGATTAGCGGAGGCCGTATCCATTCGGCTACTATTAACCGTGTGAAATAGCGTTGAATTTTAAACATTTTAATTTAAATGTTCATTACGTCAGGCAGACAGTGATCAAATCGTTATACGATGATCTACGCATAAGAGCTAAATTGACCGACTTTTTTAATTCAACTGAAAGTGCTCAACGATAAAAAACAAATTTCTTAAAGGGGCTGTCATAATTATTTTTTTACTATAATAATTAAATACCTACAGACACTAGTGTTTCATCCTTTCGGGATTCTTCAGTGCAGGGTGTCACGATTACTACCAGTCGAACGATTCGAACTCCGCGACACGAGACATCTCTGGCTCGATTAGCGGAGGCCGTATCCATTCGGCTACTATTAACCGTGTGAAATAGCGTTGAATTTTAAACATTTTAATTTAAATGTTCATTACGTCAGGCAGACAGTGATCAAATCGTTATACGGTGATCCAAGCATAAGAGCTAAATTGACCGACTTTTTTAATTCAACTGAAAGTGCTCAACGATAAGAAACAAATTTCTTAAAGGGGCTGTCATAATTATTTTTTTACTATAATAATACCTACAGACACTAGTGTTTCATCCTTTCGGGATTCTTCAGTGCAGGGTGTCACGATTACTACCAGTCGAACGATTCGAACCCCGCGACACGAGACATCTCTGGCTCGATTAGCGGAGGCCGTATCCATTCGGCTTCTATTAACCGTGTGAAATAGCGTTGAATTTTAAACATTTTAATTTAAATGTTCATTACGTCAGGCAGACAGTGATCAAATCGTTATACGATGATCTAAGCATAAGAGCTAAATTGACCGACTTTTTTAATTCAACTGAAAGTGCTCAACGATAAGAAATGAATTTCTTAAAGGGGCTGTCATAATTATTTTTTTACTATAATAATTAAATACCTACAGACACTAGTGTTTCATCCTTTCGGGATTCTTCAGTGCAGGGTGTCACGATTACTACCAGTCGAACGATTCGAACCCCGCGACACGAGACATCTCTGGCTCGATTAGCGGAAGCCGTATCCATTCGGCTACTATTAACCGTGTGAAATAGCGTTGAATTTTAAACATTTTAATTTAAATGTTCATTACGTCAGGCAGACAGTGATCAAATCGTTATACGATGATCTAAGCATAAGAGCTAAATTGACCGACTTTTTTAATTCAACTGAAAGTGCTCAACAATAAGAAACGAATTTCTTAAAGGGGCTGTCATAATTATTTTTTTACTATAATAATTAAATAACATTGCCATTACACTTTACTTTAGTAATTCATAAAAATAAAACTGAAATAAATAAATCTGAGTCAACATTTTTTCTTTTTAACAAAAGCATTTATTACCTTTACTCTTGACACCACTTAAAAAGGCTTTCGCTACCACATGTCCATCTAGCCTGGTCAAATTTCCTCTTCCTCCAACCGCATGCTGGCCACAGCTGTCAACTCTCATCCTCAACTTTACATGTCTATTTGGGCATATTTTATTGGTTTGAAAATATAGGTTCTTTTTTACCAATTGTCATAAAAAGGAAGCAACTAGGATTCACCAAGCCCCATTTGTCTCAACTGTTTTGGGCCAGAACAGGGCCAGATGATGCCACAATGACCTACTTTTTGTCCAGACTGACATATTCTCGACTGCTATCAAAAAGATTTGGCTCATTTTAGATAGTTATTTACTTAATCTCCAGCTCAAGAATTTGTGGAACAAGATCGGAATGTGGGAGAAAGTCAAGTCAATGCCCACTGGCTTAGCAAACATTGCCTGGCCAGCCCCATTGGCATTTCCCAGTCAGAGAGTCTCAGGAAATTTCACTTGAAATCCGGGTGGCAAGACCTGGAAGGGTGAAGACTGAAACTCTTAGGTACTTCTACTTCTCAGGCAAAATACCTTAGTTCGAACCATTTGGGCTGATTACCGAAAACAAATTGTCGGCTGGTATTTTTTTGCACCACTATCAGGAAAAATGTCCAGAACAGCAGATTGTTGTCCAATTATATCTGGTTGAATCGATGTCTTGATTCCACAGCTAACGGAAAGGGCAGTGTAGAGGTCAGTGTCTTTATCGAGCTGGACATAAGCTATCAGAGTATTGCTCTCGGACATTATTTGTGGAAATCTGCCTACATTACTGGAGTGGTTTGGTTTCCTGCACACCGAACAAATCTTACCCCAGGTGGGGTAATGTATATGGCGAGGGGAGGGGGCCAAATATGCCATGGGCAATACTACCACACCCTTGGGAAGATTGTGGTGATTTGAGTTGTCGAGACTTGTTTCTACGATAGCTGAATACTGGTCTAACAGCACAAATAACAGATAACTGGCTGAGCTGAGACTGATCTCTGAGCGCTGCTTCAAAGGATTCTGCATGCTTGATAACATCTTCGATGGTTAGCAACTAACTAGCCTTAGCCAAAATGTTTGTTTGGAGAGTTGTATTGTTGATTCCACGGATAAAGTGGTTCCTGATGTTGATCGGAGACATGTCAAAATGGCATCTAGGACAAGCAAATTCATAATCCACTGCAAGTGATCGCATATGAACTAAAAAGTCCTTCAAACGTTCATTTTCAGCTTGAGTGAAGTTGTCAAAATTCATGCGATGAACAGCATACCATAATCATGGATTCAATTGCCTCAAGGATTTCATTTTCTGGCATGTTCAAAAACGCTGTTTGACACTGTCATAAACGGAATCCTCACAACAACTGTATAGGAGGTTCTGAATCTGCTATGGAGGTATGTTGGTAAAATTCTTATACATTCCCCAATCAATGACGAACTTTCAGAACTGAGGATCGGTCATGTTTGCCACAACAGTGAGAAGTTTGATTGAAGCAGTGGGAGGTTTGAAACACATGGAACTTTTTCGTTTCTACTGCTCCAGTAGATATCTCACTCCTGATGCAATTCTCTACCTATATAAAAGCTAGGTACAGCCAACAATGGAGTACTGTTGCCACATCTGGGCAGAAGCTGCTAGAAGCAGCTTATCCTGCCTTGACAGAGATCAAAATAGACTATATAGCTTAGTGGGAGATGTCCTTTTCTCTTCCCTGCAACCTGCAACATTGCGAGCCTGCCTCTGCTTTTTTGTTATTTTGATGGCAAGTGCTCATCTGAGCTTCAATCTATGGTCCCCCCTTGCCAAACATTCATAAAAAACACTCGTCTGGCTGAAACTACTATCAATAATTTTCCACACTCCTTGTCTGTGCCTAGACCTAAATGTAGATTCCACAAACAGTTTCTTTCTTAGAACTGCATGCCTGTGGAACTCTCTTCTGATTGCCTTCAAGTCCAATGTAAACACGTTCTTGATGAACTATCTGCCTTAGTAATCCAATTTACAAAATTCCCACTACTTATGTTCACTACACTATAATCACATTGACTAATGTATACCCATTAACCCTTATCCTCGAGTGGCCTCTGGGCCTTGATAAGTGGTGATTCCTAAGTAAAAAAAAAAAAATGACAACGAGAGACGGCTCTATCTTCGGAGAATAGGTTTGGGCAAGAGTGAGGATAGCAAGTCTATCACCAAGTATATATATATGTATAAAAGTGAAAGTGTCTGTCTGTCTGTGTGTCTACATTTCCATATGCAATAACTCTGTCAATTTTTAGTCTACAGACTCGAAATTTGATATACAGGGTACTGAGATTTGGGAAAATCGATGTGATCGGTTTTCGGCCAGAAATTTGGCGATTAAGGGGTCAAAGTTCAACGATTTGACTTTTGAGAACTCTACCAAACTCCTCCGACAATTTTTGGTCTAAATACTTGAATTTTTCCTTGGACATGGATCTAACTTAATAACTTTATTTGAGCCCAAAACAATAAATTTTAAGGGGTTATAATAGGCGTCAAAGTTAAAAAAATTGACCGTTTTTTTTTTTTTGCTCAACATACATCTCCAAGTACCCGGGCAACGTCGGACACCCATGCTAGTATATATATATATATATATATATATATATATATATATATATATATATATATTAATTTCCTTCAACAATAATCGAAACCGAAACCAAAACTTATGAAAAATTCTTAGTAAAATTATTTATAAAAAAAAATAGATGACTTGTAGTGCCATTAACTATAATCGAAACCGAAACCAAAAGTTATAAAGAATTCTTGGTAAAATTATTTATTACAAGAAATTAAAGGTCAAAACAATAAAACGACATTCACTCGGAGGGAGAAAGATGTCAGCGTGATACACAAAAGAACACACTATCGTATTAATATATAGATAACCACATATAATTACATCCTTTATCTCGAACCAGAAAGATCCGACATGCAACTCCCGCAACAACATCTTACGGAAACTGACGAACTTCAATGATGAAGGAATAATTTTTTTTTTTTTAAGAAAAGATGGTTTTTGTTTGTTCCCCACTGGAAGTTTTTTGTGTGGTATACTTTTCCCGGTGACACTGTATTCAATGCAAGCAGTGACTTTGCCAGTGTTGAACAGCACCAGCCTTTTGATTACTTGTTACCTGGAGCTTACCAACCTGCGTAATCTGAATCGCTTTACTGATATTGCGCCTGCAGATGAGAGATAGGATGATTCTTTTTCTGTTTTTCGTGTTTCACTGACAAGTCATGGCTTATCAAGGCCCATAGGCCACTCGAGAATAAGAGTTAACAAGTTCGTCGGGTAGACTCCAATCCTGGTTAAAGTATTCTACATTTTCTTAGTCAATTACATATCAATAATTTGTCAAAAAGACAAAAAAGACACCATTATTTTAAAATTTAGAGTGGGGGGTCAACTTCACAAATAAATTAAACATAAAGTGATTTCCCATTTCCATACAAATCTAAAGTTTTAGGTCAGTTAATTTTTTTCTATAGGAAATAAATTCTGTGCATTTTTTTTTATTTGGGCGGGGGGATTCTACTTTTTAGGCAATTACATGTTGTTTTACAACCTTGTTGATAAAACTTAAAATTAGTAGTAAAACTGTATAATCAACGGACCAAAAAAAAAAAGAATAGAAATGGAGCATCCTTCAATTTAAATATGAAATTGTTTCCCCCACTCTAAATTCTAAAATGATTGTATTTTTTCTTCTTTTTTCTTTTTACCAGGTTTTTTTGTAAGGTGTTAACACGTAATCGCCTAAAAAAGTAGAATATCAATTTTTGGGGGCGGTGGGGGGTATTTAACTGAGGGTATTACTCTACAAATTTATCATCAACAGCCCTCTCTAAGGAGGAAGTAATGCCGAGCAGAGTGGCCTCCTGAGTATTAGTCATCGCTTTTGCAGGAGATAGACAGGTCAAGTGGAGTTATAAAAAGCTAGCACACGAGGTGAAAGTGCACTAGTTTACAAAAAATATTTTAGCAGCTTCCAGTAATGGCACTCCAGGTGATTAGCCATAAACTAACTCCCTCCTCAGATAGAAGGTAAAGCCTGGGAAGGAGGTAATAGACCTCCTGGGACTGAGCAGAATCATCTATCTCAGACCTACAGCAATTAAGCCATTGTCAAACTGATTGTTAAGGGCGTTGCTAGTATTTTTCTCTCCTAACTACTGCCGAAAGATGTGACACAAGCTTGGAAATTGGGGATTGAAAAACCAGTACTCTAAATAAAGAGTACTCTGGCCTACAAAACAATTCTTGGGTAGCCCTGTTGGCATTCCCTGGTAAGGACCCCTGAGGAGATTAGGAATAAACAAACCCCTTCTCAAAGCGCGAGAAGGTAAAGCCTGAGAGAGTGAACCTCCTAGAACTGCACAGAATTATATCTCAATCCGACATAGCAGGGCCGGATGATGCCACAATGACCTACTTTTTGTCAAGACTGGCGTATTCTCGACTGCTATGAAAATGATTAAGGGTTGGCTCATTTTAGATAGTTATTTACTTCATCTCCAGCTCAGGAATTTGTGGAACAAGATCGGAATGTGGGAGAAAGTCAAGTTAACGCCCACTGACCTAGCAAACATTGCCTGGACAGCCCCATTGGCATTCCCCAGTCAGAGAGTCTCAGGCAATAAGCATACTTCACTTGAAAGCCGGGTGGAAAGACTTGGAAGGGTGAAGACTGAAGCTCTTAGGTACTTTACTTCTACTTCTCAGGCGAAATACCTTAGTTCGAACCTGTTGGGGCTGGGCTGATTGCCGAGAACAAATTGTCGACTGGTATTTTTTACTTAAGCAGCCGAAGAAGCGAGAAGACCCAACACTTACACAATAAAAAAATTATGTGCGTTATTCATGGAAAATACAAGCGTTTTTAAATTTTGAATTACTCTCTCTCTCTCTCTCTCTCTCTCTCTCTCTCTCTCTTTCTCCCCCCCCCCGGTTGTAATTTAAAGAAAAATTTATTTAGTGTTTGCTTTTCCTCTATTTAATCAGGACACACCTAGTCTAACCCAAAACAAACAAAAAAAGAATCTAATAAAAGGTAGTGGCCTCGTTTTTTTTTGTTTTTTTTTTTGTTTGTTTGTTTTTTTAGTTTTTTAATATCTTACCTGACACCAAGCACCTGTCCCCCTCCCCTTCTCAATCCTTATTAGTTCAACATGGCCGACACAGGTAAGAAAGAAATAAGCAAGACCCAGTTTCTCATTTTTTTTCTCTTTGTTTTCTTTTTTCAAAATTTCTGTAAAAATTATTTTCCTTGTTTTGGGTGCAAAAATTAATGAAAGTCGAACTCTTTTTTTTTTTTAATTAACAATTATTAGAATTTTCTCTTTTAAAAAATAGCCTCGCGTGTGAACACAGGAAAAGAAGGAAGTATGTTGAAACATAAACATTAAAAAAAAAAACAGAAAAAAAAAAAACAAGGTTCAATTTTAGCATAGTAACAATTGAAATATCTCCCTTTTTCGTTTAAAATTTTTGATAGAAGTGGATCTTGGTTTTAAATTTTATTTCTTGTCCTGAAAAAAAAAATAATAAATAAATAAACTCATACCTTTTTTTTTAATTTTGAAAATTGAACTTTTAATTTATTTTTGTGATCGTTCTCAGCCACCTTAGGGCGTTAAAGCGTACTATGGGGAGCGTTTAATTTTCACACAAATTCCGTTATGTTTTTAACCAAATTTTGTGTGAGAGGCTTTGTTAACTATTCTGTACTTTCAACTAACAAAAAGAGTACCATTGCAGTTTACGGTCCGTGCTGAAATAACATTATTTAGAAACCCTGGTTTGTATTACTGTACACATAGATTCGAAAAAGTTGTCAAAAAACAAATATATAACAAATAAATGTTATCAAAGGCAAGATAAGTTACTTTTCTACCTAACTGGATATGTTTTCAGTGTTTTTATTTAATGTAACATGTTTATTCAGCTCGAAAAGCATACAGTGTTTACCGATGTATTGAAAAATTCAAAATGGCGCCCGACTCTCTCTTTAACACGGTAAGTTTTGGAAAAGGTGCTATAAATATAAAGCTAGACAAAATACTGTTAAAAACTCACTCAATATATATTACCGTGGCATAAGTTGACATATATTCGGTAGTTTTTTAATAGTATTTTTCTAGTTTATTATTTATAACACCTTTTCCAGAACTTACCGTGTTAAAGAGAGAGTCGGGCGCCATTTTGAATTTTCCAATACATCGGTAAACAATGTATGTTTTTCGAGCTGAATAAACATGTTACATTAAATAAAAACACGAAAAATACACCCAGTTTGGTAGAAAAGTAACTTATCTTGCTTTTGATAACATTTATTTGTTATATATTTGTTTTTTGACAACTTTTTCGAATCTATGTGTACAGTAATACAAACCCAGTAAAAGGGTACTTTTTCAATATTTTGTATATTTTTTCAGTTTTAAGTCATTATCAAAACTTTAAATACTTAGGTGTCAATTCGCGGCCATTTTTCTTGTTCTCATCGAACGCTCAACACTTTATGTTTTTCGAACCGATTAAACATTTGAAAATGAGTGAACCCAATAAATACTTTTCCAGATAGGTAGAAGAGTAACTTATCTTGTCTTTGATAACATTTATTTGTCACATATGTGTGTGTGTTTTTTTACCACTTTTTCGTACCTCTGTGGATTGTAAAACAAACCCATTTAATAAATAAAAGGGTACTTTTTCAGTTTACGGTTCGTGCTGGAATAATAATGTTATATTTTAGAAATCCATTCTTAACGTAGGCAAAGGGAAGCCATGTTACTTTTAACTAACAGTTTAATAAGCAAAATATATCGTAAAAATTGAATTCAATTTTAAAATGCTGTCTAAAAAATAGCACAGTTCGTAAACTGCAGAAGTACCCACTTTTTGCTCAATTGTACTATAGGGTCCGTTTAGTATTCTCACCCATTTCGTATAAGATCCTCCCTGTCATATAATAAGTATTCTTGACCTGGTCCTGAAATTATACGTTTTTATCCCCCAATAAATCTATAATGGTGACAGTGATAAAGATCGACAAAACAGTTTCTTAAAAAAATTTCAAAGAAAGTTAGTGTAAGTTCCGTGTTTGGTTACAATATCATCTCAACTGGACTTCATGATGAATGCCCTGAAAAAGTCTCTTCTGATTGTTATTTACCAGTTTTAAAATATTCTGTCATTCCAAAAAAGAGACAAGTTAGTTTGAATATTTTAAAACTGGTAAACATTAATCAGATGTGACTTTTCCAGGGCATTCATTGTCAACCCCAAATATAAGCTGACATGAGATTGCAAACAAATACAGACGCAACTTGATGAATGCTATATATATATATATATATATATATATATATATATATATATATATATATCAGTGACCTGGCAAGGCCACAGGGGAGACAACCAAGCAAAAAGAAAGCAAGCAAAATTCATCCCAAAGCAGCAAAACTAAAGCTTGCCTGCCAGGACACTATATATACAAATGTAGGCAAATTTGGGCATATTTTATTGGTTTGAAAATATAGGCTCTTTTTTACCAACTGTCATAAAATTTTAACCATAGAATAGTATGATAATCTTGCAAAAAGCCTGCATATTTTCATGTAGTTTCATCCCATGGAACCAAAGATATGAGTATTTCAATATTCAATTTGGCTACCAATATATGTGTCTGTGTGTGTGTGTGTGTGTGTGTCTGTGTGTGTGTGTGTGTGTGTGTGTGTATATATATATATATAAAATAAAAATTACAATTAAATTTACCAAAATGATCCAAGATGGTAAAATTAAAGTATATTATAAATATTAAAGAATTAATATTTATAAAGTTATCTAAGCCAGATGTAAAAGCTCGATAAAACCAAATAGGAGATAGAGCTTATAATACGATCCCGCATTTTGCTAATTCCTACCCTCTGATGAGAAGGAAAGTATTTCTTCGAAACTCCACGAATTAAGGACTATCCACTTATCTAGTGTTTCCTTTTCAGATTAAATGTTTTTAACTCATTTCAAAGGGTTTTTAACATGTTTTATTAATTGTTTGCTCGTATATATATATATATATATATATATATATATATATGTGTGTGTGTGCTGATGATGCTGACCTGGTGACACACTCCCCAGTTGATATGTAATTAGTGACAGATCTCTTCACGAATGCTTGAACCTGCTTCGGACTGACAGTTAGCATTAAGAAAACTAAGCTCATTTACACACCCGCTCCTGATGATCTGTATGTGGAACCTGATATCTTCATCTATGGAAAACACCTTGAAGTTGTAAAAAATTTTGTATACCTTGGTAGTACCTTACCAAATGATGGCACTCTTGATGCAGAAATAAGACCGAGAATCAGCAAGGCATCAGGCGCATTTGGAAGGTTACAAGATAGAGTCTGGTCTGATGGTGATCTAACTCTGACAACTAAAATGTCAGTATATCAAACATATGCAGTGCCATTCTTACTCTATGCCTCTGATACATGGACCTTGTACCGGTCACATGCAGAACTGCTTGAGAAGTTTCATCAGCACTGCCTGAGACGCATGCTTGGTTTAAAGTGGGATAGTTTTTTCCTTGATACATATGTCATAATAAGGCCAAAATATTGCTTCTATTGTTCCTATTTACAATGCCTCCCCACGGGACAGAGTTAGACACCAGGGTCGTTTTTTAACGTGGAGAAAAGGAACAAAAATAAAAATTGTTTCAGTCGTGAAGAATTTCTCCTCCACTGACAGAGAACAAAAAATTGAAGTGTAGCATCTGAAGAACAGATGGTATTTATTTGCTCCCCCACCGAGCAAATTAGGCACAAGGCCGATTTTTAATGTGAGGAGTGAAGGGAGGGGGAAGGGAAAAAGGGGACCAGCTCCCGAGAGGTGGGAAATGGGAGCTGGTTAATGGTCAGGCATGTGGGGTTGCCCCCACATCTGGTCTTTGCTAGTCATAGCTAGTCATAGCTTGCAGCATCTGCCGGAACAGATGGTATTTATTTGCTCCCCCACTGAGCAAATTAGGCACAAGGCCGTTTTTAATGTGAGGTAAAAAACCAGCTCCCCTAAAAGTAGGCAAAAAGGGGGCACTCTGGTTACCAAAAATAATAATTGTCCCAGTATAGAGGGTTTCCCCTCCATTGACTGGTACAAATTATCTTAAGTGCAGCATCTGCCGGAACAGATGGTATTTATTTACTCCCCCACTGAGCAAATTAGGCACAAGGCCGTTTTTAATGTGAGGTAAAAACCAGCTCCCCTAAAAGTAGGCAAAAAGGGGGCACTCTGGTTACCAAAAATAATAATTGTCCCAGTATAGAGGGTTTCCCCTCCATTGACTGGTACAAATTATCTTAAGTGCAGCATCTGCCGGAACAGATGGTATTTATTTACTCCCCCACTGAGCAAATTAGGCACAAGGCCGTTTTTAATGTGAGGTAAAAACCAGCTCCCCTAAAAGTAGGCAAAAAGGGGGCACTCTGGTTACCAAAAATAATAATTGTCCCAGTATAGAGGGTTTCCCCTCCATTGACTGGTACAAATTATCTTAAGCGCAGCATCTGCCGGAACAGATGGTATTTATTTGCTCCCCCACTGAGCAAATTAGGCACAAGGCCGTTTTTAATGTGAGGTAAAAACCAGCTCCCCTAAAAGGGGTCACTCTGGTTACCAAAAATAATAATTGTCCCAGTATAGAGGGCTTCCCCTCCATTGACTGGTACAAACTATCTTAAGTGCAGCATCTGCCGGAACAGATACTACACTTTGATCTTGTTTATATATTTTATTGAGAAAGAAAAAATTGAACATAAAAAACGTACAAAAAATTCAATTCAACAAAATTAGGCACAAGGCCCTACAAGAAATTGGGAGGGGGAGGGTACAGGGTCTTTTTGACTACGTAACAGATGAGACTTTGAAGTCTTACTCTTGACTGGCAACATTTACCAAAATACCTCAATCACTCTGTGGATCCTAATCTAACTAATAACCCCAGCGTTCAATGTAAAATTTAACTATGTACAATTTGTATATTCATTTCTGTATGTTGTGTGTGCATTTTTTTTTTTTTTTTTTTTTTTTTGTGTGTGTGTGTATGTGTGAGAAAATAAAGTTCGATTTCATTAGAAAGAGTTCTTGAATTAATTGGCATAAAATGTTCGTGGAGTGGGAAAAAACTAATGAAAATGTTCATTTCAAAAATAAGGAAAATCTACTAATGTGTTGTTAGTAAGACCCCCCCTGTACTATTCTATGTGGCTAGATCCCCCACTGTTTTCCGGGGAACCGAAAACAAGCAGAGCATCCCTAATGGGGTTTGGGGAAGTCGCCTTAATGGAGGTGGGAGAAAATAAAGCAACGGATGGAGGGGGTAGGAAGGTGACCTCTGAGTAGGGGGGATGATCGGGGGCATCAGAAAATAAAGATGAGGAGCAGGGGGGGTTGGGCAGACTCAGAG
Organism: Euprymna scolopes; assembly: GCF_053919585.1. Taxonomy (NCBI): domain Eukaryota; kingdom Metazoa; phylum Mollusca; class Cephalopoda; order Sepiida; family Sepiolidae; genus Euprymna; species Euprymna scolopes. The sequence continues at coordinate 13,635,790 of NC_136521.1, read as the reverse complement.
GTTCTCTAATACCAAAAAATAAAATCAGGAACAGGATCTCATTTGTACCACCAGTCAAGAGTTACTTTACTGAACTTATAATGCTAACCTAGGCGGGATGGGTTCCGTAGGACCCAGCACCGCCCATGCCATGCCTAAGGAGGGAACACGTATTGAAACTTGGCTCCTCGACGGATGCACAAACTAGTGCTGTGCACCCACCTCTTGTCAAATTCCACTCTAGGCAACCTCTTCCAATCGCATCTGATCTTTACTTTAAGCAAATGTTTAAAGTAAACGATCAGATCCCGATCAGGAACAGATGTCCCTTCGTGGACCAACTTGAGGCGCGCGATCCGAATGGTCATGCGCGCTACTGCTAGGATCGCCAGGAAAACCAAACTTTCCTCCCTGGGGAACGGCGGCTCCATGTTGTACACAAAAGTTCCTACGTCGAGATCGAGCAGACACTCGGCATCGATGCGAGCTGTTACCCCCTCGACGTACCTTAATAGGGGCTGTATCCGGCTGCAACTAAAAAATGCGTGCTCGATTGTTTCGGGCTCGCGTTCGTCACAGCACGGACAGAAGCGGCTGGTATGTTCTTTATACCGGAAAAGTACGTCGAAGAGGGGCAGCGCATTTCGGACCAGTCGCCAAGTCAGGGAGAATTCCGAGTTATTCAGAATCTCCCGTCCCGGCGCCCAACGCCATTGAGAACGGACAATCTCCATCGACCATCCCATCCGCCTACAAAGTGGATCCTTCGCGGTCCCCTCCATTAAATCCCGATACAGTTTCTTCCTTGGCTGATCGAGGACATTGGTCCCCGGCAAAGCTCTAAGAGCGGTTCGGCATTCGGAGAAGAACTTGGACTCCCCCTTCGGTCTACGACGACCTTCTACCGAAGGGTTGGGTTTGAGGTTGGGAAACGAGTTCTCAACCACAGGGACCCAAGGAGCGTCTCCTTCAAGCGAACGACCCAGGAAAGCCAATCTCTCGGCGTTTCTATGACACAAGAGACTGGGCTGACCCAGGCCTCCCTCGCTCGGATTTTGAACACAGACCTCTCTGCAGACATAATGCTTACCCTCGTTCCACAAAAGTGAATCGAGGCGCCCTTGTAAGCGGGTTAGTTGTTCTGCAGGGAGAGGAAGTACAGACAAACGGTAAAGGATGAGCGGAAAGACGTATGTAGCACACGCCTCCGCCCGACCCTTCAAGGACAATTTCCTTCCAATCCAAGTCTTTACTGACGATTTGACCTTAGACTGTACTTCCGACCAATTCTTTTCCAGCTGAAGTCCCGGTCCAAACCAGACACCGAGAATGCGGACCGGTCCATCGGTCCAGCTGAAAATACCTGGAAGCGAGTTTACCCCGGTCCAGGCCCCCAACCGCAGGCCAACAGACTTGCTACGGTTGAAGATGGCCCCTGTTACTTCTTCGTATCGAGCGAGCGCCTCGACCACCGCTTGAACGTCCGTGAGGCAAGACACGAACACGGTGACGTCATCGGCGAACGCGGAAACCCTGGCTCGTGTGCCTCCAGGGAGAGCTATTCCGCGCAGGACTGGTGTAGCCGCCTCGTCCCTTAACTTGCGAAGGAGGGGTTCCAACGCCAGGACATACAACAGAGGCGACAGCGGACAACCCTGTCGCACCGACCGAGAGACAGCGAATGACTCCGACAGCTTACCGTTGATCTGCACCGCTACCGTCGGCCTGTCATACAGAACAAAGATCCACTTGCGGAAGTCCGGATTAAATCCGGCGGCCTCTAGCACAGATCCTAGGAACCGATGGTCGACTCTATCGAATGCCTTGGACTGATCCAAACTGATCAGCGCGGCTTCGGCGTCGTCTTCTGTCCCCTCTATGATCGAGCGTATCAAGTGCAAATTGTCTTGAATCGATCTCCCCTTCACAGCATAAGTCTGGTCCGGTTCGATCAAGTCAGTGATGACAACCTGCAAGCGATTCGCAAGAATCTTTGCCAAAATCTTTAACTCTGTGTTTAGCAGAGTCAAGGGCCTAAAATCATCAAAGTTTTCCCTCCCACCATGCCGTTGACCTTTCCTCAGCAATGTGATCACACCCTTGGTCACCTGTCCAGGGATGGAACCCTGGGCAAACCAATGGTTGAACATATCCTTCAGAATAGGGACCAACATGGGCGACAGCCTCAAGTAAAACTCGTAGGGTAAACCATCAAGCCCCGGGGATTTGTTATAGCCGACCTGCTTCAACGCAGTAATGACCTCATGTTCAGTAATAAGACCATCACAGCTAGCCGCCCGAGCCGCCGTGAGGCGGGGCGAGTCAGCCAAATAGCTGCCAAACTCATCAACCCTGAGTCCGGGTAGTTGGGTGAAGCGCACCGATAGATGCTCCCGAAACCCCTCGCAGATCTCCCGAGTCGATACTAAGGGGTGTCCTTCCAGGTTATGTACTTTACGAATGTACCCATCCGAACCGCGCCTTAAAGCAGCCTTACGCTCAACAGCGTCAACATTCACAGCCTCGTTAGAAACTTTCTTTAACCTAGCCCTAACTACTTGACCTTCATACCGCTCGCTAGCCAAGCGGTTGAGATCTTGTTTAGCTAGTGCTAACTCTAGGGGGTCCCCCCCCCTCCACCGCCCGGGTCAGCTTATCCTCTAAACGCTTCTTTGCCTTAGCCTTATCTATCGCGAGGCGTTGGCTATACTGGACAGAGAAGCGTCTAATTTTGGCCTTGAGACTAACCCACCACTTACTCCCTGTAACCGCCCCCACTAAAGCCCGCTGAATTAGCTCAGTGACCTTCAACCGGTAGTCCTCCAGCTCCAACAAGGTGCTGTTGAACTTCCAGTATCCGGCCAGTTTAGGCCTAGCACTTAAGCTCAAACGGGCCATAACAAGTTTATGGTCCGAGTGTCCTAGCAAGTGGAACGTGGGGCAAGATAGGAAGTCTACATCGCCTCTTCTAACTAACATCCGATCCAAGTAAGTGCTTGGATGGGAAGGCACTACAGGATGCCACGTCCACATCTCCCGCCCCGGATGATCCAGACGAAATCTGTCGACGAGATCGCACGAGGCCATCAGGTCAGACAGACTGCTGTCACACCACGCCGACCCGCTAGTCCCCCCGACCTTATCTATTTTGGGATCAAGGATTGCATTCCAATCCCCCATTAAAACTAACCGTTCCGGATCCACTAAGAAGCCCTCCAACCGTCGAAAAAAGGTTGCCCTCTCTACAGCAACATTGGGAGCATAAACAGCAACAATCCGAAAAACACTACAATTAACAGCAACATCAACAACAAGCGCCCGCCCGTCCTCGCCTGCGTGAACAACATTCACCGACGCTGACAGGGTGCGACTCACTAGCAAGGAGATTCCACGACTATAGGTATTGCCATATGCTGAGTAGACATCGTAATCGTTTACCAGCACCTGACAATCCGCGTCACAAACAAAGTGGGTCTCCTGGATAGCGGCAATATCTACCTTGAGGGACACCAAGTCTCTCACAACGCGCGAGGCCTTGCTTCGACACCTGATGCCCCTCACATTCAATGTAGCCAAGTTCAAAGACATGATCACTTACCTCAAGCACTGTCACAGACGGGTCTGAAATCCTGGGCAGTGAGGACATGGCAGGCCTGGCCAAGGCTGCCGGTAAGTAAATCCGATGAAGGTGATCCATCCTTGGCCACGCCCCCCACGTCCAGGGGGAAGGTTAGTTTGAGTGCCCTGTATAGCGATGGGTGTACATACATGGGGATTCTACCCTCACATTTAAAGAAAATGTTGGTCAGTGAAGGATGGTCCCTATCCACCAGCTGCTGGCCTGGGATCGCATTCTTCGCTGCCTTAATCATTGCCCACATTCCTCCAGTCCTACCGTCCTTGTTGACCCTAACGAAAGTGGTCAACAAGGGAGCGTCCTTGAATTTAGTGGGGTCTGTTACTAGGTCTCCACCGACTTTTTCAAAGTTTTTGAGTTTATTGTACCGGACCTTCTGTTGTCCTTTAAGGTCCGGAGCCGGTTGGAGAGGGTCTGTTTCACAAATCCTGCTTCCTGGCAGGAAGGGGAGCTTTTTGGTCCGTTCAGTGCGGACTTTGGGAGTGGGGGAGGGGACCTCTTTTGGTTGATGGGGAGGCTGAGCGCTTGGGGAGGGGGTAGCCTGCTCGTTTTCTTCTTTTTGGCTCCTGTCACGGGATGAGGGGCGGGAAGAGTTTCTTGGGGCCTTTATAGGAGAGGGGGAAGGTTGTTCGGGTTGCTGGGGTGTTGGGATCACAGGGGGCTCATCCTGTGTTGTTGTTGCGAGGGAGTCCTTCTCAGTCTCAGTGGGGGTAGGAGGGTTTGCGCGTGTCTTGCGGCTTTTCCTCCTCCTGGCCCTCCTGATCTCTGTTGCGCTCAGGGCCATAGTGACTGTTGTTGTCTCTTCCTCTGCCTCTGACGCGGCCTCCTCCTTAGATTCTGGTAGTTTCCTCTTGTTTGAGGAGGAGGGTGTCTGTGTGTCCATTTTCTCCGTCTCGCTCTTCGGTTGTTCTTGGTCTTGGGTGACTGTCTGCAAGGATGGCTGTTTGTTGATCTTGCCTTTCTTTACGACCGTCACCCAGCCTGTCGGTGCCTCTGGAGGATTTGCGGCCGGCGCGGGAGCAGCGGCTTGATTTGTTGTCACGCTTGTTCCCGCCGCTTTTGTGGGCTTCTTCCCTCCATTCCTCTTTGGACAGTCCTTCGCCATATGCCCTTGTTGTGTGCACAGCCAGCAATGAGGCCTCCTTCCTTCCACTATAAGGGAGAGTGTCCACTCTCCGAACTTGAGTGTGGCTGGGATGGCGTAGAATCCAGCCTTGTCCAGGACCATCTGTACTTTGTAGTCCCCGGTCATGATGTTTCTTAATCCGCGGACCGGGGTGACTTCCTCTACGTCTCCATACTGGCTTAGGATAGCCCCCAGTTGTTTGGCCTCCATATAGCAGGGGACGTTTAGAGCAGAAACATTTGCTCTCCTCTTGTTCATATAGATGGGTTGGAGCTTTATGTTCCTGCTCTGAAGGCAGGTCCTGGACAGCCTGACTGCGTCTTCGGAGGTGGGGAGCAGAACATCCCACTGTGCGTAACTCCTTCTACAGATGTAGTTGGCGGGAATGTTCTGCTCCAGCAACACGTTCATCATGGTGTCCTTGTTGACGCCCGTCAGACCCCTTGTCTTGGTGTCTGAAGTTATCAGCGAGAGCACTCTTTTCTCCAGAACTTCCACTTGACCCGGGAGGGGTTGGATGTTGTTCCCCTGGGTATACTCCTTGTAAGTGGAGTCGAAGAGTGCTCTGCAGTCTTCGGGCGTCAACTTCCCTTGCTGCTCTTTGGGGCCCCATGCCGGTCCTCCATCCTGGTGGGTGTCAGCTGGACTCGGGTTGGGGGGCGTAGCTGGTGTTGTGGGGCTCTCTCTTGTTATGGGCATTTTTGGTTTCGGAACTGGGCCGTTACCAGGCAAAGTAGGCCATTGTGTCTTTGGCGTTGTTTCGTCCTGGCTTGGTTTGCTTTCCGGGCCGCTCCCCTTTCTTATTTTCTTCCTTTGCTGGGTGGCTGTCCCCTTGGGGGATGGAGATGTCTCCCCTTCTGGTGCCGTGTTCCCAGCTGGAGCCTTGGTGGGTACTGTCAAGGGTGTCTCTCCTTCCAGCTTGCTTTTGTTACCACTGGCCGGAGAGTCACCCTTTTTCCGTATTTGGTCCTCTTGGGGAGTGTTGGGGGGCCAATCACTGTCTTCCCCGCCGAATAGTGAGCAGATGGAGGCTATTACATCTTCATCCAGCGCCTCGGTTTGGTCCGCGGTGCTGTTCTCCTCCTTTCCTGTTGGGGAGTCGCCCTTTGGGGGAGCGGGGGATGGGTTCCCCGGTCTTCCTCCCTTGGTTCTGCCGTCCTGGGGTGCAGCTGATTGGCTGGGTTCTGCACTTTCCCCAGCTAGTGACTTAACGGCAGCTTTTTCCGCTGGGTTGCCCTCGTGGGGAGCGGTTGTAGGTGCTTTTTGGGGGGTCGCCGCGGGCTGCGGCCCTACCCTCCCGCTTTCTTCCAAGGTCGCCGCGCGCCGGGGCCCTACCTTGTTTCCTGGCGCCGTCTCGCCGGGAGATGCATCAGCTCCCTCACATAGGGAGTCGTTCGCAGTTGAGATGCTGCGCATTTGGGGTGACGTACCCCTCCTGCCTGGCATCGTGGCAGTTGCACTGGCCGCTGGCGCGGACCAAAGTGTAGTGGGGGAAAAGAAAACCCAGGGGAATGGAGGGGGAGGAGGGGGAGGAGCGGACTTTGAAGAAATTAGAGTTTTTGACTTCCCCTCACGGGGATGTCGGGTTAGCAGCTCAGATCCCCCCGCGAGGGGGGAGAGCAGAGAAGAAAGACGCAGTGGGTGCTAGCGGGTCAGAGTGCCGCGTCGCAATTAAGAGAGAGAGGGGATAGGCATCCCTGCCCACAGAGGGGAGCAGAAACGAAGCACCCGCCCTACCCCACGTCACCCTACCCACTAACTTACCCCAACGGAAGCGAGAAAGAGAACCCTGTCTGCTCGATCCACTGGGAGAGCAGCGAAGATAGACAAAGTTTGGGCCTGGCAGGTCAGAGTGCTGCTCAGGCAATTAAGTGTGGAGGAATTAGACCATCCCCTGTCTCTAGAGGGAAGAGACCGGAACGAAGAAAAAACGCATGCAAAAAAAAAAACAACAAAAGCAGGTCTCAACTACCAGCTAGTGGTGCTGGTCCCGAGATTCCAGTCTCCCAAAAAAGGGGATCGGTTTCCGGGTCCAAGCTCCCACAAATGTGGAGTCGGTCCTTTAGGTCCTGACTCCCCAAAGGAGGGGGTCGGTCCTTGCTAACGAAAGTTAGTATGAAAACACCTTAACCTAGCCCGAAAGCCCGGTGGCGGAAAGTTTAGTAACTGAGAGAACAGATACTACACTTTGATCTTGTTTATATATTTTATTGAGAAAGAAAAAATTGAACATAAAAAACGAACAAAAAATTCAATTCAACAAAATTAGGCACAAGGCCCTACAAGAAATTGGGAGGGGGAGGGTACAGGGTCTTTTTGACTATGTAACAGATGAGACTTTGAAGTCTTACTCTTGACTGGCAACATTTACCAAAATACCTCAATCACTCTGTGGATCCTAATCTAACTAATAACCCCAGCGTTCAATGTAAAATTTAACTATTTACAATTTGTATATTCATTTCTGTATGTTGTGTGTGCATTTTTTTTTTTTTTTTTTTTTTTGTGTGTGTGTGTATGTGTGAGAAAATAAAGTTCGATTTCATTAGAAAGAGTTCTTGAATTAATTGGCGTAAAATGTTCGTGGAGTGGGAAAAAACTAATGAAAGTGTTCATTTCAAAAATAAAGAAAAAACTACTAATGTGTTGTTAGTAAGACCCCCCTGTACTATTCTATGTGGCTAGATCCCCCACTGTTTTCCGGGGAACCGAAAACAAGCAGAGCATCCCTAATGGGGTTTGGGGAAGTCGCCTTAATGGAGGTGGGAGAAAATAAAGCAACGGATGGAGGGGGTAGGAAGGTGACCTCTGAGTAGGGGGATGACCGGGGGCATCAGAAAATAAAGATGAGGAGCAGGGGGGTTGGGCAGACTCAGAGGTTCTCTAATACCAAAAAATAAAATCAGGAACAGGATCTCATTTGTACCACCAGTCAAGAGTTACTTTACTGAACTTAAAATGCTAACCTAGGCGGGATGGGTTCCGTAGGACCCAGCACCGCCCATGCCATGCCTAAGGAGGGAACACGTATTGAAACTTGGCTCCTCGACGGATGCACAAACTAGTGCTGTGCACCCACCTCTTGTCAAATTCCACTCTAGGCAACCTCTTCCAATCGCATCTGATCTTTACTTTAAGCAAATGTTTATCTTGGCTCGAAGCCCACGGAGGTCCCTCTTCTTGCGAAGAAGCTTGAGCATCTGAAGAACAGATGGTATTTATTTGCTCCCCCACTGAGCAAATTAGGCACAAGGCCGTTTTTAATGTGAGGTAAAAACCAGCTCCCCTAAAAGTAGGCAAAAAGGGGGCACTCTGGTTACCAAAAATAATAATTGTCCCAGTATAGAGGGTTTCCCCTCTATTGACTGGTACAAATTATCTTAAGTGCAGCATCTGAAGAACAGATACTACACTTTGATCTTGACCCGAAGGCCAATGTTATTAAAAACCAGATGCGTTGGGCGGGTCATCTTGTCTGGCTTGATGACTATCAACTCCCAAAACAGTTGTTTTATGGCGAGCTCCTTCTTGGCAAAAGACCCCAGCACAAGCACAAAAAACATTTTTGTGATAGGTGAGCTTTCATATTCCTGTTGACAGTTAGAAGTCCCTAGCATATGATCGCAAGCAGTGGAGGACACTGATAGACAGGGGTGCAGAACAATTTGAAGTACCCAAGCTAGACCAAGCAAAGCTCAAGAGAGCATGTAGGAAATGCCAAACCTTGCCACTCAATCACAGAGATCTTTGGATCTGTGACCAGGCTCTGCTGTCCAAGCCAGGTTTCGTTACTGTCTCCAGGATGCATTTGATTAGAAACATACGATCCTTGAACAGTTAACATTAAACGCGTACTAGCAATCAAAACTCTGAAGACAGGAAATCCAATAAACAGGTTTATTGAGGGTAGATAGAGTAAAAAAATGAAAGAAACAAAACATACCATTGTTCAGAATACAAAGAGAAAAAGTCCAGAACGAGGTTATAAAAGGGCTGAATCGTGGAGTCTTATGCATAAGGAAATCAATGACAGCTAGAAATAAGGCCGAACACATGGATAAAAAAAAATAATAAACAAAGTTCGTAGCTAAAATGAAATAATATAAAAAAATAACATTAAGGTATTAAAAAGTGTTTTTAAGATGGGGATAAATAATGTTTCTTACTGGAGATGGCTTAAAACGGCGAAGGATAATAGGAGATAAAAAAATCGAGCCATGTGGCTAGAAAGGCAGCTAGAATTAGGGGACAAAACACCGGTCAACCTGTCAGTGTTAAGTCAGGGAAAACTCTATAAGAAAAATGTCCGGCCAAGGGAGATAACTGTTAAAGGGACAAAACTAAGAGACATTATAATAGGGGTTCTGTTGCTGTTAGTTTCAGCCAAACCAATGACTGTCTTCAGTGTCATATCTGCTTGAGGGTGTGTAAGTTGCTGCCAGGACTGAAAAGTCATCTTTGAGCATATGGTCTTTCAGTAACTGAGGGAGTGGCACTCATCTGACAAGACGTCACAATCATCATCATCATCATCATGTATATATATATATATATATATATAGTGGAAATGGTAATTAATAAAAACTGAAGAAAGTGCTCAATACCGTTGTAGGGCAGATATGCGTTTTATTTTTTATTACCGTATCTAACTATCTATTACTGTATTTTAACTAACCCCCTCCAAACAATTAACAACAAAATAAAAACTAAAAATAAATAAACCGAATCATAGCCCCCCCCCCTCGCCTTCAAACATAAGCGAACACTCAATAGGTCAAGACATACTTACCAAGAAATCATCTCACCAAGGAGACGCATGAAAACTTTAACATTAAGACTTTTAAAGTAACCCTCTCCTCCCACCCCCACATATTCCCCTTCCCCTCCATGTATCCCTATGCCCTCAACCACACCAGAAATAAACTTCCCAGACTTCCCTACAAGTTTCCTAAACCCCCAAACTAAAACATTATCAACATACAATGCGCCGCCCCCCCCCACCTTCCCCCTTGTTCCCTTCCTCTATCTCTTCCGCCCTCCTCGCACCCCCCTGACCTCATTCACTCTTTCACTCTCTCATCCCAAAATAGCGAACATTTCTGTAAAAGTCTGAGGATGCTACAGGCGGCCAAAAAAAAAATGGCCAAGTAGCTGAAACAATAATGTAACTTAACAGAAAGATACGGTAATAAAAAAGAAAACGTATATATATATATATATATATATATATATATATATATATATATATATATATATATGCCACCTTTTTTGGCAATTTTATAAGTTCCAAATCTCAGTGACTATCAATCAGAATTTAACAAATGAAGGCTTGTTGGAAAGTTAATGGCCTGAATTGTGTAGTGGGCTATGTGACATTTGCCCTTAAGGTCGTATATTAGGGGATCATCCATTGGCACTTTTTTACAGCCATACAATGTTTCAATCATAGTCATTTGTTTGCCTAGTTTTGCATATGAATTACAAAATAACTGATATTTCCCCAAAACCTTTTGCCTTGATAGAGGGGACACTAAAACTTGGTGCTATGGTTTCAATTGACCCGAAATAACAGCAAGGGGAGACTTGATTCCAAATTTTTCTCATATGTTATATCTCCTCCTCTTTGATTTTCATACATGAAGTAAATTTCACAGTGTATAAGGATTATTTGATACGGGAGATATTCATAATCGTGGCCTATTTCCAAAAGAGGGGATATATAACGTATGAGAAGAATTCCGTTCATCTTTGTGGCATTTTTTCCAAGTATAAGACAAACTTTTATTCTATAGAGACACAACGGTCCTTATCTATGAAATTCTTTATTTGGCCAATCAACTTTGGTGTTTTAATTTCTTTATTCCTCCCGCACTTCTCATCATCCCTTCCTTGAATCTCTTATGCCACTCAAAAACTGATACTCAATTCATGCAAGATGGTCCAAAAGCAGTCTGAAGCATCCCATACGTTTCTGGGGCATTTTTCCAAATTTAAAACAGAATTTTGTTGCATATCATTCTTCTAAAGTGTCCTGATGTCCAGATTGCATTTTTTAAAAATTTACCAGCTGTGAAACTCAGGCTTTAGTAGGGTGTATTCCAATTCCTGCTGTAGCTATTCATTTGAATCTGAAATCATAAATTTTGAGTCATCTTATATTCAGTATAGCAATAACAAACTGAATTTTCTATGACCATTTTAAATTCTTGTACAAAAAAGTCCATAAATGTATTGAAGGCACACACGTATATATCACTAACCGAACAGAAATTGAACGCATTCTACTTCATAAACGCACTAGATATTTTGAATTCTAACATCTATAACAAAAAGAATGAATAAAACATTCTTTTTATACCATAGACGCACCACACATTTTTAAACATTAACTTGTATGCTTTTACTCAAATCGATATGTAATATTATACTTTTTATTCTTTTCAGATCCGCTATTGGATTGATTACATTTTGGCCCCTAAAATGAGGACGGTTCAAATACGTCTGATGGTTGTGACCATCATTTTTATTTTAATTCAAGAAATTTTTGCTCAAAATGATTTTCAACAGCGACCAGAAGGAAGGTCTGGAGAGACATGTAAGTTTTTCCAAACTTTATTTTCGTACTTCATTGACAATGTTTCTAATGGAGTTATCATTATCCTTGTTGTTATTATATTTGTGACATCGTCGTCTCATCCTTATGAATTAGTTTAGCAAACAGGAAGCATTGAAGGTTCTGCAACCTTCTGGATTTTTCTAAATCTTTCTATATTTTCTCTTTTATTTTCGTCCAGAAAAGCAATAAGCTTTCATCAATGTCGGGAAACACATTCATATCAGACAATTGCTATTCATGTGGACATTCCCCTTTTAGTGGAGGGCTGGTTTTCCCTAACATCTTGGGGAAACAAATACGCAGAAAACTTAAAGCCAAGGTTAAGTGCATGATTTCATTCCCCTATGGTGTGATGTTTGACCTTGTTAAATTTATGCACCTTAACTTTTTAATCGTTTAATTTCAACCATTCTCACTTCTCTGCCCTCTTAGCGTCGCAGCAAAATATCACGTTTTCTGTCACTCTCTTTTCTACCTTCGCCTCAAGGCTTCGGGTTCAAGCCTACTTGCCTACCAAAACAGGTTCTTTTTCTCCTTCAACTTTTTCTTTTTCTATATTCACACCTACAAACACCCGGGCAATACCAGGCACCCCCACTAGTCTATAATATAAAGGGAAAAAATCTGTTTAAATGTATGTATGTATGTTTGTATGTCTGCCTAAAACTTTTGACAGAGGCGACAAATTTTCACAAGATTTGTATCGTTTTGAAGCGCGACTCTTCGGATGACAAATATCGAAAAATTTGGCTAAAAACATTAATTCCTTCACCTTCAACTGGGCACATTTCTACGGGAAGAGGGTCGTTTTTTCGCTGATATTTTCGATAGTCATCCCCTCTTGACTAGCCTTAATTTAAACCTTCGCCACTTCTAGTTTGGTGATGGAAGCAACAGCAAAGACATCACTTTTTTTTCACATTCTTTTCCTCCTTTATGGTACGGGTTCGAGCCTGCCTGCCTACTACCATTTTTTTTTTTTTTTTTTACTCAACACACACCTCCAAACACCCGGGCAACGCCGGGCACCCAGGCTAGTCCATAATAGAACGTAAATTAACTTCTAGATCAACTACATATTTAAACTGCTCCGAGAAAGATGGGCAAAAAGCAATACTAGAATAAAGGGTGGTGTCATCAGCATAAATGTTTAATTTCTGAATAATATTCGCAGGCTTCTCATTTATATAGAGTAAAAACATTGTTGGACCTAGATTAGAGCCCTGAAGAAAACGAGCATTGATAGGAATGCAATTTTCTATTTATATAAAAGCCAAGTCCATCCAAGGATGGAGTATTGTTGCCACATCTGCGCAGGTGCTGCTAAAAGCAGCTTATCCTGCCTTGACAGAGTACAAAATAGACTTCGTAGCTTAGTGGGGGATGCCCTTTTCTCTTCCCTGCAACCTGTCTCCCACAGAAGAGACATTGCGAGCCTGTCTTTGTTTTATCATTATTTCCATGGCAAGTGCCTGTCTCAGCTCCAATCTCTGGTCTCCCCTCGCCAATCTTTCACGAGAAACACCCGTCTAGCTGAAACCACTGTCAATAATTTTCTCCGCTCTTTGACTTTGCCTAAGTCAAAACGTAGATTCCATGAACAAAGCTTCTTTCTTAGAACTGCACGCCTATGGAACTCTCTTCTGTTTGCCTGCTTCCCAGCTGACTACAACTTGGTTGTCTTCAAGTCCAACATAAACAAATTCTTGATGAACCGTCTCCTTAAGTAATCCAATCTACCAAATTTCCATTACTACGATACTATCCCATTGATTACTGTACACTCAATAACCCTCATCCTCAAGTGGCTTCCGGGCCTTGATAAATGGTGACTCCTATGTAAAAAGACAATTTCATTAAAAGTTACTCACAAACTTTTATCAGAAAGAAAAGACGTAACAATGTCAAGAACTTTACCACCAATCCAATAACCTCAAAGTTTATGTAGAAAACCAGGTTCCCACTCTCTGTCGAACGCCTTACCCTCACCTAAATTATCCATAAACCTACAGATCTGTTCAGTTAAAACAGTTAATAGATCAACTGTTGAACGAAAACCACAAAAGCCATACTGAACATCACTGAAGTGTCAGCTGGAAACCAGACTAGCGGGCAGTTCTAGGAAAGAAACTTTGTTCATGGAATTTGTGTTTTAGATTTAGGAACAGATAGAGAGTGGGGGTAATTGTTGATAGCAGTTGTAGCTAGAGGAGTGCTTTTTGTGAAAGTTTAGCAGAAGAGGACTGAGCCGTCACCTCTTTCTTATGTGTTAACAGCAGGGCCTGTAATGGTTGACTTTCTGTCTCCATGTGAGACGATTACAGGTTTTAATTTTAATACAAGCTGCTGACCCATTTGATCATCGGACTATTCCTCAGTAATTTTCCAACGACTTCCAGTACAAAAACGAGTTTTGCAATGATGTCAATGTTGGCCCTCAGTACATGTCCAAACCATCCAAGCTGTCCTTAATCTTGCCCTTAATTAGTGCAATGCCATAGCACTATCACATATCTTTGTTGTTCGACATTTCAGTCTCCTTTACAGAAGAGTACCGTGAGTTAAACTGGAAAGCAGACTAGCGGTATCATCAGAATAAATGTTAATTTTCTGAATAATATTCTTTAGAAGGTCACTTATATAGAGGAGAAACAGTGTTGGACCTTGAATGTAATCCTGAAGAACACGAGCATTGATAGGAAAAGAAAAAGAAGATACTTCATTAAGAGTTACTCACAAGCTTCGATCAGAAAGAAAAGAGCTGATAATTTCAAGAACTTTACCAACAATACCATAACCTCAAAGTTTATACATTTTTTTTTTCTTTCAGTTTACCTTGATCAGCAAAGTAGTTGCCATGGTACGAGTAGCTTTTCTGTAACTGGTACGACAACTATTATTGGTCGGAGTGGCACAACTGGAAGCAGTATCCCAAAAGAATGTACGATTACGCTGGCAAGTTTTGCACAGAAGCCAACGAAATTCCAGTTGGAGATTAAGCAGATGAGATTGAATGAAGACATGAAATTCTACATTTTCGATGGCGACAGCACGAGTGCAATATTGGTAAGTAAATCTCACGATGACATTCATTCGGTGGATTTCTATTAGTATTTTGTTTAATTTTTGAGTTTTGAGCGATTTTTTGATACTCCAAAAATGACAGCCTCATTTCCACTATCTTGTTGTCATTCTAACTTGGCAACTCGGTATTACTTGTTTGTCAAACTTAAACCTCGGGCAACACGAGATGGCAAGAGACTTTCAAATAGAGCCAAATTACAATCAACAGCAGAACAAACAATGCGTTTGTTATATTCATACCAGTCTTGGCCATGTTATCATTGAATTGACCTGTTGGGCTGAGGTGTGGTTCTGGGTAGTCCTAGGGGGTCTACTCTCCCAGGTCATTGCTACCCATCTTTTGGGTGGAGTAAGTTTATAGTTTACTGCCTGAGGCACCCCTATCAGGAAATGCTGACAAGACTGCCCAGGCAATTTTTAAAAGGCTAGGGTGCTCTTTCTTTAGGGGCACTGACTTGATTTTCCCAACTTTCCTGGCCTTGTGTCACATCTTCCTGCGATAGGAAGAAAGTAAATAATAAAGAGGAATGTGTTTGCGTTGAAAGGTAATCAACATATTTTTGAGACAGCGAAACAACAGAGAGAAGTTGGAGAGAAAACGTCCAATAATTGCGGGTTGCATTACTTTTTAGACCAGACCAAATTGTTTTACAGGGTGGAACGATAAAAGTGTCACTTTAAAGAAAACAACACTGCAGCTTTTTTTTTAAACTTTTATTGAAAAAATAAATTCAGGTAACTTGATTATGTAGTAGAACTGACATCTATTGAATGTAGCAACCTTCAGCTTCAATCACCGTCTCGATATGGGTCCAGAACTAGGAACATGCTTTTTCCACAGGCGCCAGCAGGATCTCGGCGAATACTTGGCTGATGGCAGCAATGAAGCTGCTTTTGGTGTTGTGGGAGATCATGTTTGTGATGTTTATATTGTATGTATCAGTTATGGAATGAAGTTCTCCAGAAAAAACTTTCACTTAATTTCATCAAGTAGTTTTAGTAGAACTAGGAACATGCTTTTTCCACAGGCGCCAGCAGGATCTCGGCGAATACTTGGCTGATGGCAGCAATGAAGCTGCTTTTGGTGTTGTGGGAGATCATGTTTGTGATGTTTATATTGTATGTATCAGTTATGGAATGAAGTTCTCCAGAAAAAAATTTCACTTAATTTCATCAAGTAGTTTTTTTTATAGCAAAAAAACAATTTGTTATGATACCGAGCAAAAGGTTTGATTTTGAGGAAGAAAAGCTAGTATTAAAAATGGGGAGGGAGCCTCGGCGCTTTACATGGAATTATCTCCCCATAGAGATACATACAATATAACCTTTTTTTCGATATTTTCATTTCTTAATGTCTTCATTAAACTGTACAAGTACCATTTATTTATAATAATTAATAGAAGGTTAGTAATAAATTTTATTTCATAAGACACATTTTAAATTCCTTGAAAATAGTTTTAAAAAATATATTTAAAGACACATTTTTACGTTAACAAATTTTTACTTTCATGTGTAGCGAACCGTTTTTTTTCACAAACAGATTCGCTATCTACGTTCAAAGGGAAATAACTCAATCGGAATTAGTTTAAAATTTTCAAGTTTTTAAATGGATGCTAGATCAGGGGAAACACCGATTCGCCCACGCAAACAGATGTCGGAATGTTAACTGCATGCTTCATCCAAAAATCATGTAAATTCTACAGGGACTAAATTTGTCTTCTCGCATATAGCTATAGCAAAGAGGTCAGAAGCATTGCAATTTCGATTATACGCGGGAAAAATCAAACTAATTTAGTCCTCTTAACTCCATTGCGAGATGTAAAAATTATTTACCAGGAAATACACTCCAATATGCCTGTCTTTGTTTTATCGTTATTTCCATGGCAAGTGCTCGTCTGAGCTCCAATCGCTGGTTCCCCCCTCGCCAATCTTTCACAAAAAACACCCGTCTAGCTGAAACCACTGTCAATAATTTTCCCCACTCTTTATCTGTGCCTAAATCAAAACGTAGATTCCATAAACAAAGCTTCTTTCTTAGAAGTGCACGCCTGTGGAACTCTCTACCGTTTGCCTGTTTCCCACCTGACTACAACTTGGATGTCTTCAAGTCCAACATAAACAAATTCCTGATGAACCGCCCCCTTAAGAAAGACACTTTATCAAATCTCCATTACTAACGATTACTATGATATTATCCCATACATGAAATAACCCTTATCCCCGAGCGGCTTCCGGGCCTTGATAAAATGATAAAACTATGATAGATTTTAATTCCATATTGCTGAATATCAACCTTCCTAATTTTCGTCATGGATTACCAGACAAAAGTGAGTTAATACTTCCCATTTTTTTTTTTTTACATGGGAGTCACCACTTATCAAGGCCCAGAGGCCACTCGAGGATAAGAGTTATTGCGTGTACAGTAATCAATGGGATAATATCGTAGTAATCGTTAGTAATGGAGATTTAATAAATTGGGTTACTTAATGGAGGCGTTTTATCAGGAATTTGTTTATGTTGGACTTGAAGACATCCAAGTTGTAATCAGGTGGGAAACAGGCAAACGGAACAGAGTTCCACAGGCGTGCACTTCTAAGAAAGAAGTTTTGTTCATGGAATCTACGTTTTGATTTAGGAACAGATAAAGAGTGGGGAAAGTTATTGACAGTGGTTTCAGTTAGACGGGTGTTTTTCGTGAAAAATTGGTGAGGGGGGGACCAGAGATTGGAGCTCAGACGAGCACTTGCCATGGAAATAATGATAAAACAAAGACAGGCTCGCAACGTCTCTTCTGTGGGAGAGAGGTTGCAGGGAAGAGAAAATGGCATCCTCCACTAAGCTACGAAGTCTATTTTGTACTCTGTCAAGGCAGGATAAGCTGCTTTTAGTAGCTCTTACCCAGATGTGGCAGCAGTACTCCATCCTTGGACATACTTGGCTTTTATATAGATAGAGAATTGCATCAGCAGTGAGATATCTACTGGAGTGGTAAAATCTCACCATTTTTCCAGCTACCTTGGTAACAGATTTGATGGACGTGTTGCATTTCAGATCAGGAGTATAGGTCAATCCCAGAAGTTTGTCAAAACATAGAGCCTCCCCAAGATGAGAGCCATTCATTTCAATTGATGCCAAATACGGATCAGAGCATTGATGATGTAAAGATCACTAATAAAAAAAAACTACTGTTAAATAAAACTAATTTTTAATATATATAAATACTGTGTTTGAGTTGATTACTATTTGTTGGTGGCATTCTCGAGTGTTGCTTTTTATTTTATACTAGCGGCTGTGCTGCGTCGGCACACACAGCGCGGATTCAAACACAAAATCGAGTACACTCAACATCATCTTACCATTAATGCTTACTCTGTGAATTCGGAGTATGGGAAATTCCCATATGCACAAAACAAAATCACTGCAAAAACAAAAATACCCTAATTAAGGGTAAGGATAAGAAAATTACTTGCTTAAAAGTATCCTGTAACTCTACAGAGCCACCATTCGCCCATGTATGTGGCATTGTTGTCATGTTTCTGCTACTAGTCTCTCGCTCCTACACAAGATTCAAAAGAGAGTCACCAATCTGATAAGTCCTGAACTGTCATCTAGGTCTCTGTCCCATTGACAAAATGTTGCATCCCTCTGCTTGTTCTACAAATATTTTAATGGTAGATGTTCTGACAAGCTACAAGCCCTTGTACTCCCTCGACGTAAATAGCCCCGACAAACCTATGACGAGATCCCTGGCGACACCAGATGATCTTGCTTTTCAAATAGAGGAAGAGAAGATGGGAGAGGATGAGGTATGGTCAGGGGGGCCATGCTGACACTTGGTCAAGGAAAAACAGATGTTTATGAGAAATGTCCAGAAGAAATAAAATAATTCAATGGGAAATAAATAGTTATCGCTTATCACATCAGTGCCGGGGTGGGGTTTTTAAGAGAAAGACAAACGAGAATTTGTTCCTGTTACGCATCTATAAACAACGGAAAGGTTGTTTTAAAATCTCTGTTGAGTGAGATGAAGAATAGGGGTCAAAAAGTAGAGGTCACCACCAGGCATTGTTCAACCTGGGTGACTAATCATGCCTAATTGGTAACAAGTAAAAAACCCCAGTGCAGGTCGGGGTTGAGGTCTGATAGAACCCAACAAGCAGCAAAATCCCACCCCTACACAGTAGAGATCCTTAGATGTAAGAAATCCTTCTACTCTGATAGTTTCTTCCCCAAAACTGCTAAACTTTGGAACTCCCTTCTGGGTTCCTGCTTTCCAAACGGCACTGACATGCAGAAGTTCAAGTGTAATGTGAACAGACATCTTGCTGCTCAACTCCCTACATAGTATCCTTGCAACTAATGGCCCTAACAGTAGTCCCCTGCATCAAAGTGGCACTATGCCTTGTTTTGGGTGAAAATGGAATAAAAAAATAAATAAATAAATAAAATATTTGAAATTCTATAGATTCCTAAGTTCAACCAGTGCTGGTTAGATTGACCGAAACATGGTAAAAATAAAACTCCAAGATAAGAATTGTAATCCAAGTCATCCAAATAATGACAGTGATTATTTGTCGCATATTTCTTGGGGGGGGGGGTCTTTATCCGTTGTCCATTGAAATTCTCTAAATGAATTGCAAATGTAAAAATCTCCATTTTCTTTTCTGTTTCCCAACTTTTCAGAAATCGTACGATTTCTACAAGAACAATGATGCTTTCATCCCAATTTTCACAACCGGAAGTAAAGTGACCTTCAAACTGACCCGAGATAGAATGGACGACAATTCAAATTATGACATTCGAATCATTGCTGAGACACGTGAAGGTAAGTGGATTATTCTGAAAGATTTACATTCCAAAATGTTGCATTTTTATTCAATTTTTACTTAAATTGAATATTTATTTGCTAAACTGAATACATTTTTATGAATTTGACTTTCTTGAATCTGCTGAATCGAATATTTTGATTTAATGATATACATTTTGATTAAATATAACATTTTTTGGCCCTAGTGGAATTCATTTTTGGCCAGAGTTGAATTCGTTTTTGACCAGAGTTAAATCCATTTTGGCCACGTTGAATCCATTTGGCCTATGTTGAATCCATTTTGTCCCACGTTGAATCCTTTTGGGCTTGAGTTTAATCTATTTGGGCCTAAGCTAAATCCTTTTTGGCCTGAGCTGAATCCTTTTTGGCCCAAGCTGAATCCTTTTTGGGACATTGAATGCTTTTTGGTCCAAGTTGAATGTTTTTTGTTCCGAGTTGGATCCGTTTGGGATCACGACATAATTTTCTCTGATTTTGTTATTCTGATCTCCTTTATTACTACATGGATTCGTGATGACAAAATGAACAGCAGTGATGACAGCAATCCATTATTTCTGTACTTTTTGTAAATACATAATCTTTTAACTCTACCTCCTTGTTGTCTTATTTATTTTTGTCCCTTTAAGGACATAAATATTACATATATATTTGTGTATTATATATATGTATTATATGTATATTTGTGTATTATATATATATATATATATATATATATATATATATGTGTGTGTGTGTGTATTATATATGTGTGTGTATTATATATATATATTATATATATATTTAAAAGAGTGTAGCCATCAACAATTGTGTTTTTTTTTAAAGATTTTCATCATATTTTTATTTTAAAATATTTTTATAACGCGTTTCGAGCTTCGGGTGTGCTCTCTTCAGATATTTTCGTAAAAAGTTTTTCTTTAAAATGGGAGTTTGTAGAATTACCTCCGCTGATATTAAATATGTTTTTCAGAGTGATGTTCAGACATTCTGTTGTTGTTGGTGTTCAAACATTCTGTCTCCAACTGTAAGTGTTCACAGTGTCCGGTCAAATTTATTTTCAAAGAGTGTTTTTTAGTCCATATGGTGAAGGTTTTTATGGTTTTTTTAGGGTTCTTTTTAAAGACTTTCTTTCCCCATGTATAGCATACACTCACACACAATCACACACACATACATATACATTCATGTACATGTACACATGCACACGCACACGTACGCAGGCACACACATATACACACACGTACATACATAGAAATATATGTAGGAGCATACATATATACATATATACATACCCACCTACACACTTACACACGTACTCGCATACATCCACCGCTAACAATTATTTTTATTTTTTTATTTTATATATATATATATATATATATATATATATATATACTTTTTTTTTTTTTTTTCCTAACCAAAACACGCATGTATACATGCGCTTAATCATTCAGACATACGTACACGCACCCACACACACACAAGTAAGATGGAGAATAGGTAGAAGATATATATACACACACATACACGCACATACACACATATATGTACACACATATATGTATGTGCACATACACTTACAAACATCCACATACTATGTGGGCACATACACATACACACACACATGCACACACACAGACATATGCAGGGGCTCACACATACGCGTATATCCATATCCACACGAACACATTTACCCACTCATACATGTGCATACATATGTATATATATACATATACACACACATACATACGGATGTGTATACACTCATTCACCCATATATATATATGGGCACATGCACTCACAATCACACACACACATACATATTCATACATCCCACCTTATGTATATATTGGTTGAAGTTTCCTTTCCAATCCAAGCACATATGAATACATGGATTCGGTCACCCAAACATAAGTGCACGTATACATACAAACAAGATGTAGCATAGATAACAGATGATATATACATATACACACACGCATACACAATCATATGTGCACACCCACGCACACACACATATACACACGCACACACGCGCGCACATACCCATACATACGTTTAATTTCTAGTTGTTTGTTTAGTTAAGAGAAATGGCACTGTACTGGGTATGGGCGCGCGCACCCGCGAAAGTGTGCGTGTGCCTTATTGTGCTTTTTTTGTTGTTTCGTGTGTGAGGGTGCACACCTACCCAAGCATGCATGCGTGTAAGTGTATTTTGTGTTTTGCCTATTTATGTGTATAATTATGGAGAGATGTTTAAGGCGGGGTTAAACTTTGCTATGAAATTTTTTTCTTGTGTTAGCAAGTAGAAGTAGTTGTCAGTTTGGAAGATGGGCATTATCTCGAATCTGCCTCCACTGCATGTGTGTATATGTTGTGATACATGTAGGTGTCTATTTTCCGCGATTTTGATGTTGGATCGGTGTAGGGCTACTCTATTACTAAGGTTTTTTGTAGCGCCTATGTAGGATTTATCGCATGCTGGACATTTTATTACATAGATCACGTTTTTTGAGGTGCAATCTAGGTTTTTTTTAATTTTGAATGTTTGTATGGGGTTCGTAAATGTGTATGTGTTTCCCTCTAATATTATGTTGCAGACTCCACATCGTTGTTTGTTGCATTTTGTGACTCCTTTTGTTGCGTCTTGATTGAGTTTGGATGAGGTAAGAATGCGTTTTAGGTTTTTGGGTTAGCGTTTGCTTTTTATTATTTTTGTTGTTTTAAGGAAGTTGTTTAGTTTGCTGTTTTGGTTAAGTAGGACGAGGTTTTTCGTTATCTCTGTGAAAAGTTCTGGGTTGTTTGTGTTGTGTGTGGAGACGTATGTTAGGATTTGTTCTTTGTTTCGTTCTTTAGGGGTTCTCAAATCTTCTACTGGTATATTTGTCGCAAGTTGGATCCCTTTGTCTATAAGTTGTGATGGGTATTTTCTTTTTCTTAAATTTATTCGTAGTTCCTTGAGTCGGATTTTTCGAAGGTTATTGTCCGTGATTATGGTGCAGATTCTACGTGCTAGGGTGTAGGGAATTGATTTTATGCAGCTTTTAGAGTGGTGACTTTTAAAGTGTAGGTATTGTTGGGTGTCTGTAGGTTTGCGGTAAATGTCTGTGATAATGTTATTGTCTTTAATCTTTATCAGTATGTCTAGGAAAGGTAATTCTGTAGAGCTTTGTTCTATGGTGAATTTAATTTTTGGGTGTAGGTTCTGGAGTATGGTGTGTAAGTCTGTGATGTCCCCCCATGTGGGTTTCCATAGGATGAAGCAGTCATCTAAGTACCTTTTCCATAATTCTACAAACAGTATTTTGGTGCTGTGGCCAAATTTTTGTTCTATTTTTTTATATAAGGTTTCTTCTAGGTAGGCTAATGTAAGGGTTGCGTAAGTCGGTGCCATTTTCGTTCCCATTGCTGTACCTAGTGTTTGGATGTAGTTGGTATTGTTGAATTCGAAGGAATTATTATTTAGAATTATGTCTATACTATCGATAATGAATTGCTTTGTGAATCTGGGATGTAGTGTTTGTGCGTGTCTGTTGATCCAAAATAGTATTGCTTCTTTTCCTAATTCATGGGGTATATTACTATATAAACTGCTAACGTCAAATGTAACTAATAGTGCCCCGTTTTCTACTGTATGTGGTAAGGTAGTAAGAAAATGGATGTCGTCCCTTATGTAGCTCTTAACTTGATCTGTGAAAGGTTGTAATAAGATGTCTATTAAGTTGCTAAGTCTGCTTGTCGGACAGGCTGGTCCTGCTACAATGGGTCTAAATGTAAGGTCACTAGGGTTTGGAGCGCTAATATATTCTGAGTTTTGTGTATCGATGGCAAGTTTTATTGTGCCAGATTTGTGTATTTTAGGCAGTCCGTAGAAGTTGTTGGTCTTTGTAATGAAATTTGTGAGGAAGTCCTTTTCTTTCTTTTTTAATATTTTGTTGTGTGTTGTACAAAGTTTTGTGATTTTTGAGATGGTGGTGTTATCTATGTTGGTACTAATGGGTTTATAGTAGTGTTTGTCATCCAGTAATTCTGTAATTTTTGTTTCATAATACGTTTTGTCCATGATTACTACGGCACTGCCTTTGTCTGCTTCTTTTATTATTATGTCATTATTATTACGGATCTTTTCGAGTGCTTGTTTTTGTTTATGTGTGCGGTTGCTTGTGGTTTTGTGTTTTTTTTGGAGGTTAAGGTTCCAGAGATTTTCGAAGTAGCTGTTTAGTTCTTTTGTGTTGTTCTGTATATATATATATATATATATATATATATATATATGTGCGTGTATTATATATGTGTGTGGATTATATATAGATATATATATGTATGTATTATATATGTGTGTATTATATATACATATATATTATATATATTTGTGTGCATTATATATATGTGTGTGTATATTATATATGTATTATGTATATATTTGTGTATTATGTATGTGTGTGTGTGCGTTATATATATATATGTATTATATATATTTGTGTGCATTATATATGTGTGTATATTATATATGTATTATGTATATATTTGTGTATTATGTGTGTGTGTGTGTGTGTGTGTGTGTGTGTTATATATATATATATATATTATATATATTTGTGTATCATTGTTAAGTATAGGTAACACCTATACTTACCACAGAAAAATGAGCTGAACTCTATTCCCTTAACCCAAACTGAGTAAAGGAATTTTCCTTTTTAGATGGTCTGCAACAAAAAAACAAAAACAAAAAAAAAACGGTATTCATCAAACGGAAATGGAATCATGTCGTCTTTTCTATGATGACAATTTTATCCTTCCACCTTGTATTATCCCATCCAGTACATTTAAACGAGCATTAAAAAAAGCTAACAGGTTCAACACTGAAGAGAAAAACATTTAAACTTTTCTGGTGGTTTACAGAATAATGTTAAATCAGAATATAAAAAGACATTTATCTCCTGCCGAGATCATGTATGAAACGAAAATATGTTTAATATTCGACAAGTTGTTGCCAAATAAAAACATTCTTTCATGCCAAACTTTCACGAAAAACACTCGTCTAGCCAAAACCACTATCAATAATTTCCCACACTCTTTATCTGTGCCTAAACCTAAATGTAGATTCCATGAACAAAGCTTCTTTCTTAGAACTGCACACCTATGGAACTTTCTTCCGTTTGCCTGCTTTCAGCAGGAAAATGGAACAGTTCCACTGGCATGCAGTTCTAAGAAAGAAGCTTTGTGCATGGAATCTACATTTAGGTTTAGGCACAGATAAAGAGTGGGGGAAATTATTGATAGTGGTTTCAGCTAGATGAGTGTTTTTCGTGAAAGTCAGGCCAGAGGAGATCATAGATTGAAGCTCAGATGAGCACTTGGCATGAAAATAATGATAAAGCAGAGACAGGCTTGCAACGTCTCTTCTGTGAGAAAGAGGTTGCAGGGAAGGGAAAAGGGTGTCCCCCACTAGGTTACGAATTCTATTTTGAACTCTGTCAAGGCAACATAAGCTGCTTCTAGCAGCTCCTATCCAGATGTGGCAACAGTACTCTATCCTTGGACGCACTTGGCTCTTACCCGATACATAGACACCGTCCAAAATGGTGAAAGTATTGTATGATTTCTTTCAAATACAACCACCCATGAATGTGAGAATGCCAACAGATGAAACAAAATCTGATTCTTCTGCATGAAGGAAGAAAAGGAAAATGACAACACCTACGTCTTAATCCTAAAAGAAAGAAATATTGAAAGCAAAATTCTAGAAATAATTTAGCTTGAGAGAAGGTGATATAGTTGAAGATCCTGACACCCCCTGAGAATGGATTAAAAGATGCTAGCAAGCGATAACCAATGGCAGAGAGTGAGCTAATCTTGATGCTCCAGCATTCAATATACATTTGAGTGTCAATCTCTTACAGTAGAATCCCAGGATATGGTGGCCCCAGGATACAGTTTTTTCAGGTTACGATGTGGAATACAATATTTTTCTGGTAACCTGGCATATACCTGGTTACGGTATTTACCCCGTCTTATGGTGTTATTTATGTTATTTGATTATATACATGTGTATTTATATATATATATATACAGTGATGATCATATTTATTGGCACGGTAAAATAAAAGTTAAATTTTGTCTAATAAATTCTAAAAAATGGATTAAATTAAAGAAAATAACAAAGTATATTATGTATTTTTAACTGGCCTTTCCGATGCAGCAATCGGATTTTAGAAAAAATAAATAACAAAGGAACAACAAACATAATTGCAAAAAACCCTTGTTCAAAATTATTGGCACGGCTTTGTTTTTCTTTTAGTATCAGTATAATATCAATCAATTTCCGGTTTACGTGCTTTCTGAACTTTTTTATAGCCATATTATGCTTGTTTAACGCTAATTCAGTGAATAATTTTTTTCAGATAATTTTTAGATAGCGATTTATTTAAACTATTATAAGTGACTAAATTATAATTTTCAATCGCCATGGTTAAAACTAAGGAACACAGCGAAGACGTCAGGAAGCTTGTTGTAGCATGCCATACCAATGGGGAGGGCTATGATAAGATTTCAAAAAAGCTAAACCTTCCCAAATCCACTGTTAGAGCCATAATAAACAAGTTCAAATCGCAAGGCCACGTTATGAGTTTAGAGGGTAGAGGGAGAAAAAGGATTCTTTCCCCAAGAGATGAACGGAAAATTGTTCGACAAGTAAAACAAAACCCAAGGATCTCTGTTGTGGACATTGTTGATGAACAGAGCACCTCTGGAGTGAATGTATCTCGACATACAGTTGGTAGAGTTTTGAAGAGAGCTGGTTTAAAAGCATGTCGTCCGAGAAAGACTCCCTTATTGAAGCCTATGCACCTGAAAGCAAGGCTAGCCTTTGCAAAACGTCATATTGATAAAGATGTTGCATTCTGGAAACGTGTTCTATGGACTGACGAAACGAAAATAGAGTTATTTGGCCATAATAAAGTGTCTTATATTTACAGAAAATCTGGTGAAGCTTTCCTGCCTAAGAACACCATACCCACAGTGAAGCACGGTGGAGGCAGTTTGATGTTTTGGGGATCCTTTGCTGCCTCTGGACCAGGGCGACTTGTTAAGGTCACAGGTAGCATAAAAAAGGAAGATTATGTTAAAATATTGGATGAAAACCTGAAAGACTCTGCTAAAGAGCTCTCACTTGGTCGTCGTTGGTGGTTCATGCAAGATAATGACCCAAAGCATTCGGCTAAACTGACTAAGAAATGGCTTGAGGACAATCATATTAATGTTTTGGAGTGGCCATCACAAAGCCCAGACCTTAATCCAATTGAAAATTTATGGAGAACATTAAAATTGAGGGTAATGCAAAGGAAGCCTAAGAATCTTATTCAATTGGAGGATTATTGTCAGGAAGAATGGGCTAAAATTACTACTGAAGAGTGCAACAACTTGGTTGTAAACTATGAAAAGCGACTGAGGAAGGTAATCAAGGCCAAAGGCTATACAATTTATTATTAAATAAATCGTGCCAATAATTTTGAACAAGGGTTTTTTGCAATTATGTTTGTTGTTCCTTTGTTATTTATTTTTTCTAAAATCCGATTGCTGCATCGGAAAGGCCAGTTAAAAATACATAATATACTTTGTTATTTTCTTTAATTTAATCCCTTTTTTAGAATTTATTAGACAAAATTTAACTTTTATTTTACCGTGCCAATAAATATGATCATCACTGTATATATATATATATATATATATATATATATATATATATATATATATATATATATAATTTAAAGGAGATTAGAACAATAGTCTAAAGAGCTAGGTGTATTTTAATGTAACAGTGAAATTACTAGTTTAATTAAAATACAGGAAATAGAAAGTGCTCGTTGTAATTTAGATATATAATAAGCTCGATAGTTAAATGTCCTAGAGCTAATTCAATATTAAGTAATGTGATTTATAATTTAAAATTTAAAAATCAAATTTTAATTAAATTAAAAATCCGTTTCATAAGAAGGAACAACAACAAAATCAATTATCTGTACGATCGTTTCGGAAAACAATGCTTTTTATTGTGGTATACATCAAGTTATGTACAATAATTATATATAGTTTTTTGATAAGCAAGGTCTCCTCATCAGCAAATTTTGGAGGGTTTATATTGAATTTAAAAGACACCATAAATAAACCTAGCATTAAAAGTAAGGCAGATGAATCTTTTAATTTTTCTTTTTTTGAAATTAGGAACTGTGGTTAAAGTAGTCATTTAGATGTTTGCTATAGCTTTTTATCTTATCAACTCAAATATATATATATACTGTACTGTGTTTTGTTACTAATTTTTAATATATATTGTATAAAATTTTGCTTAGGCCCCGCCATACAACAATTTCACCTCACAATCCCAACCCCAGAACGGATTAATGCCGTATACCGGAGTTCTAAGGATTTATTACATTGTACAATAAACTTGTTATAACTTGCTCTGTATGTATGTTGAGTCTCATTTTATTTAATTTATACTGATTAAATTCCTCCAGGGATATATATATTTTTTTTTATTTTACTTTTATTAGTTTAAAGAGATCAGGGGGCTCCTTCTCGGGGCTAACACTTGATTCTATTATAGTTTAAATTTATATCCGAGAGCTCTTTTAAGAATAGACACTGTTCCCTTTATGGCTGCTATCTGTATTTCCTTACAGCTTGGTTTTCCAGGGATTGCTTCTTAGTATTTTTGAAGGTTCTTTTTTATTAGGCCAGTTGCTCCTATCACAACTGTCAGTATGTGAGAGCCTATATCCTGATAAAAATAAAACATTACAAAACAAAAACCTACAAAGTTTGTACATTCTTGATCTACGTTAGCCCAAATAAATAATATCTAAAATTTAGAAAAAATTATTCATTTTTTAGCGGTCAACTGGGTTAGGTTTTGACAGGGTGAGGTAGCCATTTTATGTGCGGATTTGAAATGAAAATGCTGGCTCATTCTTTGAGTCTCTATTTTTATTTAATAGGCACCTTTTCCATGTGTGTTTGTGTGAGTTTGTTTTCTACAGACTCTGAAACAGCTGGACTGATTTTTTTTTTAATTTCACACAAATGACTGTTCTTAAATAGGTTTTGTATCGGAATGCCTCTGATAAGTATCAAAAATCGATAATCAAAAAATCCGATTAAAGAAGAAACAGAGGCTGATTTTTACCAAATTTAACACCCTTAGACAGCCTAACAATGCATTTAAGAAGTTTTATCACTGCACACGCAGTAAGATCCAGTCTGTAAAATCAACAGTAAGCTTATATTCCCCCAGGGATATATCAACAAATGAACCTGCTACTTCAAGGGTGTGAGTTCCATATAAAAACGTTGATTTAATTTGAATAAAATAAAATATGCATCAAGTTCGCTTGAAAGCCAAATCACAACGTGATATTAGGAAAATAAACAAATATTTTACTTGCTTGAAATTGATAACATAAATATATTTCGGAGCTATACTCCATCCTCAGTATGTTGTTTCTTTTTTTTTGTTTTTTTTCTTGCCATGTTGTAAAGTTAGAGAAAGAAAAGTAAAGAGCCGTGCGTTGTATCCCGGCGGTTGTATTTTGAAATATTGGAGCAGTTCGTAGGCAACGCGAGAATAACGTCAAAGGTGTGAGTTCCATATAGAAACGTTGATTTAATTTGAATAAAATGAAATACGCATCAAGTGCGCTTGAAAGCCAAATCACAACGTAATATTAGGAAAATAAACAAATATTTTACTCATAAAATAAATATGTATTAGATACATTTGAAGCTAAAACAACACATTATTAGAAAATAAACAGGTATTTATTTTATTTGAAATTTATATTGAAACTAGTGAGGGGTACCCGGCATTTCCCGGGTGTTTTGAGGTTTGTGTGGTTTTGGGTAAATCAGAATTCCGGGGGGTGGGGGTTAAAATAAAAAAAATGTTTTGGTAGGTAAGTATGAGGATCGAACCGGAACCCTTGAGGCAAAATTATAAATTAAAGTGGGAAAAAGAAAACAGTGCAACGTTAACCATTGAGGCAAAATTGTAAATTAAAGTGTGGAAAAAAAAAGTGCGACGTTAACCATTGCACCACCGCGACATACCAACGGAAACAGGTTTGAATTTATTTAATTACTTAGATTTGGCCGGTGCACGTTTTAATGACTTAATGAGGTCAACTGTTGACTACGGAGTAGCATTTCATTTACTGCGGAACGCGGGGGTAGGGGGAAACCGGAAAAATGCCGCCAGAATTAATTATAGGAAAAGGCTTAATCCACATGCGGCGAGCGAAAACTGTTGAATATTTATCTTCCCGAAGTCAAGCAAATTAAATAGACAGGCGAGCTCCGTTGACAACTCTGAGATATTACGATTTACATGTGATATAAAAAGTTTTAAAAAGTTGTTAGGCGAGCGTCCGCTTCTCTGAAAAAAGCCTTTTGTAGACATACAGAAAAAGCGAACACACATACATACATACATTTTCGCTTTTATATTTATCGATTTATAAATATATTTCATCATCAGTGTGTCTTTCTTTCTATTTTTTTTTTTTTTTGGCCATGTTGTTGTTGGAGCATAGAATCAGTAAAGGTCCGTTTGTTGTTTTTATGGTAGTCTTTTTAAATGTCGGAACGGTGCGTTGGTCACGCGGAATTCATGTTAGGGTTTGTGTTCTTTGATAGAAGCACTGGTTGAGTTGGATTAAAATAAGTACATTATTACAAAATAAACAGATATTTATCTTGTTTGAAATTTATATTGAAATTTATAAATATATTTTGAAGATACACTTCATCATCAGTATGTCTTTTTTTTTTTTTTTGAAAAGATTACCGTAAAAACAACAAATGGACTTCTACTGATTCACAATAACATAACAACAAAAAAAAGTAAGAAAGACATACTGATGAAGTGTATCTTCGAAATATATTTATACTAGCGGGGGGGGGTACCCAGCGATGCCCGGGTGTCTTGAGGTAAATCAAAACTCGGGGGGGGGTTAAATAATAATAATAAAAAAATGTATCAGAATCGAATCCGTACCCTTGAGTTGGAAATCATTGTGTGAAAACAAAAAGTGCGATGTTACCATTGGGCCACAGCGACATACAGCGTAGACGTGTTTGAATTTATTTTATTTATCAACTATGACTATAAAAACAGGCGTGCGTAATAAAATTTAACTTTGCTGCTTCCATTTGACCTAATTAAGAAGGTCAAGTAGAAGTCACGCAGCGTAAGCGTCTGTTCCCGGCGCATTGCCGCGAACACGTCCGTTTGAGTTTAGTTTCATTTTATTTATACTAAAAAGCCCAATCAACACACGAGAAGCGAAAATAACAATAATTTTGTAAAAATCGACGTAAATAAATCTATACGCTACGCGCTTTCCTAATTCCTAGATATTATGATATAGGACCTATATACACAGTTTTAAGCAATAGTAACGACCCCGGGAGCGCGTGCGAAAGAAGCCTTTTGAAGACATACATGAAATGGTCACACACATTTTGCCTTTTATATATATAGATAAATCTATAAAGGCAAAATGTGTGTGATCATTTCGTGTATGTCTTCAAAAGGCTTCTTTCGCACGTGTTCCTGGGGTTGTTACTATCGCTTAAAACTGTGTATATGGGTCCTATATTATAATATCTAGGAATTAGAAAAGCGCATAGCGTATAGATTTATTTACGTCGATTTTTATGAGATTCGCGCTATTTCGCTTTGTGCCCGGTTCGTCCTGCATTATAGTATAAATACAGTGAAAAACGTTGGCTTCTCGGCTTTTGCTCTGCTTTCCCCCCTTCCCACCATCATCTGGGGTGAAGTGAAAACTAAAAATAACGATCGTGCGATGACCTCATTCAGTGTCGTCCTGTCAATCAAACCTCTTTTAGCTTTATAAGCTTTAACTTAACACGCTAATCAATTACTCTCACTCGTGGTCGAGGCCGTTAAGTACTTGGCATTGGTTTCCGCGTCAATGCTTCCGGGTTCAATCCCTCCTCCCGACCAAACGTTTTTTTTTTTTATTACTTCGCTTATTATTTAGTTTACCCCCCCCCTACACAGGTTTATTTATGCCATTTTTTTTCCGTTTTGGTTTTGGATTTTTTTTTTTACATCGTCTTTTTTATAATATTTAAGCAGGATTATTAATTACCATACACACACCTAGAAACACCCGGGCAACGCTGGGTACCCCCCCCCGCTAGTTTCAATATAAATTTCAAACAAAATAAATATATGTTTATTTTGTAATAATGCGTTGTTTTGGCTTAAAACGTGTCTGATACATATTTATCTTATTTAAACTCAACCAGCGCTTCTATCAAGAAACACAAACCCTAACGTAAATATTTTACTCGTTTGAAATTTATAACATAAATATATTTCAGAGCTAAACTCCATCCTCAGTATTTTGTTTCTTTCTTTTTTATTTTTTTTCTTTCTTACTGTTTCACAGTTAAGTACAAAGTCCTCATCACGTGGCATCTCTTGAAGGCAACATCTTTCTGGAGAAATTCGAACTCTTCAAGTATTGATTAACATTCCCTAGCATCTTCTGAATTTCTTGTATTTCATTTAATGTTCCCGTTGACACAAACGAATGCAGAAATAAAAGATCTTATTTGTTCTACTTTTGTTTTTAGATTACATTAAAGGTGGAGACGGCTGGAATCCTCGTTTAGACCGCGACACCCAGACAGTCCGGAAGTTTGACACTGACATCATCATTATCTTGATGTCGTGTGCGTTCCTGTTTGCATTCCTCATTTACGCTATCGTCTTGCTTGTCTGCTGGAGACGAAGAAGTAAAGGTGGTGAAAAGTGGACTGAGAGACCGATGGGTTATGATAACCCGAGTCTGGCAAAAACTAATTCGACCCTGGCCTACGTGGAGCAGGTGAAGTCACACCCACCAGATGATCCAAGGGTACAATCACCTGCTAATTTCAACAAAATGAATGGCAGACGACAACCTCATGGTTATCAGACAAGGATGGCCCAATCAAGTGTGGATGCTGAGAGTGTTTTTGAAGGTTTGTCCTTTTTTTTTTTTTTTTTAAAAAACGTCCAACTAACTTTAATATTTAATAGTTCTATGATATTTTTTAGGATCTATCTAATGAAGTGTGTGTGTGTGTGTGTGTGTGTGTGTGTGTGTGTGTGTGTGTGTGTGTGTGTGTGTGTGTGTGTGTGTAGGTTAAGTGGTACGCCAATTTCTTGGAGCTATTTCCTTTTAAGAGGGTTAATTATTAATTTGGTGACCCCATGAACTGGAAATTTGTTTTTTGACAGCGTTCATTCCTTGCAAAAATTTTCGAAAGAGTTCACATGAATTTTCTAAACTGTTTCTGAAAGGAGAATGTTGTATTATTTTATTTGCGGACGATCATCCTCATCTTTTAGTTGTTGTTTCATGACGTTTCGGCCAACTATTTCTCTGGCCTTCGTCAGGTGGTAACCGAGATGGGATAGGAACTCCGAATCTTCTGACTGCATTCTCAGCAATTACTGCCTCCCATAGTTGTTGTTGTCTCACCACGTTTTTGGCCAAATAATCCTCTGGCCAGCTTTGGGTAGGACTGAAACCGCTATCTTCAGACAAAGCTCACCTGGAGCTGTAGAAATTCAACGTCTCTATCCACTGCGGTTTCAATCCTACCCAAAGCCGGTCAAAGGCTTATTTGTCCAAAACGTGGTGAGACGACAACAACTGTGGATGGCAGTAATTACAGTTAGGAGATTCGGAGTTCCTATCCCGTCGCGGTTTCCACCTGGTGAAGGCCAGAGAAATAGTTGGTCGAAACGTCGCGAAACAAAAATAACTAGAAAGATGAGTCCACAATAAAACAAATTAATGAATGAAAATACTTTTTAAAATCATTAAATCGAACTATTTGCATAGCTTCTATAATCCTTTCTGATAATTACTAAAAGTTAGTGGAAACTTGAAGAAACCCAGAACACACACACACACGCACACACACACTATATATATATATATATATATAACTGTAATTACTGCCTTCCATAGTTGTTGTTGTCTCACCACGTTTTTGGCCAAGTAAGCCTCTGGCTGGCTGTGGGTTGGATTGAAACCACTATCTTCAGACAATTCTCATCTGAAACCGTAGCAATTCAGTGTCTCTATCCACTGCGCCACTTTCTTTCATTCATTAGTTCCAGATGAGCATTGTCTGAAGATAGCGGTTTCAATCCTACCCAAAGCCGGCCAGAGGCTTAGTTGGCCAAAAACGTGGTGAGACAACAACAACTATGGAAGGCCATAGTAAATTTCATTACTATATTATTTTTAATTCATTTTTATAACCAGTAAATTAAAATAAAATTTAAATCTTCAACCAAAAATAATATTTTTTACAGGTTAAGTTTAAATTAAATTTAAATTTGCATAAGAGTTGGTTTTAAACCGATATTTTATTTTTGCTTGTATCCAAAACTGCTTCCAGTTTATCTACATGGCAACCTCTGCCGCTTACATCCACGCATATTTTGAGATATGTTTGTGTTTTTCTTTTCTCTTTTATTAATTTAAATTTAAAGGTTTTTATCAGGGTAATATAATATCAGGGTCTTATAGTTTTGTGATTTTAAATATTTTGCTACCTTGAGTATTATTTTTATTTCATTTTATTATCAATGATTTTATTATATTATATAATGTATATTTTCATTAATGATATTATTATTATTATTATTATTATTATTTTTATTATTATTATTATTTTTATTATTATTATTATTATTATTATTGTTATTATTATTATTTGTACTCTTTTTCCTTTTTCTTTTTTCTCCTCTTTTCCTTACTTTCTTTTTCTCTCTATTTCTTCTGTCTATTATGACATACACTTTTTACTCTCCTCTTTTTTTTCTTCTTTCTTTTTCACATATATTAAATGACATTATCTCCTGATAAATTTTCTGTTTGTAAACTTCTCGAAAATTTTCATTACTGAACTTTTGTGTATCGCCTGAAGAGTTGTTTGTAAGTGGCTGATCGAAACATGCTCATCAAAGTGTAGTGACATATTAATGCTTATGTAAAGCAAATAAAAAGTGTATATATATATATATATATATATATATATATATATATATATGTGTGTGTGTGTGTGTGTTTATTAGTGTTGGGACGATTAATCAGAATCGGGAATCAGAAAAATTGGAATATTTGAAGGTATCAGAATCGGTATCGGAATCGGAAAAAATTGTACTAATTTTCCGATGCCAAAACGCTTCTTTTAAGTGTCTTCTTTATTTGATTTTGCTTAAAGCTAAATCTTCCAGTTCTTGTAATAATGAGAAAATAATTGTATTGATTTTAAACCACCAGTAAAGCTAAAATCGATAGATCATCCCCATAAGTATACTTTTACATTTACGAAAATATTTGCACATTTAGCATGTGTACTTTTATGGTAATCAGAGAAAGAATGCAACTATATAGTTAAATATTTAGATATTTATAAAGAATCGGAATCGGGAATTTAGCACGGAATCGGGAAAAATATTGGAGTCGTCCTATCACTAATATATATATACTGTATTAACAAAACCAAGATTTCAAAGAAAGAATTGATAGCAACCAAAAGTGTATTTCATTGTTAGTTACAATTGTTTCAAGACTAATTGGACAAATTCAAACATTATTGCGTTTGAAAATTTTCACAAGAACAGCCTCTCTTCAGACTTATTGAATAAAAAACACTTTAACAATAGAACAATATGTAAAGACATTTCCCTGGTTATGTGAAAATTTTCAAACGCAAAAATGTTTGAATTTGTCCAATTAGTCTTGAAACAATTGTAACTAGCAATGAAATACACTTTTGGTTGCTATCGATTCTTTCTTTGAAGTTTTGGTTTTGTTAAAACAGTATATGAATTCTCAATTATGAAATATGATAATTTTGTAGCTTACAATTTAAGTCATCTCTTTTTGGCTTAAAATTTATTGGTATATGAAGATTTACTGAATTATACAAACCCAGTAAAATTCGGTATATTACAAACAACTATATATATATATATATATATATATATATATATATATTTATAAATTTGTGTATGTATGTATGTGCATATATATATATATGTATGTGCATATATATATATATGTATGTGCATATATATATGTATGTGCATATATATATATGTGTATATGCATATATATGTGTATATGCATATATATGTGTATATGCATATATATGTATGTACATGCATATATATATATATGTATGTGCATATATATATGTGCATATATATATGTATGTATGTGCATATATATATATGTATGTGCATATATATATATGTATGTGCATATATATATGTATGTATGTGCATATATATATATATATATATATATATATATATATGTATGTATGTATGTATGTGCATACAACCTTTGAGATTTTACACAACCGGTCGCCACAGTCGATTGAAAACTTTTTGGGGGCGACTAAAAGTCGTAAATCACTCACCCGCCAGTCGATAAAATTTCTTTAAATAAAGAAACGGGGGGGGGGGACTCATTTATTTTATGACCCTCAAATATGCAGTGACTTAGAATGACCTATATCTCATCATTTGTGAATTCTTTCATCTGTAAGACCTTGGAATATCGTATTGAAAAAAGAGTGGTCATGCTAAAGGTTAACAAGAGGTCAAATTTACACATTCGGCGTATAGTCAAAATGGCGCCTTCATTTAGCTCTCTGATTTTGAAATTCATTTGGAAAAAAAATTCTTTGACGCTACAACTACATACACTTCATGCTTACAAAAGTAAAGACGAGTATTTGAAAGAGGAAAAAACGCATCGTTCCGTCAAGCACGCACCAAAAATTAAATTATACAACAAGTAAGTAATCAGTTTCGCTTCAGTTTTGTTTATTCGTAAACAAACATTATTTATTCCAGAGACGATAGAAATGTATCAGGATATAAACAAATCTGGACATGAATTATAAAAATGTAAACACATAAAAATATCAAAACGGCTGATTATTAGTAACATGTTATACATGATATAATATTTCGACTTATGTAAAAAATAAAAATATAGAATAAATGTATAAAAAAACCTTTATTGTTTCATTAACAAAGCTATTTAATTACTAGGTTGATCTATATAAATTTCGCTGAAATGTTCAATGCTATATGATGCGAAATGTCCATTTTTATTATGATCTCGCTTCAAGTTTTGTTGAGTAATTATTGTAAGTAACTATTTCTGATTATGAGCTGCTGGGATGATTGTGTGTTTCAGAATATTTTTCAATTAGAGACTTCATATTGAAATGTTTTAATGAACAAAATGAATCTCTAATATTTGTTTTGCATTTTAAAATATATTTATTTCAAGGGTGTGATTTTACATTATGTTTTCTTTGTGTATAAAGTTAGATATATTCGTTTTCTAACGGTACCAATAAACACAGTCTTGAATTATTTATATTTCAATTGTCATTTTGATACTACGTATCAGCATCCGAAGAAATGATTCTTATTTCGATGGAACAATAATATGAATGATGCTATATAAAGAAACTGGTGTTGTATTTTAATGTTTTGTTGAATATTTACTGAAATGTTTGTAGTAATAAAATAGTTGATTTACAACAGTTAAAAAAATATTTTCTTGTTAGATTATACACACGGTAATTTTTTGAATTGTTGTAAAATTATTTATTATTATTGACTGAAACAAAGACATAAAATCGACGAGTAAAAATATTTTGGGGCGAGTTAATTTTCCCTCACACTCGACCAGCGGTCGAGTGATTTTTTTTCAAATCTCAAAGGCTGTGTGCATATATATATATACTGTTGTGTCTGCACAAATGATTAACAAGAACACGGAAAGTAAAGGTATACAATAATATATTAGGAAGAAAAGTTATATACATATTTACATGTCTTCAGATATACTTCAGTTGGAGATATTCCGGCAGGTGGCATGTTGCATGTCTTATTGGAGGCAACATAGGCGTCTTGCCTATTTGGCGGTCGTTGCTGAACTCTCCCGATATTGGTGATTAATACCTTTATATATCTCACTCACCCACCTATGTTAATTAGTGGGCGTCTCCACAACACCCCCTCCCAAGATTTGAAGTCGTGTAGATTTCAATATCTTTTTCTCTTGGGGTTCATTATAATTGGTTCTGTAAACTTTCTTTTCCTTCCCGATCTTCTCGGTTCAGGCATGGTTTGTGGTGGTTCGATATCAAACGCTTCGTATAGTATATCAATTGGATCTTCCTTTTCATCAGGTTTGTCATGTTCGTTGTTTTTATATGATGTTTTCTCAATTGATTTTGATGTCTTTTGTGCATCCCTTTTGGACCTTTTATCATGTAGACCACGTCGCCGATACATTTATCTACCGTACCAAACTCCCAATATGAAATATTATTTTTCATATATTTAAAATATACACGATCACCAGGTTTAAACCTATTACGTGATGTGTGCGTAGTTTGATGGACGATTGCTTGATTTGGTATTAATTTATCAAATGGTGATTTTATTTTTCTAGCAAACATTAATTCTGCTGGCGATAATTTTGACAGTGTATTTGGGTTCTTAGTTATCCTGTATATTTGCAGAATTTGTTGTAATGCTTTATCCGCCGGGTTCCCTATTGATTTTCTAAGTGCACACTTTATCGTGTCTACGAACCTTTCCGCTAATCCATTTGATCAAGGGTGGAACGGTGGTGTAGTTATATGTTTTACCTAAGAAGTGTCACAAAAGTCCTTGAAATCACTTGATGTAAATTGTGTTCCGTTATCTGTGACTATAATGTCTGGCACACCAAAACGTGCAAATATTTCATACGGAAAACTTATTGTGTTATTTGTCGTCGGATTCTTGAAATGCTTTACTTCAGGCCATCTGAAAAAACTATCTACTATTATTAGGTAGTATTGTCCTTGGGTCGGTCCAGCAAAGTTTATATGAATGCGTGACCATGGATGGTCAGGTTTTTTTCAAGGTTTATGGACTATCGGTGGTGCCTTTGCGGCTAACGCACAACCTTTACACTTGTTTACTGTTAGTGCAATATCCACATCCATGTTACGCCAGTAAACGTAACTCCGCATAAGTGCCTTCATCCTATTTATACCCGGGTGTCCTGTACGAAAATCACGTAAGATCTTTTTCTGCGAGGTTTTCGGGATAACAACTCTTTCACTAT
The DNA here is from genome assembly GCF_053919585.1 of Euprymna scolopes. Classification (NCBI taxonomy): domain Eukaryota; kingdom Metazoa; phylum Mollusca; class Cephalopoda; order Sepiida; family Sepiolidae; genus Euprymna; species Euprymna scolopes. Next base: position 13,597,276 of record NC_136521.1, on the reverse strand, counting down.
ATAATAAAACATCATTGCATACGGAAAATATGCTTTGCGTTTTTTCATCATTTTCCCTTATTTTTTTCTTTATGTCTGTGATGACATCGTCATTTTCAGCCTCCCTTTTTATATCGGTTAACGTGACTGGTAATTCTTTTATTATATTCGCCACCATGTTTTTTTCCTCATAATTGGAACGTATAGCTGCAATTACTGAATCTTCAAGGGTTTAATCCCTTTTCGGTATAAGCCTTGACAGGCCATCTGCATAACCTATTTTTTTGAATCCAGATCCTTTATTTGAAAGTCGTAATTTAGCAAGATCGTACCCCAACGGAGTAGGCGATTTGCGATATATACTGACAAGCCCTTTTTTGAGCCAAAGATTATCACTAGGGGGCTTGTGATCTGTTTCCAGTATAAAGTATCTCCCATACAGGTAATGGTGGAATTTCGTCACCGCAAAAATAATGCTTAACCCCTTTTTTTCTATTTGAGAGTAAGCCTTTTCTGCCGGAAGTAGTGTCCTTGAGGCGTGAGCTACAGGTTTCTTCGATCCATCTGGCAGGATATGCTGTATACATGCTCCTATACCATACGAGTTTGCGTCGCTCGCAACACTTATTTCTAATTTTGGGTTGTAATAGGTTAAAAATAGATCGGACATCAGCATCTTTTTAATTTTCTCAAATGTGTCTTGACATTCTTTTGTCCATATCCCTGGTGTTTCTTTCTTTAATAACTCATTAAGCGGAGCTCTTAGATCGTGCATTCTTTGATAAATACTTGGTAGTAGTTTGTGAGACCTAAGAAGCTCTGTAGAGTCGTCATGTTATGTTGTGCCGGCATGTTTTTAATTTCTGTCGATCTTTCCAGGTCTGGGCATTGACCGTCTTTATTTATTATTTGCCCTAAATATTTGATTTCGTCTAAAGAAAATTTGCATTTATTTTCTTTCACCTTGAATCCGTATTCGTTATGAATTTGTGAATACTTCTTTTAGATGCTCTTGGTGTTCACTTATGTCATCCAGGTATGCACAAGCACAATCTATTCCGTTCAGCATTGTATCCATTGCTTGTTGGAAAATCGGTGGTGCGACTTTGATCCCGAAGGGTAGACGGTTGTATTTGAGCAACCCTTTGTGCGTGTTAATGCATAATATCTTTGAGCATTCTTCTTCCATCGGAATTTGTAAATAGGTGTTGGACAAATCTATTTTTGAAAAAATTTTGCCACCATTTAGTCTGGCAAATATCTCCTCAGGACTTGGTAAAGGGTAGTGGTGGTCTTTTAATTTATCGTTTAGGCCCGTAGAAAATCTGCACAGACTCGAATTTGTTCTGACTTTTTTTTTACGCTAGTTTCGATTTTCGATTAGATGCCTCTTTTTTCGAATCTATCTAGCTCACTATTTATTTTGTCTAAACCGGCAAACAGTACATTCCGTTTTTTCTTAAACACTGGTGTTGCATCCTTTTTTTAGCTTGAACGAAGCCTTAAATTTATTGCATCTTCCCAGTCCAGTAGTAAATATTTCTGGGAATTTCTTTTTTAGATCGTTTTTAATATTTTCTGATGTTGGGGTGTAACTGGTTATTTGTCTACAAAAAGTGTTCATTGGTTTATCCCAAAGATTGAATTTTTCAATCCAGTCAATTCCCACTAGGTTCTCGTTTTATTTAATTACAAAGATTTTCAATTTCTTCGTCGTGCCATTTAAATTAATGGGCAGGATGACCTCTCCTTCGAATTTTATTTCGTCTCCTGTCACTGTTCGTGCACCTTTACTTGACTTTTGAAGAGTCGGTTTAACTAGCTTTTTCCAAGTGTTGACGTTTATTAACGACAAATCCGATCCAGAGTCAAGCTGAAATTTCACTTGTTTGTCGAAAATATTTACTGATACATATTTTCATGAATTATTTTTCCCTTTGTCGTTTGTTCTCATTTGGTGTACTTTATTTTTTGTTCTGCAGCAAACACTCTTATGTCCAACTTTATCGCAATAGTAGTACCACCTGATATTTTTGTAAGGACAATCCTTTTCCAAATGTTTTTCATCACATCTCCTGCAATTATTACCTGATACTGTCTTTTTATAATTCCTTTGATTATTATCGTAATTTCGTTTTCTGTAGTTATTATATTGACTATTATGGTAATTCCGTTTTCTGTAGCTATTATAATTTGAGTATTTATAATTTGGGTATTTTTTTTGGATTTTGACTAGTCTCAAAATTTCTTTGTCCTAAGTTTCTGAAAGGTTTTTTAATCTTCCTAATGTACGCCACTCCTGCTTCTTCTATATCCCTGGAATCTTTTTTAGTGATACTGCTCTTTGGCAATCTTCTGCTAATTTCTGCAATATCAGGCCTTGTTCTATCTCTAATTTTGAGAGAACGCGTCTTCGGATCTCTGAATTTTTTGTGGATACTAGACCCTGTGCAAAGATTAAGCATTTGAAATTGTCCACCGTGAGTTCTGATAATTTGAAGTTGTCGCAGTTTATTGTTTACTACTGACGCGTATGTCAGGTAGTCCTGCTCATCAGTTTTCTTAAGATTCATACATGAGCATCTCTTGTGGAAAAGAGACATATTTGGTCCGAATAACTCTTTAAGAAGCTTTACGGTCTCAGCAAAATCTAACTGATTCGTTCTCCTTGGCAATATGAAATCAACAAATTGTCAATGTTCACTGGTACCAAGCTTTCGAAGTAATAAACTTATTTTCTTTCCATTTGGCCAGTTTTTGCAGTCTGTTTCGAAAATATCTTCATACCTCTTGAAGTATGCATCAAAAGTTTTATCCTCTTCCAGTACGTAATCTTTCTAATAGTTCTTTCTGTTCAAGTTGCATCTGCACGAACCTTTCTTCCTGCCTTTCTAGCCATTTTATGAGTCGTTCATTTTGTCTTTCGTCTCTTTCTGCATATAGTGCTTGCTGTTCTTTTTGTAGGATCTGCTGATTCTGCATGAACTGTGTCATTATTTTAGCCAATTCCTCCATCTTGTTTTTTTTTTTTTTTCAAAGATTAGAAAAATCAGTCTATTTTACTAATTCACTTTTTACAATAACTACGAACAACCGTTTTTAGGTTCGCTTTTCTTTCTTTTTGGTTTTGTGTCAACCGAATTCTATCGATATATTATTTTTTGTGTTGACCCTTTCTTTTCCCCTTTTTCTACTGAGGGATAAGAAAAATGTATTTTATTTTTTCTCTTAATCCGTTAAGTTTTGATTATGTACAAAAAAAAAATCCTTTCTTGGTACAGCTGAAAAAATACCACTTTTCTCCTTCAAGACAATTTGCATAATTTAGTTCATGGTGTACTAGCGAAAACACCTTTTTTTTTTTTTTTTTGACTTTCGTAGTCACTTTGAAATGGTCACTTTTTTCCTTCGAGACAATTTGCATAAATTAGTTCACGGTGTACTAGCGAAAACACCTTTTTTTTTCTTTGACTTTCGTAGTCACTTTGAAATGGTTATTGGTATTTTGCTTTCGAGTATACAGTGTTCAAATATCGACAATTTTGTAGTTACTTTCGTTTGCTTTTCTTTTTGTTTTTTTGTTTTTGTTTTTTTTCGACCTTGATAAGTTTTCGCGTAAATTATTTTCGAATACTGTTATATATATATATATATATATATATATATATATATATGTATGTATGCATGTGCATATATATATGTATGTGCATATGTACGTATGTGTACATATATATGTATGTGTACATATATATATATATGTATGTATGTATGTGTACATATATATATATGTATGTATGTATATATGTATGTATGCGTACATATATATATATATGTATGTATGTGTGTATATATGTATGTATGCGTACATATATATATATATGTATGTATGTGTGTGTATATATATATGTATGTGCATATATATATGTATGTGCATATATATATATATGTATGTACATATATATATGTATATATATATGTATGTACATATATATATATATATGTATGTGCATATGTATATGTGCATATTATATATATATATGTGCATATTATATATATACATATATGTGTATTATATATATATACATGTATGTGTATATATATGTATGTATGTTCATATATATATGTATGTATGTGCATATATATATATATGTATGCATGTGCATATATATATGTTCATATATATATGTATGTATGTGCATATATATGTGCATATGTATGTATGTGCATATATGTGCATATATATGTGCATATTATATATATATATTTACATATATATGTGTATATATATGCATATATGTATGTGCATATATATATGTGCATATATATTTATGTGTGTGCATATATATGTGCATATATATGTATGTATGTGCATATGTATGTGCATATATATATGTGAATATATATGTGTATATATATGTGCATATATATATTTGTGCATATATATATGCGCATATATATATCTGCAGATATATGTGCATTTCATATATCTATGTGCATATATATATGTATGTGCACATATATATGTATGTGCATATATATATATATGTGCATATATATATATATCTATATACATATATGTATCTATGTGCATATATATATGTATATATATACATATATATGTATATATGTGCCTATATATATATGTATGTATATATGTGCATATATATATATATGTATGTATATATGTGCCTATATATACATATATTTATGTATGTATGTGCCTATATCCATATATTTATGTATGTATGTGCATATATATATGTATGTATGTGCTTATATATATATGTATGTATATATGTATGTATATATGTGCCTATATATATATATGAACTCTTTTTCTGGGTCAACGGCCAACTAGCACCGTGTATATTTATGTGTGTGTGTGTGTCTGTATGTGTGTTGGGGTGGAGGGGACTCTCGTAAGCCGTGGTGAAGGCAACCTTTCTAGGAGAAGCAAATCTCTGATTTAAAAAACCATAAAGCGGAAGACCATTACCCGCATTAAGCTGGTCTGCAGTTTAATTTGTTGCTGGCTATCTTGCTTGTTGCTGGATCTCAACATTTTGAACCGAGAGAGAGACTTAGCTGTCGTACAAAGCTAAGACTCTGTAACATCATATTTGTATAGATACTCCCTCAGGCATTTGGGCTCATGGATTTTAAATGTCTGAGGGAGTGGCACTCGTCTGACAAGACGTTGCAATCATCATATATATATGTATGTATATATGTGCCTATATATATATGAATGTATGTATGTGCCTATATATATGTATTTATGTATGTATGTGCATATATATATGTATGTATGTGCATATATATATGTATGTATGTGCATATATATATATATATATATATATATATATATATATATATATATATGTAGTAGAGATTTAGATGGCTATCACAATGCGAGGAATGAATTATTATTATGATAGCCTTCTAAATCTCTACTACATACCTATCCCACACAATGCTTCAAGTTAACTACATATCAATCCTATAAATATATATGTATGTATGTGTGTATATATATATATATATATATATGTATGCGCATGTATATATATGTATGCGCATATATATGCATGTATGTGCATATATATATATGTATGTATGTACATATATATATGTATGCATGTGCATATATATATATGTATGTATGTACATATATATATGTATATATGTGCATATATATATACATATATATATGTGTATCTGTGTGCATATATATATGTATGTATGTGCATATATATATATGTATATATGTGCATATATATACATATATATGTGTATCTATGTGCATATAAATTTGTGTATGTATGTGCATATAAATTTGTGTATGTATGTGCATATATATATGTAATGTATGTACATACAAATATATATATATATATATATATATATACATAAATTAATAAATGCTGAAAATTTTATTAAAATTGTTCGATGCTTGTGATTTTTTTAAGTAAATTTTGCACATGCTCACACAAATACATGCTTAAACAATCTTTGGGTCTTGGAACCCATTTTATTGGTTCTAATAAGCCATAATTTTCAAATAAATGATCAAGTAACTCATCTCTTATTAGGTTTCTGTCTATCACTCTCTTCCCGTGTCTTTGTATGTTGATTCAACTGCACTTTGATAGTTTTAATGTCTTTTTTTTTTTTTAAGTCTGACTTTCTCTCTTTAATTTACAGAGTCTAAATTTATCAGAATTATCTGACACGGTTGTGTGTTCATTCATGTAAATAATTTACGTGACTGAAATAGTAATTAATTACGTAAATATATATTTCACTTTTATTTTTTTAACAGGTGAAAATGGTGAGAGAACAAGACGCCGCATTGAAAGTAACAACCGACCTTCGCAGAACGGGTCGTACCATAATCAGGCTTATCAACAAACCCCAGTGAAATCCAGAGCGAGGCTTTCTCAGAGGAGCGTCAAATCATCTTATCTGAATAAAGAATCGAGCAGTCCTGCTGGTTCTGATACTCGGTCGCAAGACAATGATAGATTACGCCATAGACAGAAAAAGCCGGTCTCGCCACAACCAGAAGAGTCGGACTCTGAATCTGAAGATGAAGTTGAAAGGGTTTCGATCGGTTTAAATACAGATCCTGAAATGACCGATCATGGAGTCCAATGTGATGCAGAAGAAGAAGAACCTGAACAAACGCTGTCCAAACCATCAACTGTTCAAACATCTGTTGGTGTCGACAGCAGCCCGATGATAAATTCTCAGAGGAATTCACCTAGACCCAAACAGCATTATCGACCGCCTTCTTACGAGGAAGCAGTAAGCGACACAGAATATCCGGTAGTGAATACCGGTCAGTCGAGACCATCTTCAAAAAACCAAACTCGATTGCCATATGTCCATTACAGCAACCCTACTTTCCATCGTCCGGAGCCTGTATATTCTTTGAACCCAGAACGGCCACCATATCACGCAGGTCATTCACATCATAATCCGCTTCCTCGGATAGGAGATGATAACCACATTCCTATTTATTCGTATTTGGTCAATCGAGGATACCATATTGATGACCGACAGAGTTCTGGAGATTTAACAAGTCACCGTTCCGATTCCAGAATGGGGCACACAGATGATTCTGATTGCCCAGCTAATTTGGATTGTGGTGTTGAACTGATGCGGCGCTAATTTGAACCGAGGATCTGTTTCCGTTGAAATGATTCAAGGCATTCCTAAATTTTAAAAAATGTTATTTTAAAATTAATTTTTTAATCCTGTCTTTTTCCTTTTATTTTATTTAATGTTTTTTTTATATATATATTTTTTTTTACTTTTTCTCATTTTTTCCTATTGTTTCAAAAAATTAAAAAAATAAATAAAAATTTCTGAACTTTAGAAAATCGTTGGCCATTTTCAGCAAAATTTCACGACAACAGAACTGTTGATCACAAAAAAACAAAACAAGAACATTTTCTCAGGATTTTATCTATTGTCTGTTCTCCACGTGTTGAGAATTCTTTGATTCTTTAATTAATGGCCAGCACCTGGCCATTAATCTATTGAACATTCCAATTGGTCAGTAATGGCCATTTAAAACTGACCAAATTCCAAAACGTGTTTATATACTTTTTTTTAAAAAAGAATGCTTCTGCATCGACGAGTTTTTAATTATTTTTTTTTATAAATTTAACTTTTTCCCTCTTTTATTAAAAAAACTAGCAGGCCCCTGACATTGCCTGATCATAAAATATTTTATTTTAATTCATACAAAAACTGAGACATGCGCGAGTATTATGTTTTTCTAAACAGTTCACTTCTTGTATGTAAAAAAAAAAGCACTTGAGCTGAGATCGAAACCAAAACCTAAAGATAGTGAGTCAAATACGATAATCATTAGGCCAGCTTGACACGATATTTATAAAGTGTTTTCAAACTGGATTATTCTTAACATAAGGAATCTGTCATGCGAACCATTTATGCATGTGCACTTGTGAAACAGTTGACAAACAGATAAAAATCCGATGACCCCCCCCCCTACCACCACCACTACATACCAATTTTTCAATTTTTACCTCTTAGCAGCCCTTTTTTCTGGATGAAAACCAATTAAAGTTTTCCACATGTCTGAATCCCCTATATTCCAAATTTCAATCAGTAGATCAAAAATTCGTTAAGTATATAGATTGAGAAGTGTCCTCACACACACACACACACACACACACACACACACACACACACACACACACACACATACCCACACACATTCCCACTTTTATAGATTGGGGAACTTTACAAAACATTTATCCATTTTCAACAAGTTCCCTTTCTTCTAGAAAGGTGGGATCCCTCTACCGTGTTAGAAAACTACTCACACCTGAGAGTATCCTGTATCTCTACAAAGCCATTATTTACCTCTGCATGGAATATTATTGTCATATCTGAGCTGGTGCACCAACCCACAATCTCTCACTTTTAGACAGGGTTCAAAATAGTCTCCAATCTAATCGGCTTTGCACTATCAACCAACCTCTGTCTCATTGCTGTAATGTTGTAACCTGTGTCTGTTTTGCAAGTATTTTAATGGAATGTGCTCTGATGAACTCCTAGTACTTGTACCTGCTAGACTTTGGAATTCCTTCCCTGTTTCATGATCACAAATAATAGCCCCTTCGGTCCAAGTGGCAATACACCTTGGTTGGGGTTAAAAAAAAAAATTGTTTATTTTTGTTTATCTTTATTTTTTTTAGTTTTAGTATATATCTTGTAACTGGTGCTATCGGATCAGGCTGTCTGAAGATATTGGCTTCCTGAGACAAAATTCACCTAACATTGATGCTTTTTGTTTTTCTACTTCCTTTTGCAAAACTTAATTATGTTCTGCAAAACCAAAACCAAAAACAACAAACCACCTTTTCCCCATTTTCCTTCTTTCTCTTTCTATCTCCTCTGCTTCCTGACTGGTTTCCTAACTTAAAAGGTACCAAATATTAATACTGTAACCCTTTTCCCTCCCCTATTGTAAAACTCATTCATGTTCTGCAGGGCAGCAAACAAAACTGGAAAAAGAAAATCCACTACAAACTAGCGATCGAAGATACAAAGACCTTGAAGAATAAAACCTTCTACAAAATAATTGGATGCAGCATGAATACTATTTCCAAAATAACTGGATTCGGCATTAAATAAGTCGAGAAGGGTTGATATGCTGTAAAACAAAACGACGAAACCAAACCTGTCTTGTAAACATGCAGTCATTGATTTAAAAAAAGGATGTTAAATCCTAATCTTTCAGGATTTTATCAATTTTCATGTCCCCCCCCCCTCTCCAAGAATTCTTGGCTTTTTATTCCCTATAATTGATCAGAATGAACGAGTTTAAACTTTTTGCAAAGTTAAATATATAGAAATTAACATACAGCTGTTTTGATGAATCACGACTCTTCAGTGTAGCTTGACATGCCAAGTGTTTTATACTGAGATCAGAAACCTGTCTGGTTAGCAGCCGGGCTTCTTGCCTCTAAACACTACAAAGGGAAATTATAAAATTATTACATTTGTTTTTACATTTGCATTATCAACTACCGAGAGTGCTCCACTCTTTTACAAAGAGATATACTTTATGCTAAATCGCAATCATTTATTCCCTTACTAAAGAGCTTAACTCAACAATAATAAATTTGGCTTATCTGAATATTTTACTGCAGTTTCTGGGTATGTTCAATCTTCGCAAATTGTTTTAATACAATTCCTGAATGTTTGTATGCATTGGAATACAAATTAAAATGTATAAAACAATTCCAAAGATTGGACAAACTCAGAAACTGCAGTAAAATGTTCAGATAAACCACATTTATTCTTGTTATAAAACTATCTGATTAATATTGAGCACTTTTATATGTACAAAGTGTGTGGTAACAATTTTGAGAAATTGATTTTTATTTTATTGAACAAAAATACTCGTCCCAGTTTAAGAGTGAACCCTGTACATAAAATATATAAACATCCCACATTTCGACCCCTTATGTCTAGCAGCTGTGTTCTAAAATTAATAATGATCAGTTAATTAGTTTAAGAGTGAACCCTGTACATAAAAATATATAAACATACCCATCCCACATTTCGACCTAGCAGCTGTGTTTTAAAATTAATAGGTCCTGGATATGACCTTATACTATATCCAATGGTGAGGCCTCAGCTTGCTTGGGGAGTGTGGAGCCACCCCTTAATTGCCATTGCTCTCAGGTCCACTCTGGTAGTACCTGTTAGGGTCCCAACTATGGGTTAAATAGAAACTGACTTAAAAAAAAGAATGACTGAATATATTCTATTAAAAACTTTTTCTTCAAAATCACTGGATTCGACATTAAATAACCCGAAAAGGGTTGATATGCCATAAAACAAAAACAACCAATCAACCAACTAAAATTAATAATGACCAGTTAATTAGTTTAAGAGTGAACCCTGTATATAAAAATATATAAACATACCCTTCCTCCTACGTTTTGTGATTCCTGAACATATAAATATATAAACTTGAATTTATCAAGGTAAATATATATATATATATATATATATATATACACACACATTACTCCTCTAAAATCGATTCTAAATTTTAAGGACTCCTTACAAAAAACAAAATGGAGTTGCTATGATTATAAATCATTTATAAATTATAAAGAAATGTTGCAGATTTTTTTTTTTATTTTTATATATATTCCTTTTTAATAATAAAACTTTTCATTGAAATTCCAACTTCTGATATTAAAATATTTTGTAAAAAAAGTAAAATTTTTCCAATCAAATTTAAAAGAAAATTTGTTAGATGCTTGGATGAGAATTGATAACTTGGATTTATCTGACAGCAATTATACGGTATAGTTAACAAGAAAAGAGGGAGTGAAGAAAAAAACAGACAACAAATAATTGTTACCAAATGCAAGTGAATTTGTTACGTAGTTGGTCTGGGCAAATAACAGGACGATTATTATGATTATTATTCGATGAAATGTTGCATCCCTCTGCCTGTTCACAAAGAATTTTAATGATGAATGCTCTGACGAACTACAAGCATTTGTACTTCCCCAACGTGAATACTCCCAACAAACCCGACAAGTAGCTAAGTCCCACCCCTTCACAGTAGAGATTCCTAGGTGTAAGAAGGCCTTCTATTCCAATAGTTTCTTCCCCAGAACTGCTAGACTTTTAAACTTTCTTCTGGGATTCTGCTTTCCCAACTGTACTGATATGCAGAAGTTCAAATGTAATGTGAACAAACATCTTTCTACTCATCTCCCTTCATAATACCCCTGCAACTTATGTCCCCGATAGTAACCCCCCACTTCAAAGTGGCACTGTGCCTTGTTTGGGATGAAAATTTAATAAATAAAAGAAAAAAAAAATTGCTATTTGTAAAAATAGAAACAGAAATAAATGTTATCAAGGCAAAAGGTATTCACAGATAAAATTATTTATGTTAAAATAGTTTCCAAAAATGTTAACTTAATGAAAAGCAATGTTTATTTTCATAACGTAAACAAAAATATGTGATGAAGGTGGATCATCCAATTTGTGTCGTTGGTCACGAGGAGTTAATGAGGTAACAAGATAGTTTAGAGATACATGTAGGGAGTTAATCTTAATGGACAGACACGGAAGTCAGCAGGGGGGGGGGGAATATCAAAATGTTGACTTGTACAAAGAGAAAAGGGACCCAGTGTGGAAATAAATGATTATAGCCAAATATAATTCACGTATTGGCATTTCCCTTTTCGAATGAAAGGCATCTTTAATTTTAGGAAGCACAAAAGAAACATTGTGAAGATATGTCTTTTGCTGGTAATCCCGCAGACAATGCTATCTGTCTCTTTGGTAAAGACTGTCTGTGTAAGTTGTCATTGTCAATAGTTGTGTTACAACAAACAGTTATAAAAACACTAGAGGCGTTCAATAGACATTATATGCACATTCAAGGAACTCGACGATCACAATGTTAAAACAATATATATATATATATATATATATATATATATATATATATATATATATATATATATATATATATATATGAGCAAACAGTTAATAAAATATGTTAAAACTGTTTGCTCATATTATAAGCTCTATTTCCTATTTGGTTTTATCAAGCTTTTACATCTGCCTGAGATAATTTTATAAATATTAATTCTTTAATATTTATAATATACTTTAATTTTACCATCTTGGATCATTTTGGTAAATTTAATTGTAATTTTTATTTTATATATATATATATATATATATATATATATATATATATATATACGAGCAAACAGTTAATAAAACATGTTAAAAAACACTTTGAAAAAGAGTTAAAAACATATTTAATCTGAAAAGGAAACACTTGATAAGTGGATAGTCCTTAATCCGCGGAGTTTCGAAGAAATACTTTCCTTCTCATCAGAGGGTAGGAATTAGCAAAATGCGGGATCGGATTTTGCATGCAAAAGTATTTGATGAAACAACAAGTAAGTCAAAGATCTTACTTGATAACAAAAAAAATGAAGCAGAGGGAATATGGTGAAGAAAAAGGTGATTACACGTGAATGGATAGTCTGGTGGAAGATAATAATCCAGTGATGGTAAAATCCAAATATATAACTTCAAGAAAGTTAATTGAATTTCCATTTGCACAAGTAAAATCCAAGGAAATCCCGTAATTGGAAGAATTGTAATTTTTATTTTATATATATATTGTTTTAACAAAATCAAGACATCAAAGAATGGATTGATAGCAATAAATAGTGTATTCATCGTTCGTTACAATTGTTTCAAGACCATTCGGACAAATTCAAACCCTATATCGTTCGAAAATTTTCACAAGAACGGCCTCTCATCAGACGTTTTGTAAAAACACTTTTACAATGAACAATGTGGAATCCAATTCTTTTTTAAGGAAAATTATGAGAAAATATTTTACCTACATCTCTTCCTTCCAAGGTTTTTTTAAAGATTTTTATATTTACTTATTTTTGTATCTCTATTTTATATATATATATATATATATATATATATATATATATATATATATATATATATATTACAAAGGAGTTACCAATATCAAGGTCCGGAGGCCACTCGAAGACAAGGGTTAATGAGTGTATAATAATCAATGAGAAACTGTCATAGTAATCGTTAATAATGGGAATTGGGTAAATTAGATTACTTAAGAGGATGACTCATCAAGAACTTGTTTACGTTGGACTTGAAGATGACCATATTGTAGTCAGTTGGAAAGCAGGAAAACAGAATAGAGTTCCACAGGCGTGCAGTTCTAAGAAAGAATCTTTGTTCATGGAATCTATGTTTAGGCTTAGCCACAGATAATGAGTGAGGAAATTATTGATAGTGGTTTCAGCTAGACGAGTGTTTCGTATATGTTGTGCGAATCCGTTGGGGGAAGGGGGGGGGGGCACACCCGGTGCAAAGTTTGCGAATTAGAATAATTTTATGTTTTTTTTTTTAATAGAAATCACTCCAGACAAGGCATAAAGCCACTTGCTATAAGGAGTTAAAAAAAATATACATATATCTACACATCACAACGTTAAAGAGACATCAGTTATATATATAACTGATGTCCCTTGTAACGTTGTGATGTGTAGATATATGTATATTTTTTTTAACTCCTTATAGCAAGTGGCTTTATGTCTTGTCTTGTTTATATACACTCACTCGCTATATAACAAACTTACTTTTCTACTTACCTGTATAATTTGCATGTATGCTGCACAATTTATTATTTGTCCATTTTTATTGTCACTATCACTTAGCCAAGCAAATGCCGTTTCCATTATGACTGCAAATTTCAGTCTTAAAAGCTGATGATGATGATAATAATAGTAATAATAATAATAATTATTATTATTATTATTTTTATTAAAATGATGATGCTAATGATGATAATAATAATGATAATAATAATGATTATTATTATTATTATTATTATTATTATTATTATTATTATAATGATGATGATGATAATAATAATGTTATCGAAGAGATGGACAGTGCTGGAAATCTGGAGAGACTTGTTGTCACTCAGCTTCTAGGGAACAATAATCTGAGTGGCAAGCATCTTCAAAAATAGACTTACAACCCTCCTCCCCATTTACACCATCCCCACCAAAAAGAAAAAACATTTTTGTAATAAAATAACAGCCATGATGGAAACCACACACATTTGACGATAATAAGTGGATAAATCACACAATCAGTAAGCACACATAAAAACTTATGCAGATATACCAGGTGAACTAAGTGCAAAATAAATACAAACAATGGCACTTAAAGGGACAGTTAGAATCTTAAAAAGATCTCTCAGTTAACGGGAGAATGTCTGGCATTTGTTAGAATGCCCCATTCCCAAAAAACAAAGTAATAAGAAAATTAAAACAAAAAATAAGTAAAAAATAATTTTTCTTGCGTTTGGTAACAGTTATTTATTGTTTACTTTTTTTCTACAGCCCTTTTTTCTTGTTACCTATATTGTAAAATTGCCATTTTGCCTGTTATTCTCATTTTGGTCATTATATTACAGAATTGTTATGTCAAGCTATGAAATCTGTATGGAATTTGAAAATGACTTATGATAATACTTCAGAGATCGGGTTTGTATTACTGTACACATAGATTCGAAAACGTTGTCAAAAAACAAATATATAACAAATAAATGTTATCAAAGGCAAGATAAGTTACTTTTCTACCAAACTGGATATATTTTTCGTGTTTTTATTCAATGTAACATGTTTATTCAGCTCGAAAACCATACAGTGTTTACCGATGTATTAGAACATTCAAGATGGCGTCTGATTCTCTCTTTAACACGGTAAGTTTGGGAAAAGGTGTTATGAATAAAAAACCGGTTAAAATACTGTTAAAAACTCGCTCAATATATGTTACCGTGACATAGGTTGACATATATTTGGCGGGTTTTTAATAGTATTTTGTATAGTTTTTTTTATTTATAACACCTTTTCCCAAACTTACGGTGTTAAAGAGGGTGTGAGACGCCATCTTGAATTTTCCAATACATCGGTAAACACTGTATGTTTTTCGAGCTGAATAAACATGTTACATTGAATAAAAACACAAAAAATATATCCAGTTAGGTAGAAAAGTAACTTATCTTGCCTTTGATAACATTTATTTGTTATATATTTGTTTTTTGACAAATATTTCGAATCTATGTGTACAGTAATACAAACCCCAGAGATCTTTGCCACGTTCTTGAAAACAAAATTCCATCAATTATCACAATATTGGGCCAGTCATTCAGCTTTCACGAGCAGTATGCCAGTGTCAACCCATATCTGGACAGCTCATCTCTTTTGTGGCCATCCTCTAAACCTAAGTCTTGATTATATAGTTTGACTATAAAGTTCCCATGTTCAAAAAACTGCACCTGACCTGAAAAAGATGGGTGGTTACATCGGCGGAAACGTTGTGAATGTAATGAAAATGAGAATTAGTAGTCTCGTTACATTTTCTTTTTCAAAAGATGAAAAAAACTAAAAATGGATTTTTTTTTTTAATTTTCATCAGCAAAAATTGTAAAAAAAAAAAAAAAGTTATTTTTGTAATTAAATTTGTATAAAATAAAAAAAAATTCACCCTCAAAATATATTTTGTTATGAATTTTAAAGTATCCAAAAGTATAATTTAAAAAACAAAGAATGAATTAAAAAATTAGAAAATATGAACAAAATTTGGGATTGTTCGTTTTTTATAAAACATTTTTGATATTTGAAATTTAAATTATAAAAAAAAAAAATAACGCTGTCAGAAGTCGTACAATCTAAAAATATTTTTTTTATTCTTTAATTCTTTGGTGATGGACATCTTTATCAGAGAAAATAGGTGTTATCTGCAGGATTAAAAACAACAAAAGTATGAAATAACACGATCTTTTCCTGATCTACATTAATGATCTTCCAAATCACATTCTTACATCATTTGTAGACATTTTTGCTGACGACACTACCATCTATGGTAGCACATCTAAGATAGTAAACGACCAAGTTCTCTCCGATTCTCTCTCCTCTGATCTTGATCACGTTGTACAATGGGGAAAGGAGTGGCTGGTTACTTTTAATGCATCTAAAACCAAGCTTCTATCTTTACA
The DNA here is from genome assembly GCF_053919585.1 of Euprymna scolopes. NCBI lineage: Eukaryota > Metazoa > Mollusca > Cephalopoda > Sepiida > Sepiolidae > Euprymna > Euprymna scolopes. The sequence continues at coordinate 13,581,153 of NC_136521.1, read as the reverse complement.
TCCTCAACGTTCTGATCCCCATCTGGCATCAATTAAAATGAATGGCTCTCGTCTTGGGGAGGCCTCAAGTTTTGACAAGCTTCTGGGCTTGACCATTACTCCTTATCTTAAATGGAATACGTACATCAAATCTGTTGCCAAGGCCGCTGGAAAAATGGTCGGATCCTTCTATCGATCCAGTAGATATCTCACTGCAGATGCAATTCTCTATCTATATAAGAGCCAGATACGTCCAAGGATGGAATACTGTTGCCACATATGGGCAGGAGCTGCTAGAAAAGACTTGTCCTGCCTTGATAGGGTTCAAAATAGACTTCGTGGCCTGGTGGGAGATGTCCTTTTCTCTTCACTGCAACCTCTATCTCACAGAAGAAATGTTGCGAGTTTGTCTCTGCTTTATCGTTATTTTCATGGAAAGTGTTTGACTGAGCTTCAATCTATGGTCCCCCCTCGCCAAACTTTCACAAGAAACACTAGACTAGCTGAAAACATTATCAATAATTTTCCCCACTCTTTATCTGTGCCTAAACCTAAACATAGATTCCATGATCAAAGCTTCTTTCTTAGAACTGCACGCCTGTGGAATTGTCTTTCGTTTTCCTGCTTTCCAGCTGTCTATAATATGGTTGTCTTCAAGTTCAACATGAACAAGTTTCTGATGAGCCGTTCCACTTAAGTTAACAAATTTACCGAACTTCCATTACTATTGATTACTTTATTGTCCTTTTGACTACTCTACACTCTTTAACCCTTATCCTTGAGTGGCCTCTCGGCCTTGATAAGTGGTGACGCCTATGTAAAAAAAAAAAAAAAATATGGCTTTTAATGGATTTATTTTTTGGTCCCCCAACAAAGGAGGGATTGGGCCTAGTAATTCGCTCCTGTTCGTCTGTTTGCACTTTTCTCAACAACCACACCTTAGATTTTTTTTTAAATTTTGCACAAGCATTAGTCATGGTGAAAGTAAATTTTTATCAGAACTAATTTTTCAGGATAACTCTGATTGCACCCCCTCCCTAGTTTTATTCATAACCTTTCAAATCCAATTTTTCGCTTTAATGACAGACATAACTTTGTCACTGCAGTCAACACTCCCAATATACAGCTTCATCATGATCGACATGGCCAATGTCAAAAACATCATTTTGTACAATGACAAAGTTACATTATTCAGTCCAAGGATTCCACCAATGCATGGCAAGTTTTCCTTCTTTTGTCGATTCATCGCAATCATGTCATAAATGTTTCTTGCAGCCTTCTGTGTATCATGGCAATGTGCACCAACGAAAACAGTCTCTTTGCATAACATGCATCGCACAAGGTATGTTCCACTTTCACAGCATTCACCTTCCTTAACATAGCAGTGCTCTTCTATATCTTGGTCACTCTCACAGCCTTATTCATTCTCAGCTTGTTAATTGCTACTTGAATAAAATTGCTATCAGAACAGTAGCAGAAACTCACCATGAAGCAAAGAAACAGTGTACCTTGTATATAATGATGCTTTTCAGCTGTTTTCACTTGCGAAGCAATCCATTTCAGCTTCCAGTTAATGTCGGTTATCAGGAGAGAAAACAGGCCGTTTCAGGGCCTTCCTCTTCTTAGTTTATTCACTCGTAAACATGTATATAACCGTTTGTATCGTTTTGCTGTTGTTGTTGTTGTTGTTGTTGTTGTTGTTTTTTCCTGTGAGGTATTTCATTTTGTCCTCCAGATAATGTTGGGTCGTCGGGAGAGAATATGTACCGTTTCAGGCCTTTCTCACAACAGCTTTTTTGCATATCAGATTCCCCTCACTAGTGTGAGGCCTGATTAACTGAATTGCATTTAAACAAACTGTTCAATACAATAAAATATACTCGTTTTAAACACGAGTGTTACATGATGAAAACCACATTGACCCAGAACAACAAACAGATTATCACGGCTCGTGCAGTTCTCAAAAAGTGTGTTGTGAACTTGATTGGGTGGGTGATTATTATAAAAACTAGTGGGGGTGCCCGGTGTTGCCTGGGTGTCTGTTTTGGGGGGGAAAAAAGTGATAGTAGGCAGGCAGGCTCGAACCCATGACGCGAAGGTGGAAAAGAAGAGAGTGAAAGAAAAGCTCTCGTGTCTTAGCGTAGCGCTAAGACACGGGAGGAAGTGAAAAGCGTTCAAAAGTAACAATTAAAAAGTTGACTTGAAGTGAATAAGTTAAGAATCACGCAGGCGCAGAAACGAAAGTTGTCTGCAGGCCAGTTTCTACTGTATTTTGCTTCCCCATGATGTTGGGGAAAACTAACTCCCCCCAAAAAGGGGGAGCTCTCCAAATGAATAACAATTGTTTGATATGAAGGATTTCCCCAACGTTGATCAAAGCTAATTGCCTTCAAGACATCTCGGCCATGAAAGCCAGACGAGTCAATTTCCTTTGATTAGTTTTGCTTTATTATACGAAAAAGAGAATTTTATAAAAGTCGATCAAAATTAATGTAGAGATGACGTCCATTTGCAAATCGTAGATATTATAATCTAGAGTGTATATAAAAAATATTATAATCTAGGGTGTATATAAAAATATTATAATCTAGGGAGTATATAAAAAATATTATAATCTAGAGAGTATATAAAAAACATTATAATCTAGGGAGTATATAAAAAATATAATCTAGGGAGTATATAAAAATATTATAATCTAGGGAGTATATAAAAATATTATAATCTAGGGTGTATATAAAAAATATTATAATCTAGGGAGTATATAAAAATATTATAATCTAGGGAGTATATAAAAAATATTATAATCTAGGGAGTATATAAAAATATTATAATCTAGGGAGTATATTAAAAATATTATAATCTAGGGAGTATATAAAAAATATTATAATCTAGGGTGTATATTAAAAATATTATAATCTAGGGTGTATATTTAAAATTCTAAAAAATAGTAACGTTGTCAAGAGAGTCCCCCTCCCCAAGCCTTTCTCAGACATACAAAACGCGCGTGCCACTTTTGCCTTCTATATATATATACTAGTGGGGGTACCCGGCGTTGCCCAGGTGTTTAGAGGTATGTGTACTCTGGTGGGGGTGTGGGTGGGGGGGTAAATCAAAACAAAGGTATAAGCGAAGTAATCACCCTGTTTAAATATTATTTAAAAAATGTTAAAACTTAAAAAAAAACAAAAAAAAACTAATGTGAGGCAAACAAACGATGTTAAAATTTCTTAAAATCGGAAAAACAAAAACAAAGAAAGAAAAGCGAATCTGATGGAAAACCCCAGAAAAACAAACATTAAAACTTCGTTAAAAAATCTGAAAAATAAAAACAAAAAAAACACGTGAAAAATAGCTTAAAAAACCCTGTTTCAATATTAAACCTTTAAAAATCGAAAAAAAAAAAAAAAGGACATCTCACATCATGATTTGAACTCACAACCGTTAGATAAAGTGTGCAAAAAACCTGACACGTTACCCACTCGGCCAACAAAGAGCAATTGAAACACGTTTGAATTTATTTATTTAAGTATTAAAAACAGAATTGACATGTGCCCGCAATAAAAGTTAACTATGCTGATTCTATTTGACCTCATTAATGAGGTCAAATAGAAGTAGCGGAGTTAACTTTTGCTGCGGGACAGCTTTTGGGTTTGTTTACCCAACTTTGGCTGGTTGTTTCCCCAAAATGTTGGGGAGGGGGAAACCAGCTCCTCATTGTCCAGATTGAATAGCAATTGTCTGATATAAGGAATTTCGCCCTACATTGATCAAAGCTGATTTCTTCTGGACGTTCTCCAGTGCCGGAAACAATTCTAAGCTTTGAATTAGTTTCGGTTTTATACAAAAAGCTGAATGAACACACAACAAGTTGAAATAGCAATAACTTTGTAAAAATCGACGTAAATAACTCTAGACGCAACACACGTTCGCTAATCGTACATATTATGATCTAGGGGCTATATTAACAGTTCTAAGCGATAGTAACCCCACTGGGACCGTCGGCAAAAAAAGCCTTTTCGAGACATACAAAAAATGCGCGCACGCATTTGCCTTTTATATATATAGACTAGCGGGTTTGCCCGAGTGTTTGTAGGTATGTGTGTTTTTGGGTAAATGAAAACAAAAATCGTTGGTTGTTTAAAAAAAAAACGAGGCCTTGACGCGCAGTTGGAAAATAATAAAGTGTGAAAAAAAAAAGTGCGACTTGGCAGGTGCCTGTTTGTGACGAGTTAATGACGTCAACTTTGATTGTGGGACAGTGTTTTATTTACCGCGAGTCTGTTCGCTTCTTTTTTTATATGAAAAACCTTAATGCACATGCAGCAATCGAAAAATCTTGAATATTTATCTTTTGAAAGTCGGGCAAATTAAATAGACAGGCGACCCCGGTTGTAAATTCGTAGATATTATCATTTAGGCGTGATATAAAAAGTTTTAAGAAGAAGTGAGTCAACCGATCGCTTCTCAGAAAAAAGCCTTTGTTGGACATACACAAAAAGCGAACATACATACACACATTTTCGCTTTTATATTTATAAAAGACTAGCGAGGGGTACCCAGCGTTGCCCTGGTGTTTGGAGGTATGTATGGTTTTGAGTAAATCAAAACTCCGGGGGTGGGGGAATAAAAAAAATGTTTTGGTAGGTAAGTATGAGGATCGAACTCGAACCCTTGAGGCAAAGTTGGAAATTAAAGTGTGAAAAAAAAGAGTGCAATGTTAACCATTGGGCCACCGCAAGATGCTAACAGAAACATGTTTGAATTTATTTAATTACTTAAATTAGCAGGTGCACGTTTTAATGACAATGAGGTCAACTTTTGACTGTGGGGTAGCATTTCATTTAGTGCGGGAATGCTTTTTTTCCCCCCCCCCAAGAGGTTGAGAGTAGGGGGAAACAGCCCCAGTTGTCGAAATTGAATAGCAATTGTCTTCTGATATAAGGAAATAATATTTCCACATTGATCAAAGCTGATTGCTTTCGGACATTTCCGGCGATCGGACCAGGAAAATAAAGCAAGAGTAAGTGTCGCTTTTATTATAGGAAAAAGCCTAACCCACATGCGTCGAGCGAAAACTGTTGAATATTTATCTTCCCGAAGTCGAGCAAATTAAATAGACAGGCGAGCTCCGTTGTTAATTCTGAGATATTACGATTTACATGTGATATAAAAAGTTTTAAAAAGTTGTTAGGCGACTGACCGCTTCTCTGAAAAAAGCCTTTTGTAGACATACAGAAAAAGCGAACACACATACATACATACATTTTCGCTTTTATATGTAGAGATATAGATGATTTAACAAAGTGATAACCTTTAACCCTTTATGACCTGAATTATGATGTAGATGATTAAAAATATATTTATTGTTAATTTTATGACCGGAATTATGATATAGATGATTAAAAATATATTTATTGTTAATTTTATGACCGGAATTATGATATAGATGATTAAAAATATATTTATTGTTAATTTTAATTAGTTTAAGGGCAATGTTACTACGATTGACTTCAAATTGGAAAAATTATAAAGTTCAATAGTTAAACTACCACTGAGAATTTTTGCATTTCATTAACTTACCTTGATTATTATCCATTGTGATTGAAAAAAAGTGTTTATGACAACAAACCAAATCCTTCACTCTCTGAGACAGTTGGTGGCATACTGAATGTAAGCAATGGACAGTTGCAATCTGAAGGTATTTGGCATCTACCCATGGCGTGTTTGAATCAATTCCCATTTTATTTATGCCGTTATATTCATTTATTTACAGCTGAACGAATTAGTTCCACCAGGTCATAAAGGTTTAATGAAATCAGTATTACTCAAAGAAAAATTAATTTCTCGAACTAACGATGATATTATTATTATTATTATTATTATTATTATTATTATCATTATTATTATTATTATTATTATTATTATTATTATTATTATTATTATCATTATTATTATTATTATTATTATTATTATTATTATTTAATTAAGTGTTGTTTATTCAATATTTTCACAGATAAATTTATTTATTTTTATTTTTTATGAAAATAAAGCATCGTAGATGCTAACAATTAAAAAACATTTTAAAAATATTTCAGGAATATTATTAAAAAAGGCCCTAATGTCCATTAACCCTTTATGACTTTTTTTTTTTAATTTTCTTCCTTTGAAGATTATAACGCTGGATATGGGGCAGCCAAACCAGCTGTCAACATTGCTCTGCTTTTTATTGAAACCAACCGTGAGCTCTTTTTAGTATCCTCGTTGTTCCCTTAAGTGCAATTGTCTGGATCTCTTTTGCACTTGGTTCACCAGGAATATTAGTTAGGTAGGACTTCAGGTTCTTCTTCAGAAGCCCTGTGGCACCTATAATAGCTGGTATGGTTGATATCTCCTTAAGATTCCAGTTTCTTTTCATATCATACATGAGACATTGGTATTTGGTCTGTTTCTCTCTTTCAGCTCTCTTCAGACCCCCATCATTAGGGACACTCACTTACACCCAAGGTTGAAAGTCTCTCTGACTTATTCCATATAACAAAGTCAGGTTTCACAGCAACATTTTTAAGGAAGGTGGCTGTAGGGATTACATGGTTGTAATGTATGGTATATAAGTCATTTCCAACTATTCTTTCAGGTTGATGTTCCCATGTTTTGCTGCTACATTGGATGTTTAATATTTTACAGATGGTCCAGTGGAGGTTCTTACATACTCCATCATGTCTCGCTGTGCAGTAGCCATCCCTTAAAAGAACCTTGCAACTTGATACCAGATGACACATACTTTCCAATTCCTTGTGATGTAGATGATTAAAAAGATATTTATAAATGTTAATTGGTTTAAAGTGATTTTATGATTGTCTTCAAACTGGAAAAAATTATTAAGTTCAATAAACTACAACTGACGATTTTTTCATTTCACAAACTTATCTTACGTCAACAAAAGTTTCATCTATTTGTTCCAGATATTGATGATGTGAGACTCTAAGAAAGCAATCCATGCCATGAATGTGTGTGTGTGTGTGTGTGTGTGTGTGTGTGTGAGAAGTAAAGATACATTATTCAATTCCTGGCGAAAGTTCATTAAGAATGCTGGTTATGTAGAAAAATATATTCTGGAGTACAAAATGTTACTTGCCTTAATGATACTACTTCTGTCTTTGTAGCTCTTCAACTTTTTAAGTTAAAAAAATGGGAGGCTTTACTTTTGTGACGACTCTCATTAACATTTTCGTGGTTATCCTCTTGATCTCTATAAAATTTTCTTTTTGTGATTTAACACAGCTACAGTATGGTAGCCAGGAAATCTGTTCAAACCACATCAAAAGAAGAATTTGTCAATTTAGTTCAGTTGTGATTCGACAAAATCCATAAAAAAAATTGGCCTTTCATTAACCCTTTATGACCTGAATTATGACGTAGATGATTAAAAAGATATTTATTAATTTTAGTTATATTATTTTTAATTGGAATTCATTATTGAGATGAGTATCATTTATTAATTTATTTATTGCAGATTATTATCCTTATCCTTCTTGGCTGTTGTTTCACACTCCCTACATTGTATAATAAACAGATTTAGTAAGTGGTGGCTGAAGGATCAATCCACCAGAAGGACAACAAACGCAACATGACTGGGTTCTGGATATGACCTTAAATTATATCCGATGGTGAGGCCCCAGTTTGAGGGCTTTGGGAAGTGTGGAGCCACCCTTTAATTGCCATTGCTCCCAGGTCCACTCTGACCCGGAGTGGTAGTTCCTGTTAGGGTCCGAACTGTGGGTTAAATAGAAACCGACTTGAAAAAAAAAACAAATATATTCTATTAAAAAACTTTTCTTCAAAATAACTGGATTTGGCATTAAATAACCTGGAAAGGGTTGATACATGTTAAGTTTTGAGACATTGTGTTGAACAAAGATGGCGGCGTAGTTCAGATCAGTAACCAAGATGGCGGCCAAGAATCAAATGTGGTCCATGGCGTAGTTAACGGCGAACTGATTGCATCCAAAATTCGACAATTTTTATAATAATTTTGAAACGTTTTCATTGGTTGTTTAGCACAGTCGTTGGTTATAAAAATGATTGGCGAATCCATTCGTCTCATACCCCCATTAGGAGTCAAAAACAGTTTATAATATGCCACAAAAAAACAAAAACAACCAACCAACTCATTTTTCTTAGTTGTTGTTTCTCGACGTTTCGGCCAATTATTGCTCTGTCCTTCATCAGCTGGTAACCACAACAGGATAGAAACTCCGAATCTCCTAATTGCATTCTCAGCAATTACTGCCTTCCATAGTTGTTGTCATCTCACCACGTTTTGGCCAAGTAAGCCTCTGGCCGGCTTTGGGTAGGATTGAAATCGCTATCTTCACACAATTTTCACAAAGAACCTTACTTGGCCAAAACATGGTGGGACAACGACTATGGAAAGGCAGTAATTGCTGAGAATGCAGTTAGGAGATTCAGAGTTCCTATCCGTTGCAGTTACCACCTGACGAAGGCCAGAGGAATAGTTGGCCGAAACGTTGTGAAACAACAACTAAGAAAAATGAGGATAATAGTCCGCAATAAATAAGTTAATAATTTTAGTTAGTTTAAAGTGATTCTATGATTGTCTTCAAACTAGAAAAATTATGAAGTTCAATAAACTACCACTGACGATTTTTTCATTTCATAAACTTACGTCAACAAACAAAATCCTCCACTCTGAGACAGATGGTGGCATACTGAAAATAAGCAAAGGACAGTTGCGATCTGGAGGAATCTAGCATCTACCCAGATACTTAACTAATATGTACAAGGCGTGTTTGAATCAATTCCCACTTTATTTATGCTGCTATACTCATTTATTTAAGACTGAACGAATTAGTTCAACCAGGTCATAAAGGGTTAAACTCAAACGTTTTATGAAAATTAAACACCATAAATACTTCTAAGTTTTTCTTTTGCCATTAAAGTCATAAATAATTATTTTTTGGTCTGAACCTTTCTTAATGATTATTTAGATTTTCTATTTTCTTAATGTTTTCAACGTTTTCAACAGTTTTTTTTATAAACTAAATTATCCATCTACTTTAATCATTACGTTACTTTCCTGTTCCATAGAAAATTTTTGCAAAATAATGCAAAGGCATTTCTAATTCAAAACAAGTAAAAGATGAGACAAAAAATCCAATTGCAAATTATTTAGGACCTCTATCCAGTCTGACGGAACAAGTGCATGCTACCCCCGTGACGTAAATAAAGCATTTTATGAAATGTTGAAATTTAAATCCCATAAATACTTCTAAGTTTTGCTTTTACTCTTAAAGTTATAAATAACTTCTTTTTGATCCGTGTCTCTAAATTCCAATATTTTATGATATATATCTATATCTATATATATATATATATCTATATATATATATATATTTTTTTTTTTTTTTACATAGGCGTCACCACATTATCAAGGCCCAGAGGCCACTCAAGGATAAGGGTTAAAGAGTGTACAGTAGAAATTGGTCAATATAGTAATCATTAGTAATGAAAATTTGGTAAATTTGATAACTTATATGGAACGGCTCATCAAGAACTTATTTACTTTAGACTTGAACACAACCATATTGTAATCAGCCGGAAAGCAGGAAAACGGAAGACAATTCCACAGGCGTGCAGTTCTAAGAAAGAAGCTTTGTTCATGGAATCTACGTTTAGGTTTAGGCACAGATAAAGAGTGGGGGAAATTATTGATAGTGTTTACAGCTAGACGAGTGTTTCTTGTGAAAGTTTGGCGAGGGGGGACCATAGATTGAAGCTCAGTTGAACACTTTCCATGAAAATAACGATACATCAGAGACAAACTCGCAACATCTCTTCTGTGAGATAGAGGTTGCAAGGAGGAGAAAAGGACATCTCCTACGAGGCTACGAAGTCTATTTTGAACTCTATCAAGGCAGGACATATATATATATAGATATAGATATAGATCATAAAATATAGATATATAGAGATATAGATATAGATATAGATATAGATATATAACTTAAAACTAATTAATTCTTCTGGCAGTTTTTATTTTCTCTAGGCAATATTGTACATATCTTTTTGTAATTTCATAAAACAAGATGGCTGAACTTTCTGGGCAGCGATTTCAAAGTTTCACCTTGAGTGGTGATGCAAATAAGATTAATTCTCTAATGTAGAAAAAAAAAGAAAAACAAATGATTAAAGAACTGATTTTGAAAAACAATAAATTTAATGATTTACAAAATATTCTTTATTTCCAATTTTTTATGACAAATTAAAAAAAAAAAATTTTTTTTTTAACAAATCTCTTAAGAATATTGTTTCTCTTTTCTTTTCTTTTCTTTTTTTTTTTTTGCTTTTCAGAGAATTCTCTTATTTTCTCTTCAGGAAGCAATAATCAGGGTTAGGAATTAAAGTTGAATTCAAAGGCAGCAGCTTATATAAGTCTTGGGGATGATGGTCTAAGACGAGCCTATCAGAATCAATCCTCTGACAAGATGTGGACGACATGTACGTGCCTGAAAAATATAAAATAATTATTAGCAGCCATAACAACGGTACACAATGTCCTTATTGCAAAATATATTTATATTAGAGACTGGATGAGTAAATGACTGGTCAGATGTTGTCGATCTTTAAAGCAAGGCCTGCTAGACTGTGGAAATTAATAGAGAAGGATATAACAGAGAGAGAGAGAGAGAGAGAGAGAGAGAGAGAGAGAGAGAGAGAGAAAGAAGCATCGTTCCGAATGATAAAATAGATGGTTTTCAATTGTTCAACTTGAAAAGAATTGTTCAACTCCAAAGAATCAAGAGAGATATTCTAGCGCATACTTACTTAATAATCCCATCGGATTTGGCAGAGGTTTCAGGACGGTAAAATGCACCGTAAGCAAACCTGCATTCTCCGTCTTCTTGTACACTGTCAACCGCAAGTATTTCTTTATGTTTAGAACGGTTTTATTTTTATTGCTAACGTTGAACGTTTTTTCATTCTTGGTCAAAGTTTCAGGTGTGATTTCAGCCAGAACTTTACGTTTCTTTTTGATGACCAGTCTCTGGAAGGCCGCCATGCAATTCGAAGGGGAAGTTCTCATCAGGTAGCCATATATGTAGATATCTATAAAACAAATATAAGTAAACGAAAACAAAAGATTTTACAATAATATTAAAGTGTCACCTGTTTCAGGATGATTCAGTAAAATTAGTATATTTTAATAGTTTTATACACAACTGATATAGTCGAAGATCCTGATACCCCCGAGAATGGATTACAGTCCGTAAAAGATGCTTGAAAGTGATAACTAGTCAGAGATTAAGTTAGTGTTGATACTCCTGTTGTGTAGTGGGTACTTATTGGGGACACATATATAATGGGGACTCAAAACAAAGATGGCATTTATATATACTAGCGGGACCTGTGGAAATTCAACAGAGGCATTTTTCACAATAACATTTATATATATTACACACATGACGACGATGTGACAATTCTTGGGGACTTCGTCCCATGTGGCATCAATTGAAATGGATGGCTCTCGTCTTGGGTAGGCTCCATGTTTTGACAAGCTTCTGTGATTGACTTTTACTCCTGATCTGAAATGGAACACGTACATCAAATCTGTTGCCAAGGTCGCTGGAAAAATGGTGGGATCCTTCTACCGCTCCAGTAGATATCTCACTGCTGATGCAATTCTCTATCTATATAAAAGCCAAGTACGTCCAAGGATAGAGTACTGTTGCCACATTTGGGCAGGAGCTGGTAAAAACAGCTTATCCTGCCTTGACAGAGTATAAAATAGACCGTAGCCTAGTGAGGGATGCCCTTTTCTCTTCCCTGCAACCTCTCTCTTACAGAAGAGACATTGTGAGCCTATCTTTGTTTTATCGTTATTTCCATGGCAAGTGCTCGTCTGAGCTCCAATCTCTGGTCTCCCCTCGTCAATCTTTCATGAAAAACACCCATCTAGCTGAAACCACTGTCAATAATTTTCTCCACTCTTTATCTGTGCCTAAATCAAAATGTAAATTCCATAAACAAAGCTTCTTTCTTAGAACTGCAAACCTGTGGAACTCTCCTCCGTTTGCCTGTTTCCTACCTGACTACAACTTGGATGTCTTCAAGTCCAACATAAACAAATTCCTTAAGTAATCCAATTTATCAAATCTCCATTACTAACGATTAATACGATATTATCCCATTGATTACTGTACACGCAATAAACCTTATCCTCGAGTGGCCTCCGGGCCTTGATAAGTGGTGACTCCAATGTAAAAAAAAAAAATAATAATGATGATAAAACATATTTACCTTTTCAGTTAGTGGAATGATAACACGAACACAAACAGTTACAAAATGATTTCTGTATTCCTCAGCCGACTGATTAAAGATGTCCGGGATTCAAGTCTTTTGACTACATGGTCTTCTCTCCCCCTCCCGTTCACCTCTAAGGGGATCAGCTCCACTAAGTCGCTATCCGATTCTCGTCTGTGACTGTCTGATTCCTATCTCTCTAACTTCGAACCTTCGTCTCAATATATTGAGATATATTTGTTTATGACGTCAGAGGTGTTGGTCAACCAACGTGACTTTATCACGTTTCAATTCACCCATGCCCTTGCACACCTCTGATAAACAAAAGAAATCCGTAAATTAAATTGTAACATTAACCTATTTTTAATTCATAAACTCGCATTGTTCATATTTAATATTCAGTTATTTCTAAAAGAATGGACAATTGCTTTATCTCTGGCATAAATAATATTCAGTTATTTCTAAAAGAATGGACAATCGCTTTATCTCTGACATAAATAATATTCAGTTATTTCTAAAAGAATGGACAATCGCTTTATCTCTGACATAAATAATATTTAGTTATTTCTAAAAGAATGGACAATTGCTTTATCTCTGACATAAATAATATTCAGTTATTTCTAAAAGAATGGACAATCGCTTTATCTCTGAGATAAATAATATTTAGTTATTTCTAAAAGAATGGACAATCGCTTTATCTCTGACATAAATAATATTCAGTTATTTCTAAAAGAATGGACAATTGCTTTATCTCTGACATAAATAATATTCAGTAATTTCTAAAAAAAAAATTGACAATCGCTTTATCTCTGACATAAATAATATTCAGTTATTTCTAAAAGAATTGACAATCGCTTTATCTCTGACATTAATAATATTCAGTTATTTCTAAAAGAATGGACAATTGCTTTATCTCTGACATAAATAATATTCAGTTATTTCTAAAAGAATTGACAATCGCTTTATCTCTGGCATAAATAATATTTAGTTATTTCTAAAAGAATGGACAATTGCTTTATCTCTGACATAAATAATATTCAGTTATTTCTAAAAAAATGGACAATTGCTTTATCTCTGACATAAATAATATTTAGTTATTTCTAAAAGAATGGACAATCGCTTTATCTCTTACATAAATAATATTCAGTTATTTCTAAAAAAAAAAATTGACAATCGCTTTATCTCTGACATAAATAATATTTAGTTATTTCTAAAAGAATGGACAGTTGTTTTATCTCTGACATAAACAATATTTAGTTATTTCTAAAAGAATGGACAATCGCTTTATCTCTGACATAAATAATATTCAGTTATTTCTAAAAAAAAAAATTGACAATCGCTTTATCTCTGACATAAATAATATTCAGTTATTTCTAAAAGAATGGACAATTGCTTTATCTCTGGCATAAATAATATTCAGTTATTTCTAAAAGAATGGACAATCGCTTTATCTCTGACATAAATAACATTTAGTTATTTCTAAAAGAATGGACAATTGCTTTATCTCTGACATAAATAATATTTAGTTATTTCTAAAAGAATGGACAATTGCTTTATCTCTGGCATAAATAACATTTAGTTATTTCTAAAAGAATGGACAATTGCTTTATCTCTGACATAAATAATATTCAGTTATTTCTAAAAGAATGGACAATTGCTTTATCTCTGGCATAAATAATATTTAGTTATTTCTAAAAGAATGGACAATCGCTTTATCTCTGACATAAATAACATTTAGTTATTTCTAAAAGAATGGACAATTGCTTTATCTCTGACATAAATAATATTCAGTTATTTCTAAAAGAATGGACAATTGCTTTATCTCTGGCATAAATAATATTTAGTTATTTCTAAAAGAATGGACAATCGCTTTATCTCTGACATAAATAATATTTAGTTATTTCTAAAAGAATGGACAATCGCTTTATCTCTGACATAAATAATATTCAGTTATTTCTAAAAGAATGGACAATTGCTTTATTTCTGACATAAATAATATTCAGTTATTTCTAAAAGAATGGACAATCGCTTTATCTCTGACATAAATAATATTCAGTTATTTCTAAAAGAATGGACAATCGCTTTATCTCTGACATAAATAATATTTAGTTATTTCTAAAAGAATGGACAATCGCTTTATCTCTGACATAAATAATATTCAGTAATTTCTAAAAAAAAATTGACAATCGCTTTATCTCTGACATAAATAATATTTAGTTATTTCTAAAAGAATGGACAATCGCTTTATCTCTGACATAAATAATATTCAGTTATTTCTAAAAGAATTGACAATCGCTTTATCTCTGGCATAAATAATATTTAGTTATTTCTAAAAGAATGGACAATTGCTTTATCTCTGACATAAATAATATTCAGTTATTTCTAAAAGAATGGACAATTGCTTTATCTCTGACATAAATAATATTTAGTTATTTCTAAAAGAATGGACAATCGCTTTATCTCTTACATAAATAATATTCAGTTATTTCTAAAAAAAAATTGACAATCGCTTTATCTCTGACATAAATAATATTTAGTTATTTCTAAAAGAATGGACAATTGTTTTATCTCTGACATAAATAATATTCAGTTATTTCTAAAAGAATGGACAATCGCTTTATCTCTGACATAAATAATATTTAGTTATTTCTAAAAGAATGGACAATCGCTTTATCTCTGACATAAATAATATTCAGTTATTTCTAAAAAAAAATTGACAATCGCTTTATCTCTGACATAAATAATATTCAGTTATTTCTAAAAGAATGGACAATTGCTTTATCTCTGACATAAATAATATTCAGTTATTTCTGAAAGAATTGACAATTGCTTTATCTCTGACATAAATAATATTTAGTTATTTCTAAAAGAATGGACAATCGCTTTATCTCTGACATAAATAATATTTAGTTATTTCTAAAAAAAAAATTGACAATCGCTTTATCTCTGACATAAATAATATTTAGTTATTTCTAAAAGAATGGACAATCGCTTTATCTCTGACATAAATAATATTCAGTTATTTCTAAAAGAATGGACAATCGCTTTATCTCTGACATAAATAATATTTAGTTATTTCTAAAAGAATGGACAATTGTTTTATCTCTGACATAAATAATATTCAGTTATTTCTAAAAGAATGGACAATCGCTTTATCTCTGACATAAATAATATTTAGTTATTTCTAAAAGAATGGACAATTGCTTTATCTCTGACATAAATAATATTCAGTTATTTCTAAAAGAATGGACAATCGCTTTATCTCTGAGATAAATAATATTTAGTTATTTCTAAAAGAATGGACAATCGCTTTATCTCTGACATGAATAATATTCAGTTATTTCTAAAAGAATGGACAATTGCTTTATCTCTGACATAAATAATATTCAGTAATTTCTAAAAAAAAAATTGACAATCGCTTTATCTCTGACATAAATAATATTCAGTTATTTCTAAAAGAATGGACAATTGCTTTATCTCTGACATAAATAATATTCAGTTATTTCTAAAAGAATGGACAATCGCTTTATCTCTGACATAAATAATATTTAGTTATTTCTAAAAGAATGGACAATCGCTTTATCTCTGACATAAATAATATTCAGTTATTTCTAAAAGAATTGACAATCGCTTTATCTCTGGCATAAATAATATTTAGTTATTTCTAAAAGAATGGACAATTGCTTTATCTCTGACATAAATAATATTCAGTTATTTCTAAAAAAATGGACAATTGCTTTATCTCTGACATAAATAATATTTAGTTATTTCTAAAAGAATGGACAATCGCTTTATCTCTTACATAAATAATATTCAGTTATTTCTAAAAAAAAATTGACAATCGCTTTATCTCTGACATAAATAATATTTAGTTATTTCTAAAAGAATGGACAGTTGTTTTATCTCTGACATAAACAATATTTAGTTATTTCTAAAAGAATGGACAATCGCTTTATCTCTGACATAAATAATATTCAGTTATTTCTAAAAAAAAAAAATTGACAATCGCTTTATCTCTGACATAAATAATATTCAGTTATTTCTAAAAGAATGGACAATTGCTTTATCTCTGGCATAAATAATATTCAGTTATTTCTAAAAGAATGGACAATCGCTTTATCTCTGACATAAATAACATTTAGTTATTTCTAAAAGAATGGACAATCGCTTTATCTCTGACATAAATAATATTCAGTTATTTCTAAAAGAATGGACAATTGCTTTATCTCTGGCATAAATAATATGTAGTTATTTCTAAAAGAATGGACAATCGCTTTATCTCTGACATAAATAATATTTAGTTATTTCTAAAAGAATGGACAATCGCTTTATCTCTGACATAAATAATATTCAGTTATTTCTAAAAGAATGGACAATTGCTTTATTTCTGACATAAATAATATTCAGTTATTTCTAAAAGAATGGACAATCGCTTTATCTCTGACATAAATAATATTCAGTTATTTCTAAAAGAATGGACAATCGCTTTATCTCTGACATAAATAATATTTAGTTATTTCTAAAAGAATGGACAATCGCTTTATCTCTGACATAAATAATATTCAGTAATTTCTAAAAAAAAATTTACAATCGCTTTATCTCTGACATAAATAATATTTAGTTATTTCTAAAAGAATGGACAATCGCTTTATCTCTGACATAAATAATATTCAGTTATTTCTAAAAGAATGGACAATTGCTTTATCTCTGACATAAATAATATTCAGTAATTTCTAAAAAAAAAATTGACAATCGCTTTATCTCTGACATAAATAATATTTAGTTATTTCTAAAAGAATGGACAATCGCTTTATCTCTTACATAAATAATATTTAGTTATTTCTAAAAGAATGCACAATCGCTTTATCTCTGACATAAATAATATTCAGTTATTTCTAAAAGAATTGACAATCGCTTTATCTCTGGCATAAATAATATTTAGTTATTTCTAAAAGAATGGACAATTGCTTTATCTCTGACATAAATAATATTCAGTTATTTCTAAAAGAATGGACAATTGCTTTATCTCTGACATAAATAATATTTAGTTATTTCTAAAAGAATGGACAATTGCTTTATCTCTTACATAAATAATATTCAGTTATTTCTAAAAAAAAATTGACAATCGCTTTATCTCTGACATAAATAATATTTAGTTATTTCTAAAAGAATGGACAATTGTTTTATCTCTGACATAAATAATATTCAGTTATTTCTAAAAGAATGGACAATCGCTTTATCTCTGACATAAATAATATTTAGTTATTTCTAAAAGAATGGACAATCGCTTTATCTCTGACATAAATAATATTCAGTTATTTCTAAAAAAAAATTGACAATCGCTTTATCTCTGACATAAATAATATTCAGTTATTTCTAAAAGAATGGACAATTGCTTTATCTCTGACATAAATAATATTCAGTTATTTCTAAAAGAATGGACAATTGCTTTATCTCTGACATAAATAATATTTAGTTATTTCTAAAAGAATGGACAATCGCTTTATCTCTGACATAAATAATATTCAGTTATTTCTAAAAAAAAAATTGACAATCGCTTTATCTCTGACATAAATAATATTTAGTTATTTCTAAAAGAATGGACAATCGCTTTATCTCTGACATAAATAATATTCAGTTATTTCTAAAAGAATGGACAATCGCTTTATCTCTGACATAAATAATATTTAGTTATTTCTAAAAGAATGGACAATTGTTTTATCTCTGACATAAATAATATTCAGTTATTTCTAAAAGAATGGACAATTGCTTTAGCTCTGGCATAAATAATATTTAGTTATTTCTAAAAGAATTAACAATCGACTGCATTGCTAGGATTTCAATTATCCATTATCTTTCAACACTTGCCTACAGGGTTCGATTCTAGTCTTTTCCTAATATCATTTTCTCTTATCTGGTCTTCCTTCTTACCTACATGAGAAGGGGACAGTCCTTCTTATGTAACACTCCGGCATTCAAGATACGTTCGAATGTCAATACGTTTGTACAATAAACTTCCTATAACTTACTCTGGTCTTGAGTCTTATTTCGTCTGATTAATTTATACTGATTATATCCCCCCCCCCCAGGGATATATCAAAAATGTATAATAACTGTTAAATAACCAATAATTGTTGACTTTATTCTACATTTGATTTTGTTTTTTTGTTTTTTTGATTACGGGGCAAACTTTCATCTCCAAGTGTTCAAAGGCTCATGATTTCAGCCTAAAATAACCCAATGATTGAAGAAGAAGAAGAAGAACAACAACAACAACAACAACCACAAAAAAAAAACAAAAAAAAAAACTAACTAACTAACTAACAGTTCCAAAATGAAAATGTTTGAAAAATGAGAGAATGTCACATAAGGTCTTTTACTTACAAGCTTGACTGTCGGTAAGAAGCACCACCCTTGTATGCGTAACACAGGCTGCATGGTGCCCAAGGCACACAGGTTCATTACAACCATGCATATTTAGAATTATACCTAAATGTAAAAAAGATTTAAAAAATAATTTAAAGTGACACAATCAATATTGTAGTATAATATGAACAATGAACATATGGCCTTACATACAAAAACAGCACAAGCCTATCTAAAGATACATATATCTAAAAAGATAAAAATATTCACACTAAAATAAAATGAGTAATTCTAAAAGAACCATCATCTTGTAACATTAACAGAATAGTATATATTTAACAGAAGAATAAACTACTAAATACAAAACGTGAATTTATTGCAAATTGCAGACACTGGACATAATAATAAACAAACATATGTTGGAAAATTAAAGAATATAAAATGTGAATATTTACCGGGAATAAAGTCAGTCACATTTGTGTTGGGTGGTTTTATTGTTGTGGTTGTTGGTGGAGGTGGCATCATCGTGACAGTTGATGCACTAATAGTTTGGGTTGCTGTGGAAGGAAACATTGAATAAAAACATTAGTATCTTTTGGTTTAACTATTTTACTACAGCGAATGATTAATACATATATGGTGTTTGAGAAAAATTTGATTTTTTTTTACAACAGGAAAGAAAAATCTTGATTAAATTGAAGCAATCAAAAAAATTAAAAACAAATCTTTTGCCGAATACAGTTCACTTTAAGAAGCTCTTCTTACACCAAAAATTTAAATCTGGAATCCACTGTTTTCACAATATCCTTCAAGAGATGCCTGAATACCAATTTTATCCTGGCAATCAGTTCATCATTGGTGCTGCAAATAGTACGGTTAGTGTATTTCTCAAATGCGCCCCACACACAGTAGTACAATAGGAGGTTATGATCAGACTACGATTTGAGGAGAGGAGCAGATGTTAAGGCCACAACAATTTCATAAAATTCATAAACGGTGACATACTTTTTAAGATCTTCATTTTGCATGATTAAAAATAATCCTTCTCTTTATTTTTATACTATTCATATCTTTACTATCATATAAAAGTCACTTTATTTATATGTCTGGCAGTGTTCTTAGATATGTTATGCACAGAAATTCATCTGATAAGTCATACAAGTTCTCAGTCAGCCACGTTCGGATGTTATAAGAAACAGATACGTTATTTTTTATTTCAAATGGAAAACGTTCATAAAATCAAAATACAATAACATGACACACTCCTCAAATTGGCGTGCATGGCTGTCACCCCAGGAAGAAGCCTCTTCTGAAGGCAATACATAAGAAAGCCCGCAAACAGTTTGCTGAAGACACGTCAACAAAGCTCATAGATTACTGGAACCATGACCTATGGTCTGATGAGACGAAATTTAATTTGGTTCTGGTGGCCTTAAGCATGTGTGGCAGCGACCAGGTGAGGCGTACAAAGTGTGTCATACCTACAGTCAAGCATGGGAATGTCATGGTTTGAGGCTGCATGAATGCTGCAGGTAGTGGAGAGTTACATTTCATTGAGGAAAACATGAACTCCAACATGAACTGTCAAATACTGCAGCAGAGCATGATCCCCTCCCCCCCCTCCAGAAACTGGGTCACAGAGTAGTGTTCCAGCATGACAATGACCCAACGCACACATCCAAGACAACCACTGCTTTACTGAAGAGGCTGAGGGTAAAAGTGATGGACTGGCCAAGCATGTTTCCAGACTTGAACATCTTTAGGTTATCCTCCAGCAGGAGGTGGAAGTGCGCTAAGTCTCAAATATCTGCCAGCTCCGCAACATTGCAATTGAAGAGTGGAAGTGCATTCCAGTGGCTATATGTGAAGCTCTGGTAAACTCCATGCCCAGGAGAGTAAAGGCAGTTTTGGATAATGATGGTGGCCACACAAAATATTGAGAGTTGACATGTTGTATGTTAATATTGACAACTTTTCGTAAGGGGTGTACTCACTTTTGTTGCCAGGGATTTAGCTTTTAATGGTTATATTTTGAGTTATTTTGAAGGGAAAATAAATTAATTCTGTTATATATGTTGTAGACAGACTACTTTTCATTGTGTCAAACAATCATTTTTTTTCAGTGTTGTCCCATGAAGATATATACTTAAATATTTGAAGAAATGTGAAGGGTATACTCACTTTTGTGATACACTGTATATATATATATATATATATATATATATATATATATATATATATATATATATATATATATATATATATAATGTTACGGAGATTGTTAAATAAATGGTAAATAATCACATTCAACTAATGTCTGGATGTAAAATGAGTGAATCGTTTATTTATTTGTTTTTTGTTCTACATTTCTAGTCACTCGTATTTTGTTTTTTTTTTGTTTTTTTACTACTCCGTTTGCACTTGTCAAAACTATGGATGCTCAAATGTGTAATAATCATTCATATTCATGACGTACTTGTGGATAATTTTATTTTTATTTCGGACTATTAGTCTCATCTTTATTAGTTGTTGTTTTTTTGGATCTTTTTATTGGTTCACAACGTTACCCAAAGCGTGCCAGAGGTAATTGGTCAAAAATGTGGTGAGACGACAACAACTACGGATGGCAGTGATGGCTGAGAATGCAGTTAGGAGATTCGAAGTTCCTATCCGTTGCGGTTACCACCTGATGAAGGTCAGAGGAAGTTGGCCGAAACATTGTGAACCAATAAAAAGATCCAAAAAAACAACAACTAATAAAGATGAGACTAATAGTCCGAAATAAAAATAAAATTAACATATAATGCTCATCTCTAAAAAATGAATTCCAATTAAGGAATAATATATATATGTACTTGTGGATATTATGAAAGTTTAAAAAATTTGTAAAAGGTACTTACTGTAATGGGCACGATGAGTATAGGGAAAACTAATCGGTTTTACTCTACGAGAACCAGTAACTGAAAAGACAAAATAAAATATTATTCGATGCCTGCGTTCAGTCTCGAAAGACAAAGGATACCCCCTGTAAGGGAAGCTGTGCAAGAATTGCGCAATTTCCAACCACACCTCTCCTGAATCGGCAGTGTTTGGGTCCAGTGGCAAAGAGAAGTTCAGAACGACTGGAAACAATGCCGAGATAAGCAGAGAGCACATACAGCACCTGGAATTCCCAAATAGTTACCCATTTAATACTAACCAGATTCAACGTTGCTTAACTTCGATGATCCAGCGGGAACCGGTGTGTCAACATGTTTATACCGTATAAAAAAAAAAAAATTAACTCTAGAGATGCCGTATAAAAAAATATTAACTCTAGAGATGCAGTATAAAAAAAAAATATTAACTCTAGAGATGCCGTATAAAAAAATATTAACTCTAGAGATGCCGTATAAAAAAAATATTAACTCTAGAGATGCCGTATAAAAAAAAATATTAACTCTAGAGATGCCGTATAAAAAAAAAATATTAACTCTAGAGATGCCGTATAAAAAAAATATTAACTCTAGAGATGCCGTATAAAAAAAAAATATTAACTCTAGAGATGCCGTATAAAAAAAAATATTAACTCTAGAGATGCCATATAAAAAAAAATATTAACTCTAGCTGAAATGCTGACCTAATGAGAGGTGAGGGGTTATTTTTAAAACTTATTAGATGCAAGGGATGTTAAATTACTGATGATGATGGTGGTGGTGGTAGTCAATTGAAATGGATGGCTCTCGTCTAGGGGAGGCCCCATGTTTTGATAAGCTTCTGGGTTTGACCTTTACTCCTGATCTGAAATGGAACACGTACATCAAGTTTGTTGCCAAGGTCGCTGGGAAAATGGTGGGATCCTTCTACCGCTCCAGAAGATATGTCACTACTGATGCAATTCTCTATATAAAAGCCAAGTACATCGAAGGACGGAGTACTGCTGCCATATTTGGGCAGGAGCTGCTAAAAACAGCCTATCCTGCCTTGACAAAGTACACAATAGACTTCGTGGCTTAATGGGGGATGCCTTTTTCTCTTCCCTGTAACCTCTCTCCCACAGAAGAGACGTTGCAAGCCTGTCTTTGTTTTATCGTTATTTCCATGGCAGGTGCTCGTCCGAGCTCCAATCTCTGGTCCCCCCTCACAAATTTTTCACGAAAAACACCCGTCTAGCTGAAACCACTGGCAATAATTTTCTCCACTCTTTATCTGTGCCTAAATCAAAACGTAGATTCCATGAACAAAGCTTCTTTCTTAGAAGTGCACACCTGTGGAACTCTCTTTCATTTGCCTGTTTCCCACCTGACTAGAACTTGGATGTCTTCAAGTCCAACATAAACAAATTCCTGATGAAGCGCCCCCTTAAGTAAGACACTTTATCAAATCTCCAATACTAACGATTACTACGACACTATCCCATTGATTACTGTACACGCAATAACCCTTATCCCCGAGTGGCTTCTGGGCCTTGATAAGTGGTGACTACCATGTAACAAAAAAAAAAAATGACAGAGAGTGCTTCGTTTCGTAGATGTACAACTTCAGGTAGCAGAGTCATTTGGCAGCGGAAATACGGAAAGAAAGAAGCAAAATGTATGGCTTTGATAGAAAGAGTGATAAAGACTTGCCGTCAATAAATTTCCAGACTTTTTTTGTACAAACATTTAAAATTGTCGCAGACTCTTGAAAATTCAGTATGCTATTGCTATACATCTTATGAGATGACTGACCAATTTTTATGATTTCAGGTTAACAGCTACAGCAGGAATTGGAATACACGCTACTAAAGTGCTCGAGTTGTTAGTTTATCTACAAACAAACAGTGAGCCTAATAAGCGTTGGGTGAGATACATTTACGACATGATGAAAAGTGATTAAAAATTTTTCCACATGTCTGAATACCCTATAAACCAATTTTCAAGTCTGTGGATTAAAAATTCATTAGGTATATATGTTGAAAAGTGTCCTCACACACACACAGACACACACACACACAAATTCTCACTTTTATAGATATATAGATTATCGCCCTTAAATTTTACCAAACGTTATGTTTAAAGATATGCTTCAATAATCCATCCCTTTTTTATTTTTATTAAATCATTTTAATTTCTGTTAATACCCGCAAAATTACTGCATGCATATAGGAAAATTACAAATACACTAAACATTATTTTATTATAAACCGTTTAAAAATAGTCTTCTAAATTAGGCATACAAATGACTTATTTGTTCTTTATTATATACTGGGATGGGGGCCTAAAATATATAATCGTCCACATACAGTACTGTTTCGTTGTACCACAACTCATTAGTGCAGCTAGGCTAGCACCTTTCCCTAGCTGTGAATTGAACCTACAACTATCGTGCTGATAGTCAGCAGTTCTAACCACTATATATATATATATATATATATATATATGATTTTTCAGAATGTGAGAGATTGTATAATAAATGAGGGCGAAACTCGAGTCTTGGACTTCCGGTTCGTTGACTATCATGGCTCTTGTGAGCTGCGGCGTTGTTTGGCTGTGGAATTTATTATATATATATATATATATATATATATATATATATATATATATATATATATATATATATATATTAGCAGGGAGACTCGATGTTGCCTGGGATTGAATGATGATCAATGAATGTTTCACACTCCCATACATTGATTGTCATCGAAGTCAGTGAAATCATCTATTTTTAAATCAAATTAATCGATTGTCTGCAGCGCACCAAGAGGAAGCTTCACATGCTTCCTCACAGTGACTTAGTTCACAAAACACTGTAGACTGTTGATTTCATATAATTATTTTTATATCTCTAGGGCAATTGCTCTTTACATATCAAAGGCCTTCGATAAGATATTGCATAAAGGTCTACTTCCCAAGATCTCCAGCTATGGCAATACCCTATATACCAATTTACACTATAATGATCAATATCAGTAACGAAATAACCTGAAAACTAAAAAGAAAAAAAAAATAAATAAATAAAATTGTGCAGGCTGAGATACAGACCAACACTAGCATAAAATATTGGAACTGAAGGCAAACCCTAATCCAAAGAGACACCAACGAAAATATTTTGTTATAATTTACTTGAATGAGTTTGGTGTGGATATTTTTGTTTCCACTTTGGCGAAATTTAATATTGCTCAATCGTATAAAATAAATGAACACGTACAAAAAAAAAAAAAGAAAAAAAACCCCATAAAATTCATAATACAAAAATGGGAGAACCTTAAACAAGGTCGAGTACCCACTTATGACCCTCTCCCAATCAGGGTACGTGGTCGCAGCAGGCAGATGATGGATGAACAGTTGAGCAGCCTGATAGTTTCTTCCGGATTTGGTTGTATTAAACTGATTTGAGATACAATAGCTAAGACTGCCCGCTCTGTATGAGTATTGTCCCTACAGTGAGTAATTGTAACCTACTATAGGTACAATATTGTAAAGAATGCCATCGTGAAATGGTCTGAAGGAAGAAGTGATGATTGATGTCTGCGAAAACAGACGTAATACATGAAGATTTTTGTAAAAATAAAATAAAAAAATAAAAAAACAAAACAGTTAAAATTTGGTTTACAAAATAAATGCGTATTTTCCCCTACTTGGCCGCGCGCCCTCCGGGGCCCAGGCGACAAGATCAAAGTGTAGGATCTGTTCCGACAGATACTGCAAGCAAAGACCAGATGTGGGAGCAACCCCACATACCTGACCTTTAACCAGCTCCCATTTCCCACCTCTCGGGAGCTGGTCCCCTTTTTTCCCTTCCCCCTTCCTTCACTCTTCACATTAAAAATTGGTCTTGTGCCTAATTTGCTCGGTGGGGGAGCAAATAAATACCCACTGATTATAACAAATTCAATAATACTGCAGAAAATCCTACTTACGTTTGTAATTTGAGGACAATCCAACTGCTGAAACACAAGAGAAATAAGAAATGTTAAACTACTTGAGAGAATATATATATATATATATATATATATATATATATATATATATATATATATATAATTGCAATTAAGTTTACAAAGATAATCCAAAATAGTAAACTTAAAATATATTATAAATATTAAAGACTTAGTTTATATAAATATACATGATATATATATATTTTACATATATATAATACTAGCAGGGGTGCCCGGCGTTGCTCGGGTGTTTGGAGGTGTATGCTGTGCAAAAAAAGCAAAAAAACAAAAAAAATGGTTAATTTTTTAAAACTTTGACCCCTATTATGACCCCTTAAAATTTATTGTTTCGGGCTCAAATCACTCTATTAAGTTAGATCTATGTTCAAGGAACCTAAATCTAAAATTTCAAGTGTCTAGACCCAAAATTGTCGAAGGAGTTTGGTAGAGTTCTTAAAGGTCAAATCGTTGAAATTTGACCCCTTAACAGCCAAATTTCTGGCTGACACCCGTCACAGCGATTTTTCCAAATCTCAGTACCCGGTATTTCAAATTTCGAGTCTATAGACTAAAAATTGACAGAGTTATTGCGTAGGGAAATGTACTCAGACAGATAGACAGACAGACAGACAGACAGACACGTTCACTTTTATAGATATATAGATATATTATATATATTATATATATATATATTATATTTTAGAAATGATATCATATATATATTGTATATATATTTGATGTATATTATATGTTTATACATATTCTATATATATATATATATATATATATATATATATATATATATATATATATATATATATATATATATATACTAGCAAAAGTACCCGTCGTTGACTGGGTTCAAAAACAGCCTACAGAAAATGGACTCTGATTTATGAAAGTATAATAGGTTATGAAAAGGAAGGCTTGTAAAGAGATAGCTTCGAATTTGGGGGTATCAAAACCAAAGCAAAATATGATGAAAGTAAAAAGAAAATAGATAAACCCCATAATTTATTATACCATACCTGTTCACACTGAAACACTTATCACAATATTCTGTCGATCTATATTAAAAAACCTTGTTAAACTTTGTGACATATTTCCATTCTATGGAGGTCAGGCGCGAACGAACACCCCATAATTTTATTATACCATATTTCTTCAAACTGAAACATAATTATCAAAGTATACTTACGCAGATAGACATGAAAAGTCTTTATTAAAGTTTGTGCCTATTTCCATTCTATAGAGGCCAGGCGCGAACGCAGACCCCACAATTTTATTATACCATCCCTATTTAAGTTAAAACTTACTTATCAAATATTATTATGTACATCTATATCAAAAACACTTGGAAACTTTTTTTTTTTTTTAATTTTTAAATTTTTTATTTCCATACTTTGTGGACCAGGCGCGAACGCAGACCCCACAATTTTAATGAATCATCATTATGCCAGACTAAACATACCCATTCCTGTGTCTCGATACATCTTCTATCATTATATGTGATCAGTTTTCTATAATAGTCAACCATATAGGAGCCTATTCGTGACCAGACACACAAACGTTCAGCTTTATATTATAGATTTTATATATATATATATATATATATATATATATATATATATATATATATATATATATATATATATATAATTGTTATGGCTTGCAAGTCGCCACAAAGAAGAACAGAAGAACGGGGATATTACACATGTATTACATGAAAACAACAGAAATGTTACAAATAAAAAGAGTAGGTAATTCACCGAGCATGCGAGGGTCGCTCTGGAATTAGATCCTTGCCTGGGATCGCCATGAGTAATGTTTATATGTACGATGGATTAGGCCATATGGAGGGTGGTTTCCCCACAACACCCCACTCCCAAGCTGATTTCTTCGGGTGTGAAATCAGTATCTTTTTTTTTTGGGGGGGGCAGACCAGCTTCCTTTTTCTGCCGAAACGTCTTCGTTCTGACATGTCTTTTGGAGGTTCCACGTCAAAACAGTCGTATACTGTATCAATTGCCTCTCTGCCTTCCTGCGGTGGTTCATCTTGATCCTCGGAGATGCGTTTCCTTATTTGGTTTAGGTGTCTCTTATGTTCGAATTTTGGGCCCTGAATGAAGTATGTAACATGGCCGACTCTTCATAAGATCGTGCTCTGTACCGAAAAGTAAACGTTATTCTTATGTCTAAAATATACTTTATCCCGCGGTTAAACCGTTTTGTTGGCATTGTAGAGGTTCTGTATTGTATTATATGTTTGGGCAGGAGTTTATCAAATACTGATTTTATTCTCCGCCCAAACATGATTTCAGCTGGGGATCCGGCATCTGGTTTGTTCAGATTTTTCGTTATCCTATAAACCTGCAGAAATTGCTGGAGGGCATTTTCTGTCGGTGTGCCGCGCGCCTTCTTTAACGCCATTTTTAGTGTACCAATGAAGCGTTCAGCCTGGCCGTTACTGCTGGGGTGATACTTGGAGGTCGTAATATGCTCAACTTGGTACGTCTCCCAGAATTCTCTGAACTCTGCTGAGGTGAACTGGGTACCGTTGTCGCTGACTAGACAATCCACAACCCCAAAACGAGCAAACAACTCCAATAAAAAATTCATTGTCGTTGCCATGGTCGTTTTTCTTTTTTATTTTTGCATCTCAAGACCTCTGGCCATTTCGAGTAGCTGTCTACTACTATCAGGTAGTAAAAATCCTCCACTGGTCCCGCATAGTCAATGTGGAACTCGGCCACGTTTATTCAGCTTCATGCCAAGGTTTATGGGTAATAGATGCACAACCTTTGCATGTATTCACCATATTGGTAATATCTTGGTCCATAGCTGGCCAGTAAACCAAACTTCTCATTAGGCTTTTCATCCAGTTTATTCCTGGATGCCCCATGTGGAAGTCCTTGGGAATCCTTTCTTGAAGGGTTTTGGGGATGACAGCCCTTTCACCGTATAGCAGTATTTCGTCGCAAACAAAATGTCTGAAATGGTATCACCCAGTGTTAACTTCTGCTTAATGGTTTTGATGAACTCATCATTCACGGATTCTGCCTTAATTTCTTGAAGTGTGACCAGCAGTTCTCTGATAATACATATCATGGTTTTCAGTTCACTATTAATACGTAGTGCCACGATTACTGAGTCTTCAAGAGGTTCCATTTTGGCAGGAATTAGTCTCGACAGACCGTCTGCATGTGCCAGTTGTTTTGAGAGAAATTCTGTTGTAAAATATATATAATTATATATATATATATAAATATATATATATATATATATATATATATATATATATATATATATATTTATATATATATATATGTATTTATTATATATAAATTATATATATATATATTATATACTAGCATTTCAGTCCGGCATTGCCCGGGTGTTTGGATGTGTATGTTGAGCAAAAAAAAAAAAAGAGGTAGTAGGAAGGCAGGCTCGAACCCGTACTGCAATGGAGGAAAACAACGGAAAAAAAACCCTGACGTCTTTGCTGTTACGACCACCACCAAACCGGAAGTGACTTATATTTAAATTAAGGTTAAACAATAGAATGGAGAGGATGACTTTCAAAAATATCGGCGAAAAAAGTGACCCCCTGTAGAAAAGTGCCTAGTTGAAGGTGAAGATATTAATGTTTTTAGCCAATTTTTCGGTATTTGTCGTCTAAAAGGTCAAACTTC
This sequence comes from Euprymna scolopes, assembly GCF_053919585.1. Taxonomy (NCBI): domain Eukaryota; kingdom Metazoa; phylum Mollusca; class Cephalopoda; order Sepiida; family Sepiolidae; genus Euprymna; species Euprymna scolopes. The sequence continues at coordinate 13,551,891 of NC_136521.1, read as the reverse complement.
AAAACGATACTGATCTTGGTAATATTTGTCGCCTCTGTCGAATGTTTAAGGCAGACATGCAAACAGACATGCATACACACATTTATATATTGGTAACTAAAGATTTTCGACCCAAATCGATTAAAAAGCTTGCCCTATCTCTGAATAACCTTTATGTAAAATTTCAAATGTTTACACCAGATATTGTCTGAGTAATTTGGTAGAGACCACAGAGGTCAATTTTTTTAACTTTGGCCCCTATTATGACCCCTTAAAATTTATTGTTTTGGGCTTAAATCTATTTATTAAGCTAGATCCATGCCCAAAGAACCTATATCTAAAATTGCTTAGACCGAAAATTGTCAGAGGCGTTTGGTATAGTTCTCAAAGATCAAATCGTTGAACTTTGACCCCTTAACAGCCAAATTTCTGGCCGAAAACGGATTACAAAGATTTTTCCAAATCTCAGTACCCTATATATCAAATTTCGCGTCTGTAGACTGAAAATTGACAGAGTTATTGCGTAGGGAAATGTACACAGAAAAAGAAAGACGAAAAATATAACTAAAAATCAATACATATTTAGGAGCGGTATTATGAAAAACAAAATAACAACAATAACAAAAAAAAGTGAAAAAGAAATCACTCGTAAATTATGAAGACCTCCAGTTCTTGATTCGTCTTCTGAAATATGAATACATAACAAAGTACTTATTTTGATAGCTCAATAATGAAACAATAGAGCTATAATTTTTTCTTTTTCTTTAAAGATACCACGTTAATAGGAGTAGACACCCAATTATTTACTAATTTTCAGAATCTTTCTACCTATTTCTATTAACGTGGTATCTTTAAAGGAAAGTACACACACACACACACATATATATATACGTTTTATTTTTATGTTCGCCTAGGTTTGGAGGCGGGGGGGGGCTATGATTCGGTTTATTTATTTAGTTTTTATTTTATTGTTAATTGTTTGGAGAGGGTTAGCTAGAAGTCGCGGGCGCGAACACCCAACAGGTCAAGACATACTTACCAAAAAATCATCTCACCAACGAGACGCCAAAAACTTTAATATTAAGACTCGAATTTTAAAGTAATCCCCCTCCTCCTACCCCCACATATTCCCCTTCTCCCTCATGTATCCCTATGCCCTCAGCCACACCAGAAATAAACTTCCCAGACCCTCCCCCACAAATTCCTTAAACTCCAAAACTAAAACATTACCGATATACCAAGCGCCCCCTCCCACCTTCCCCCTTGTTCCCTTCCTCTCTTTCTTCCGCCCTCCTCGCACCCCCTGACCTCATTCACTCTTTCACTCTTTCATCCCATAATAACGAACACTTCTGTAAAAGTCTGAGGAAGCTACAGACGGCCAAAAAAAAAACGGCCGGGTAGCTGAAACAATAATGTAACTTAACAGAAAGATACGGTAATAAAAAATAAAACGCATATTTGCTCTACAACAGTATTGAGCACTTTCTTCAGTTTTTATTAATTACCATTTCCACTAAACTATATATATATATATATATATATATATATATATATATATATATATGCTATTTATTTGCTTCCCCAGGAAAGCAGAATGTGACACAACGCCGTTAAAAAGTAAAAGAAAAAAAGAAAGGAGAAAACACGCTGTAATGGTCGTGTGTGCATGTGTGTGTGCGCTGTGAAGTGTGAATAGTAGTACGAACAATTCCATAACAGAAGTACGTTGTCAGCGTCGGTCTGGCTCGTCGCTAAGCAACTTCCTGGAAAATTGGCCGGTTCATTTGCATACATACAAAAATGCATAGCTAATATAAGTTTCCGATACTTGTAGAAAACGTTTCGATGCAAAACCTACCCTAAAACACTGTCAGACCAAATACCTTTGTGTGAAATTTCATAAAAATCAGTCCAACCGTTTTTGAGTCTATAACCAACGAACTCACACATACACAGACAAAGTTGCATTTATATAATAGATATAGATATATATTATATATATTGTATCTATGTTATATATATTTTATATATATTATATAAATATATATTACATATATATTTAATATATATTATATAAACATATATATATATATTATATATATTATAGAAACATATATATATATAATATATATAAAATATATATATAATATATATAATATATATATTTTTTATATATATTATAGAAACATATATTATACTAGCATGGATACCTGACGTTGCCTGGGTTGACATGAAGTTCTGTTTCGAACACACCTGCTATACCAATCATCATGGGCAACGTGGATACCTCCACAACAATTCCAAAAATAAAAGAACGGATGAAAATATGTAAATGTAACTGGCAAAAAAAAGTACATGATACCCTCTCCACCAGTTATTTCGGCAAAAAAGATACAAAGAGAAGAAACTATTCTCCGGATATTGAGTACTGGAAAGAACCCTCCTCCCCCCCAAAAAATTAAAAATAAATCATTACAACTTTTGTTTCAATAAAAAGTAGCAGCGAATACCCGTTCGATCGCAAAAAAAAAAAAAAAAATGCCAACTAGGCAGAACCCTAGAAAAATGGATCTACCATAAATTAATTCCAAAAAGAATTGAATTAAATTTTTCAGCATTTTATGTTTCTAATGCAATTCCCTCTCCATAAAAAAAATTGAATTTTAGGGTTCGTTTTGTTTATAAATTGGTGAGGTGAAAGTAGAGAATAGTGTCAAAAAAAATAATTAAATTTATCGTTATTTTATGTTTCAAATATAATTGCCGCCCCCACAACAAAAAAAAAAGACAAATTGTATTTCTCATGCCCCCCCCCCTCGATCGCCAAACTTGTAAAAAATGCTAGAGATGACATGTCTCTTTGAACCATTTGTGGCCAAAATGTGGGTGCTCATTTTACGTTAAATTTATATAGAAAAGTCATCCTCCCACTCTAAAATGTTAATTTGCTTTTTTTCAAAATTTCTTCTTTCATATTATTTATAAAGGCTGTTTAAACTTAATAGGCCCAGAAAAGTAGGTCTTAATTTTTTTAGGAGTTAAACGACGGATCACGTCGTAAAAACTTACCTTTTTTTTTAATTAAAAATTTAATGTTGAAATCGATTTGATTAACATGAGAAAAGAAAGAATAGTATAAATTGTTTTTTTCTCCAGGTTTTAAACGACGTTGGGTCACATCGTAAACATTTACCGATTTCTGTATAGCCGTTTAAAGAATAATAAAAACAAACAAATGAAATGTTCGGAAGATTCCAAGGGGCAAATAACTCTTAAAGTTTTGTAAAATAATTAAAAATAAATCAAATAAAACATGTTATCAATATAATTATTCTTTAAAATTTAGCAATAACAATTTAAAATAGAACGCTTAAAAAAATACTACACCCATAAATAAATGAAAGTAAAGAACCTTTTGTGTATATTAATCAACTTGTGAACAAAGAAAAAACAGTCACGCATACGAATTTATATATATATATATATATATATATATATATCATCTAGAATATAAACATTTTATATATATTATATGAACATATATATTATATATTTATACAAATATATATATTATATATATCAATATTATATATATATTATAGATATATATATATATTACGTCTAAATATTATATACATTATATAGATATATTATATAAACAAGAGATATATATATTATATATTACATATATATATATTATATTCATATATTATATACGTATAATAGATATATATTATATATATTACATATAATATATATTATATATGTATTATATGCATATATTGTATATATAAAAGATATACATTATATATATAAATACATTACGTATATATATTATATACATCTATTATATATATATATATATTACATACATATATTTTATATATATTAGACATATTTTATATATAATAGATATATATATTATATAAATGTATTATATATATAACAGATATATATATAGATATGTATAGATATTACATATATGTGTAATATATTATACACATATATTATATAACAAATATATATATATTACTTATATAAATATAGGTATATGATATATAATATATATATGTGTGTGTGTGTGTGTGTGTGTGTGTGTGTGTGTGTGTGTGTGTGTGTGTGTGTGTGTGTGTGTGAATTAATTAAGGGAGCCATACGGAAACAGACATAATATAAAAATATTTAAAAAAAAAACAATGTTTAAAAAAAACATGCGTATTCTTTCTCCATTTTTTATACCAACGTCAATAAAACTGCACAAAAACCTACTTACGTATGTAACTTGAAGGCATTCCAGGTGCTGTAACGCAAGAGAAATTTGAAATAGTTAACTAATTGAGAAGATTTATATATGTTTATATATGTTATATATATTACATAGATATAATAAATATATATTATATATATATATATATAATGCATATTTATATATATAAGTATACATATATATAAAATATATATATATAAAATATATATATATAAAATATATACATAAAAGATATATATATATATAAAAGATATATATATAAAAGATATATATATAAGATATATATATATATAAAAGATATATATATATAAGATATATATATATATAAAAGATATATATATAAGATATATATATAAAAGATATATATATATTAAAGATATATATATATATATATAAAAGATATATATATAAAAAAGATATATATATAAGATATATATATATATATATATATAAAAGATAGATATATATAGATATATATAAATGATAGATATATATATAAAGATATCAATTATTATTCTCCCTCTACAATCATACAACTAGCAATAATAATAATAATAATAATAATAATAATAATAATAATAATAATAATAATAATGAGAATAATAATATTTCTCCTTACAGCCATCCTAACACTAACAACACTCATTGTCCCCTCCAAAACTGCCGTCGTACTATCATTGCCCCACCCTTGAACAAAATTCAAACTATTTAACTAATACAAATCAGCAAATTAATATTAATATCAGACCTCAAGCTTTTAATAAAGTACATACATACATCGGCGCTACTTCAACATTAATTAAGAAAAGAATATCAAACCACATTTCTTCTTTTAACAACCATAATTCTAATAATAACCAAGGAACTTCTCTAATCACTTTAATTAAAAAAATTAACTCTAATAATACCACCTTCTCAATCAAATGGACTATCATAAAAAAATTAAGTCTTATACTCCAGGCTCTAAGTCATGTCGCCTCTGCACAACCGAAGCTATAACTATAATTACTTCCCCTCAAAGTAACAATACAATAAATTCTAAAAACGAACTGATCTATTTCTGTAAACCTAAGTCCAAATTTAATTATGGTAATTTTGAAATTACATAGTTATTACTTTAACCTTTCAGATATATATAATTTTCCTTTAACATTATCGTTTGTTATACATACTTTCTTAATACTTTAACTTAATAATCCTTTATTTTAATTCTTTATTTCTTCTTTGCTTGGCCGATTTTTTTTCTTTTATCTGCAATTTCCGTTTTAGTATTTAAATATTCCTATCAATCAAATATATCAATTTACTTACACATTCATATCCTGTATGTATATTTACTTATATTTTACTATATGCATTTACTTACATACTTACTTGCTTTATCCGGAATTTGCAGATACCGCCCATCTTCTTTCCTTAAACAATTTTTAATTTTTTAAATTTTTTATTTATTTATTAATTTATGTATTTATTTATGTTTTCCATTTAGTGTCTTTTAATAACTCTTGCTGACATGTTCTTAAGTAATAACCTGTACATTTCAGTTAACCTCTTTTTTTGCCCTATAATTTTCGCGCCTTTTAACGTCATCTTGTCTGGGTCATTTTGACATTTGCTTTTCTATTTTCTGTTTAATTATATCACTATTTAATCTTTCTCTCTCTCTCTCTCTCTCTCTCTCTCTATCTCTCTCTTTCTTCTTCTTTACTGATTTTTTTATTACACTTTGTCTCGGCAGCCGTGTCAAATGCATATCTTATTTTTCTTTTATTAATATTATTGGAATCTTTTTCCCCTTTTCCTTGTACATATTTGTGAATTATTCCACGGATTTCGGCCTTTTGGATTATTTTGGACCATCTTCCAATTACGCGATTTCCTTGGATTTTACTTGTGCGAATGGAAATTTAATTAACTTTCTTGGATTTTACCGTCATTGGATACTTTCCCTTTCACCAGACTATCCATTCACGTGTAATCACCTTTTTCTTCACCATATTCCCTCGGTTTCACCTTTTGTTATCAAGTAAGATATTTGACTTACTTGCAGTTTCATCAAATACTTTTGTATGCAAAATCCGATCCCGCATTTTGCTAATTCCTACCCTCTGATGAGAAGGAAAGTATTTCTTCGAAACTCTGCGGATTAAGGACTATCCACTTACTAAGTGTTTCCTTTACAGATTAAATATGTTTTTAACTCTTTTTCAAAGTGTTTTTAATATGTTTTATCAACTATTTGCTCTTATTATAAGCTCTATCTCCTATTTGGTTTTATCGAGCTTTTACATCTGGTTGAGATTACTTTATAAATATTAATTCTTTAATATTTATAATATACTTTAGTTTTACCATCTTGGATCATTTTGGTAAATTTAATTGTAATTTTTATTTTATTATTATTATTATATATATATGATGATTGCTGCATCTTTCCAGATGATCGCTGTCACATTGAGTCCTCCCAATCTTGTCGTCTATACCATCTCAGATAACTCTGCACTCCGGCCACAGATTTGCACATCTTGAAGCAGATGTGACATACAAATTAAGCAATTTCCATCGAGTTGACTTCCTCTGGAGGTTGAAGAGTATTCCTATGGACAATCACATATATTTTCAAACCAGCAGTAGACTTGCAAACTTTGCTGCATGTTAAACAGATCGTTTGATTCGGACTAATAGATGCAAAGTTGACCTGAACAGGAGTTTTGTGCGACTTAAGGTGGTTGACGTAGCCAACTTTTGACAAAAGCACTCGTTCATAAGTGTCGCATTACCAGCTCTGTGTGTCATGGTTAAGACCATCAATCAAACCTTTGCAAAGCTCTCGCTTCAGATTGCTGTGAGCCTGCTTTCTTTTCTCTAGAGCATCACAACTTTCACGTACAAGCTTTCACCACTTTGGCCTTTGAAGAGTAAGTTCTTCCCATGTGTCAATCTCGATTTGTAAGACTTTCAAATTATTCTTTGTAGAGTCCCTGAACCTCTTGTTGAGGGCGGTTGCCATTTTCCAGCTCCCCGTAAGAAAATTGTTTTGGCGGCCTACAATCTTTCATTCGAACCAAATGACCCACTCAACGCATGTGAGATCTGATTACAAGGGTCTCAACACTAGAGCAACATGCTCTCACAAGGACTTCAGTATCGGGTACTTGTGCTTTCCACTTGATGTTTAAGATACGTCTCAAGCATTTTTGGTGAAATCGTTCAAGCCATTTAATGTGCCTTTGATGCAATGTCCATGTCTCTGATTGATACAACGGTGTTGTTAGCACACAGGTCTTGTAAATCTTTAGTCCTGTCTGTGATGCCATGATCAGACCACACTGTCTTCTCAAACTTCCAAAAGCTACAGATGCCTTCTGAATTCGCCTGTGGATTTCAGTGTCGAGACAGCCATCCCTCGACAGAGTACTACCAAGGTACACAAATGAATCAACTGCTCCCAGTCTAGAACCACATACCATGGTGGTTGGCTCCACGTATGACTGGCCCGGTGCAGGAGTGAACATCACCTTTGTTTTAGACGGACGGATCCTCAGACCAAAGGCAGTGCAGGAGTCAGCAAATCTATCCATTATATGCTGCATATCAGTCTCAATATGCGACAAGAAAGAAGCATCGTCTGTATACAGTAACTCCTTGACCAAGACATGATGCAGCTTGGACCTGGCATTAAATCTTCTAAGATTAAAAATGCGACCTATTGTTCGAAACTTAAAGATGACACCTCTATATATATATATATATATATATATATATATATATATATATATACGAGCAAACAGTTAATAAAACATGTTAAAAAACACTTCGAAATGAGTTAAAATCATATTTAATCTGAAAAGGAAACACTAGATAAGTGAATCGTCTTTAATCCGCGGAGTTTCGAAGAAATACTTTCCTTCTCATCAAAGGGTAGGAATTAGCAAAATCCGGGATCGGATTTTTATTTTATATATATATATATATATATATATATATATATATATATATATATATATATATATATATATAAATTATATATATATATATATAAATTATATATATATATATATATAAATAAATTATATATATATAAATAAATTATATATATAAATTATATATATAAATAAATTATATATGTATATATAAATTATATGTATATATAAATTATATATATATATAAATTATATATATATATATATAAATTATATATATAAATAAATTATATATATATAAATTATATATATATAAATTATATGTATAGATAAATTATATATATATAAATTATATATATATATATATATAAATTATATATATATATAAATTATATATATAAATATACTAGACCACCCGTGACCCGTTGGGTCAGTACGTTATATTAGCTATGGAATTCATGTATGAGCGTGACACTTGTGGCATAAAGAAAATAGTTTTTTTTTACATAACAGAAGCATTTCTATGAAAGTATATTAAAATGAAAAAAGAATATAGATAGATTTCTATGAGTCGTTCTGTTTATTATAATTGTTATTTTTTTTTAAATTACAGTTACTGAATTATAAGTGGTTGGTCATACTTATGCACTGAACAGGTATCATAATCCTTATTATAGTTAAATTCAAATTTTGATATATCATCTTTTAAATGAAATTGTTAGTTGAAAGTACAGAATAATAAAAAAAACACTCTCCACATGTTAATAATGGCTTTTTAAATAGAAAATGAAAATAAAATGTAACTTTTTTCATTTAATTTAAGCAAACATTCAGTACCCATTGTGTAAAGGAAAACACTATTTAATGTAATAGAAATGTGTGCATTTACCGATTCAGCTTTCCGTTTGGAAATGTAAGCAGACGACTTTAAAAAACATGGGAAGAAGAAAAAGAAATTTTTTTGTAATAACGCCCTCTAGTAAAAAGGTCTGCATTAGTTAAGGGGGATAACTCTATCCAGTTTTACATCGCTCCCTTTTTCTCTCTGTCACACATACACGTAACTATTTCTCGCGTACGTAACGAAAACAGAGGGAGTAGGAGTGTTGAAATCTATTAGAGGGAAAGTGAGAGGTGTTTTCTTTCCATAAATTGTATAGGGTAATATTTCATATTATTAATAGATTCATAGATAAATAGATTTTATAATATATATTATAATTATCTATGAATCTATGTATTATTTGTATATATAAATAACTATTTGATCAAATTAAATGAAATTGTTTGTATTAAAAGCGATATAAAAATTCCGGAATTGGAATAACGGATTGAAGACGTTGCTATTTACGCATGCGCAACCGGATGTTGAAAACCGGAAATCTGATTGCAAACATACAAGACCCATAGACTTTTAGTATTATACTAGACCACCCGTGACCCGTTGGGTCAGTACGTTATATTAGCTATGGAATTCATGTATGAGCGTGACACTTGTGGCATAAAGAAAATAGTTTTTTTTTACATAACAGAAGCATTTCTATGAAAGTATATTAAAATGAAAAAAGAATATAGATAGATTTCTATGAGTCGTTCTGTTTATTATAATTGTTATTTTTTTTTAAATTACAGTTACTGAATTATAAGTGGTTGGTCATACTTATGCACTGAACAGGTATCATAATCCTTATTATAGTTAAATTCAAATTTTGATAT
>NC_136521.1:13534503-13537003 GCF_053919585.1 Euprymna scolopes | reverse complement strand
AGTCTTTCATGGAGTAACCGGCACATGCGTCTAGCCTATCTGGCGTTCGAACACAGCTCCCCGGTTTTGCTGACTTGATACCTTTATCTATATCTTTTCACCCACGTATGCTAATTAGTGGGCGTCTTCACAACAGTATCGGAAGATTAAATTTGATTAAATATTAAAACAGTCTAATACTTACCTCCACGATGTAACTGTATTGCCTGTTTGTGTAGCATGACTGAAAAAGAAAAAGAAATAATTTGTTCAGGACTCAGAAACTATTGTTCAAGCTCCACCAAACGCAGCTCTATCGTTATTTTCATGGCAAGTGCTCGACTGAACTCCAATCTAGGGTGCCTCCTTGCCAAACTTTCATACAAAAAAACAAAAAACAAAAACAAAACACTCGACTAATTACAACCACTATATATGATTTCCCCCACTCTCTATCTGTGCCTAAATGTAAACAGATTCCATGAAAAAAGCTTCTTTCCCAGAACTGCTCGCCTTTGGAACACTGTTCCTCTGGCATGCTTCCCGGTTGAATACAACATAGTGGCCTTCAAATCTAATGTAAACAAATTCTTGTTGGGCTGTACCCATAAATAATCTAATCCTACTCAATTTACACCACAAGTGATTACTACACCACCACCGCCTCACATTCATTCCTCGAATTGCCTTCAGGCCTTGACAAGTGATGATTTCCAAGTAAAAGAAAACTTGGCATATAGAAAGACATTGAGAGGAGGGAGGGGTAAAAATAAAGTAAAAGATATAAAATTCTATCAAAGTAGATGGCAGATAAGCTAGAGTGCTCAAGCTAAACAAACAAAACAATAAAGAAAGATAAAGACTGGTAGAAAAAAAAAACAAAAAAAACGAGCATACAGTTCTACCCACCACCAACCATTGCCTGTCTTCTCCACCCATGTAGATTCTACACTTAGATTGGTCTAAGGAGTCATCTGTGAGCCAAACACTAGAAGATGAAATCGAAATTCTCGGATACGAGAAATCGGCTGACGACGTGGCAGATAAGCCAGGGAGTTCCTGTCCTATGAATAAAACAACGAAGAAAGCACTGAATAACGATCTTCGTTACATGTCTTACAGGAGTTACAAAATGTGGATCCGAGCATTGGCAGTGAAAAGAGAGAAGATTGGTTTTAAAAGATGCTAAAACTAATAAACCACTTTTTCTCCATTTCACCATCTGCTCCACCAGATCAGAAAAGAGAGAACCAGCAATATCTTTATCACTGATGCTCTTTGATGTGTACCATAGATAGTTGTATAGTCTACGTTAATGACAACAAATGATCTCAAAATATGATTTGGAAAATCATTAATGAAGGTTAGAAAGGTGTTGGGCCTAGAATAGATCCTGGACATATGCTATGTGCTCTAGATTTCTGCCCATCAACAAATACGTTTATAGAGCTATTAGCAGGCCACCCGGCATTGCTCCGTTGTAAAATATGAAAAAAATATTATATTTTAATGCAGCATTCTTATTTATTATTGTAATAGAAATCACTCTCGCAAACGACCTCGTGTTTACTTAGCGTGTAAAATGCCAGCAGAAAATGTAGAAAAGAAAAGACAAACATAATTTTGTAGGTCGCTCATTGGTGAACGTATGCCATTAATTTGCATATGTAAACAATTGGTAACTGTTAAAAGGGACGAATTCTAAAACATGGAGTTGAATGGAGATTTTTGTTGGACAGCTTAGAACGAGAAGGAACGGTGGAAGATAATATCGAATACACGAGGATTTATTGCATGTTTAGGAAAGAAAAGAAAAAAGACTTTCATTACTTGTATCGACAGGAGAGCGTTTTTTTTTTAATTTATTTTTTTATTGTTCATTTTATAATTTTATAATTTTATAATTATAAACATAAATACCGTATATACTAAACGTAAAGTTGCATTCCCTTAAGAAAAATATGAAGTTAGAAAAAACAAAGTAACTGACACATGTGCATGCGAGTATTGTTTTTTTTAAAACAGTTCACTTTCTGTAAATGAAAAGAAAATACTCGAGCTGAGACTGAAACCAAACCCTAAAGACAGCGAGTCAAGTACGATAACCATTAGACCAGCGTGACACGACCTTAAAAAGGTGTATCTAAACCTACTTATTCTTAACATAAATAATCTGTAATGTGAACGATCCACGCATGCGCATTCGTGAAACAATTAGCACAGATAAAAATCCGTCAACTCTCACGTACCAATTTTTCAATTTGGACCCCATTAGCAGCTAACTCCCTCCCCCCCCCCGGATTAAAATGAATTAAAAAGTTTTCCACATGTCTGAATATCTTATATACCAAATTTCATGTTTGTAGATCTAAAATTCGTTGAGTACATAGGTTGAGAAGTGTCCACACACACACGCGCGAGCGCGCGTTCTCACTTTTATAGATATATAGATCAGAGAGAAAGTAATCGATGGTTGCAAAGACATTTTTGCACATTTAAAACAAAAAGCAAAGAGACTAAC
>NC_136521.1:13467003-13529503 GCF_053919585.1 Euprymna scolopes | reverse complement strand
GTCCCCGTAGAATTCCCTGTAGAATTCCCCGTAGTAGGTATGGCCAATGATGGAGTACTGTTACCACATCTGGGCAGGAGCTGCTAGAAGCAGTTTATCCTGCCTCAACAGAGTTCAAAAGAGACCCCGTAGCTTAGTGGGGGATACCCTTTTCTCTTCCCTGCAACCTCTTTCCCGCAGAAGAGACGTTGCGAGCCTTTCCCTGCTTTTCCGTTATTTTCATGGTAAGTACTCGTCTGAGCTCCAATCTATGGTCCCATCTCACCAAACTTTCATGGGAAACACTCACCTAGATGAAATTATCAATAATTCCCCCCACTCTTTATCTGTACATAAACCTAAACGTATTAACCATGACCAAAGCTTCTTTCTTAGAACTGCATGCCTGTGGAACTCTCTTCCATTTGCCTGCTTTCCAGCTGACTACAATATGATTGTCTTCAAGTCCAACGTAAACAAGTTCTTGATGAATTCCTAAGTAATCCTATTTACAAAATTTCCACTTTTCCATGATTACTACGCTATAATCACATTGACTAATGTATACCCATTAACCCTTATCCTAGAGTGGCCTCTGTGCCTTGACAAGTGGTGACTCCTTTGTAAAAAAAAAAAAAAAAATCACGACTTTAGGATGAAGCACACAGTGAACATTTCGCCATCTGTTTGCATGGGCGAAATGGTGTTCTTTTTAGCTCTAAGGTCCATTTAAAAACTTAAACAAATTTCACTTGAGTTATTTCCCTTTAAACGTATATAGCAAGTGACGTGATAAGCATGAACTTTACCGACGATGATAATGATGATGATAATTTGGGGTAAAATGCTGGGCGCCATTCTTTAATTTAATTGCCTTAAAAACAACACACTACACAAAATCATAAATAGGTACAACATTAAGTTTAACTATTGCTGTCCAACTCATGCCACCATTTAAAGCAAACATTAAGTCGAAATTTATGATGAAAATGGATGAAAATGTTTGGGTTAGTAAATGTAGACCAGTTGAGATAACAGGGTCAGTTTACAGGGTAAAACCAAGGAAAACATCTAAGGAAGTGATAAACATAAACGTTATATCAATGATGACGATGACAGCGATGGTGGTGGTAATAATTCTTTAATTTAATTGCCTTAGAAACAGCACACAACACAAACTCATAAATGCAACATCAAGTTCAACTATCGCTGCACGGATAATATGCAAGCTGTGATAAAGAAACCCAACCTAAAACTATTAAATAACAAAACCAACACCATCAACTTGAAAGATATCAGCGTTAGTTGGCAAGATCAGGTCAAGGAAAACATGGGAGAAAGTGATAAGTATGGACCGGAAGTGATAAGTAGGGACTTGAGAGAAAGAGGGATGAATAAAGATGTATAAACATGCATTGGGCTGCATGTCATAATGGTGCATATTTTTTTTTTTTTTTTTTGTATTCAAGTTCACCCCCTTACAAAGCATATCGCCACTTGGACGTAAGGGGTTGCTATTTGGGGTCATGTCTAGGAATGATTAACAAGATATTTGTTTATATTACATTTAAACTTCTGCATATCAGTACAGTCAGTGAAGCAGGCAGCAGGAAGGGAATTCCAAAGTCTAGCTGTTCGAGGGAAGAAACTAGTGAAGGGGTGAGATCTTATTGCTAAGCGGGTTTGTCGGGGATATGTACATCGAGGGGCACAAGTAAAACAATTCATCAGAACACATGCCATTAAAATGTTTGTAAAACAGGCACAGTGATGAAAATTGCAGCGATGAGACAGGGGCTGAAACTTATTTGATAAAGTGGGGCCGATTAAATTGACAAGTCTTTATATGAAAGCATATGAATGGCAGACGCTGCAGGTGATAAATGCTTGGTTAAAGATGGAAGGGGGACATCAAGAATAGAAAATATCTTTGGCCGAAGTCTGGCCATCCAAGAGATGTTTTTATATCTACACTCCTATAATTTTTTTTTTTTTGTGTGTGAATTAATATCCATATTAAAAAACTTTTTTCTATTAGTATCTATTAGCTTTCCCACTAAAGCAAAATGTGACACAAGGTCATTTTTAAAGTGGGGTTAATCCAGTTCCCCGAAAAAAAAGGAAAAGGGGCGCTCTGGTTGGATCCAAAAATAGTAATTGTCCAAGTATAGAGGGTTTCCCCTCCACTGACTGGGACAAATTACCTTAAGTGCAGCATCTGCAGACAGATACTACACGTTGATCCTGGCCCGAAGGCCAAGAACAACAGAAAAAAGGCAAGCCTCTTTTCTATTTATTTAAAAAGAAAATACAATTTTCTTATATGTGGGTCATGGAATTGAATTCATCTGCAAAGGATCTAGCTAATTTGCATATTCTTTTAAACATTCATTTTAATCAATTCCCTATTCGTTTTTTTTTTTTCGGTTTTCTTATGGAATGATCATCTTTAGTTAACTATACATCTAATTATATTCATGCAGATATTCTACGTGATTTATACTTGTGTAATATTTGCGTAAAAAGTTTATAGTAAACACAAACCTCTTTCTATATATATTTATGTATGCATACATATATTTGTGTAAGAAATTTTTTATACCAAACTGCTCTGTCAGTTTTTTGGTATACAGACATGAAACTTAATATATAGGGTATTCGGACCCATGCGAAATTTTGTATTTGGGTTTTAGCTGGGGAAAATCGGTACAAAAGTGTGAAATTTTTTTTAAAATGGAACTTGCCAGGTGATAGATGCTTGGTTAAAGGAGGTGGGGTCAAGAACAGAAAATATCTTTGTCTGGAGTCTGGCCACCCAAAAGATGTTTTTTTTTTTTATTTGAAATAAAATAAGTATCTCATGCTGAAACCAACTTATTTGAACAAAGTAATGTTCCTAGATTAACAAAGGCCAGTATCTAAGATTTCTAGTCAAACGTGAAGGTATTAAAGAAGATCTGGCCTTCCTGGAGTGAGACAGGCATTTGAAGTTGGATGGTCAAGGAGGCAGTTGGTTTTTCACAAAGCAGATGGTAAGTCGGCCGGTGTTTTTTGTGGGGTTCTTAGCTGAAAGACTGTTACTGGGACTTATATATTTTGGTCAGGCAAAACTCATTTTCCAAATCTGCTATTCAGTTTAGGAAAACGATTACCACTTATAATCAGAAAAAGAATGAACATTATGTTATTTGTTTTTAAACTGGTGTTGTGGTTTTTGTATGGAAGGAGAATTTGTTTGTTTCAACAAGTGGGACAATTACAGCCCGTGCAATGGACACATAAGTGCATGTTCGTAGACTTGGGCAGAGATAGGTTAGTTTGGAAATTCAACACATGCCATCATGTAAAACGCATGTTAAACCAATGATGAAGGGTTAGGGTATATGGATTTATGCCCTTTTGATGGCTGACGGAACGAGAGCATGCTAACCCTGTGAAGTAAATAAAGGGTCCGTTCGAAATTCTGTCCAAATTTCCGAGTTCGACAGAAACATTCCTGAGTCAACAAGATACACATAGAGAAGGTCGGAGGTTACATCGACCGAAACGTTGTGAAAATGACACTCAAAATGAGAACAATAGTCTAAAGAATACGAGCATGCTACCATGTTTAATCAATGATAATGGAGGGTCAGGGTATGTGGATTTAGAGAATGGCGCATTTTGGTTTGACCGATTCAGCAGAAAGACAATTCAGCGTCGCTCACACCAGTCATATTTTTATAACGATTTTATAACTTTTTTTTTTTTTAAATTAAGAAAAACATGAAAATATATCACTTTGACTGTTTTTAAGAAAAATTATGTTTTTGGAAAACTCTTTTTGGATAATTATTTTATAAGTAATTATTTTAAGGATTAAAAACTTAAGAATATTTTTTAATTCTTTTTTAATTAAAAAAAAACAATATGAAAATATCATTTCTTGTTGCCAACTGAATGTCTGTTTTGTGTTGTGTTTTAAACACGGTTCAAAGTTTTTAATGTTTTTAAGGAAAAATTATGTTTTTGCATTACTCCGATTAATTATTTGATAATTTATTTTTTTAAAGATTAAAAACTTAAAATATTTTTAATGTTTTTCGTTTTTTGACGATGGAGTGTTATTTTTTTTCTGTTGTGTTTCAAATAAATACAGTTATTTTTAAATCAAGTTATCTTTTTTTAAATTTTTAATTGTTATTCCAATTTTATTCCAAGAAAAATAACTATCTTCGTTTACTAAATTAATTTTCTAAATTAAAAAAAAAAGTTATCTATAAAGACGAAGCACTAATTTGACGCCTAATCGTCCCTCCTCCCCGCTGAATTGGCTACAGACCGAAACGTACTAAACCTATGGATTTATACCCTTTCCAAAGGGATTTTCTTACCCTTTTTAAAGACTATATTTTACACTCACCTTCAAAGCTAATGAAATAATTTCTTCCGTATTTTCCTCGGTCCGGTCTTCATTTAAAAGTTTCTTCAAAGTGAGAAAAACCCAGGTATTCCGTGTGATCTCAGACAAAGAACTCAGTTCTGTCAGGTTAGGACTATTTGCATTTTCGCTATTCAAATTAATCAACTCAAACTTAAGTTGAACCGTCTCCGTGCCAGAACTATTTGTCATTGTCATTTGAACGGTCAGTTCTTCCGTATAGTTTGAGTTCAGTTGTCCAGTGGTCACAACCTCTGAGCCCCCGAAAACGCTGCTAAAGTGGGTTGGAGTGAGAGTTTGTGGCTCGACTTCTTCATCAAGGTAAGTTATTGTAAGGTCTTTAAGCAAAATGTTGGATATTTCATTGTAGAGTCCTTCTATTTGAAGCTGGCTGTCAGCGGCGATATAAATCTTCCGACTGAACCCTCCGTTTTCCGTAGCGACATCTTTGAGGAAGGGAATGTTAGAATGACTGCCAAAACCCAACATAAAAAAAGATACACTGCCATTATTGGCCTTTTTCACATTTTCTTGGATTATTTTCGTATTTTGAATTCCAACAGTTGGCTGACCGTCCGTCAAGAAAAAGAGTATGTCTTTCTTCTGACTGGAACTTGCAGACTTCAACTTTTCAACACTTTCCAAAAGAGCCAAGTTGATATTTGTCCCTTGCAAAAGAAAAATATTGAATTATTCACCAAAAAAGCAACAGGGTAAAAATAAAACGAAATAAAAATCCTAGTTAAAAAATAATTTTATTATTATTACAGCCTAAAAATATTAGTTAAAAAATAATTTAATTATTATTACAGCCTAAAAATATTAGTAATGTTAGAAAAAGGCACGGTTATGGTCAGCTAAAAGTACTTCCTAACTTCCGACATAGATGCTACCAGAAGCGGTGACAAGACAAATTAGTTCCTTCACTTTTATTGTTCTTCAATATTTCTATTGTGAAACGGTTTATTAAAAAAATATATAAGAAAAGAACTCTATATATAATAAAAATTTAAATTATACTAGAAATAAGTTAGTCTTTATTTGCAGTTTTAATAACAAAATTTAAAAAAAAATAAAAGATTTTATTTTATTTGAAATTTTATAATAAATATGTTTATGAAAACGTAAAAATGAAATTATTGAAATAAAAATAACAAATGAAATTATTGAAATAAAAATAACAAATGAAATTATTGAAATAAAAATAACAAATGAAATTATTGAAATAAAAATAACAAATTAAATTATTGAAAAAAAAATAACAAATGAAATTATTAAAATAAAAATAAAAAATAAAATTATTGAAATAAAAATAAAAATAAAATTATTGAAATAAAAATAAAATTATTGAAATAAAAATAACAAATGAAATTATTGAAATAAAAATAAAAAATAAAATTATTGAAAAACAAAATAACAAATGAAATTATTGAAATAAAAATAACAAAATTTCAAACATCATAAAAAACGTACTCAATACATAATATTCCCATATATTTACATAGTTTAAAAGATTTTAAAAAGTATTTTTAATAATTCTTAAAAAAAAAAAAAGAAAACTAATTTCAATAATTATTAATTAAAATAGGACCGAAAAAACTTTCCAATTAAAAGAACGATTGAAAAAACGTAATAAAAAAAGAGTGCAAAATACAGATGAGATAAAA
Organism: Euprymna scolopes; assembly: GCF_053919585.1. Lineage (NCBI taxonomy): Eukaryota > Metazoa > Mollusca > Cephalopoda > Sepiida > Sepiolidae > Euprymna > Euprymna scolopes. The sequence continues at coordinate 13,523,437 of NC_136521.1, read as the reverse complement.
AGGCGAAGGAACTAATTTGCTTTGTCACCGCTTTTGGTAACAGCCACGCTGGAAGTACGTTAGCTGACTATAATGAAAGGGATAAATAAAGACCTGACCAGAGATAGTTCAGTTTGGAAGCAAATTTCTAAAAGCAGTCTAACACATAGGGGAACCTGGAGCAAAACAAGATAGCGGGGTAAAACGAGACACCACAGATAACTAAAACAGAGAGAAAGAGAGAGCTCTTTCGCGAGGAGTCTGATCAAGAGATCACGTGGCAACGCCTTGCCGCCAACGTCTACCATTGTTTTATTCAGCCCCGTACATCAAAAAGGGGTAAGTATTAAAAATTTATCTATTTTGATCTATTTTTATGGTTCTGCCGAAATCGTGTTTTTCCCGAAAAAGATACAGATTTATCAAACAAGAATTAACGTTCTGACAGATATTTCTATGGGCTATGGTAATAGATTAATCAGTTTGATCTACTTAAGCCTGGCATTTGTGAACTGTGTGAAGACTGACATAGTCAGACCAAGATCCGTCTCGTTTTGCCCCAAGAACGGGATAATACAGTTAGCTGAATAAATCATCTGTATTTCTTTTGAAAATAATTTCTCATCTTTTTGTTGTTGTGGCATTGTTTTCCAATACTTTGAATGTTCAATACACAGAATATGGTTTATATGTCAATGCTACCTTTGACTCGACAGTTCTTTTTCCCTTAAGTATCTTGTTTTGCCCCAGGTTCCCCTACATACGTGTAAAGGGTATGCTAAGCCAAATATAGTAATGATGTAAAAATATTGAAGTAAATGAAAGATTAAAAGATTAATATATAAATAAAAACAAGCAGCTCGAGCACTATAAAAGCGGCGGGCGAATGTTTATTTAAAATGGACACTTGTTGACATCAAGTGCTGCTCCCATGTGTCAATGGGTAGAACTGTCGACTATCAATGCGATGGTTGTAGGTTCAATCCTCGGCTAGGGAATGATGCTAATCTAGCTGCACTGACGAGTTGTGATACAACGAAACGGTACTGTATATGGATGACTACATATATTTTAAGTCCCCCTCCCTCTTTGGGTAGAGCACTGTCGTAAATGAATATCGCTTACTACTTAAATGGCTATAAATGCAAGATTCGCTGTTTGTTTGTAAATAAAAACCAGCAGCCCGAGCACTATAAAAGTGATGGGTGAATGTATATTTAAAATGGACATTTGTTGAGGTCATTTGTGAGCGCATGGGTCGATGGGTAGAACTGTCGACTATCAATGCGATGGTTGTTGGTTCAATCCTCGGCTACAGAAAGGTGCTAGTCTAGATACAACGAAACAGTACTGTATATGGATGACTACATTATATATATATATATATATATATATATATATATATATATATATATATATATATATATATATATAAAACTAGCGGTGAGAGAAGGGTGCCCGGCTTTGCCTGGTCATAAAATATGCTTAAATATGATTTAATTTGTCCAGATTTTGTAATTATTATAGAATAATGATTTCAAAAGTAAAATAAAAAGTATTTGAGTGCCGTCAGCTAAAATCGAAACCGAAAGCCAAAACTGTAGCATTCAAAGCTGGTGACGTTACCACTGTTCCAACGTGACACGCACATGAACTGATTAAAACTAGACTAAGATGAATATACAAAATGTATCACGATTTTTTCAATTTTTACCCATTTTTGACCCCTTAAAACTATTTTAACCGACTAATGACCCATAAAAGAATGGTCCATAAAAAATCCAATCATTTGTTGCTCTGCGACTTTTAGTTTCAGGAGAGATAGAAGAGGTTGAAAATATGGAGACAGGCACACCAATAAACGGACAGACATATAGCCGTTTATATATTAGATTTAATAATCGCTCCGAATTTACTTTTGAAAAAATATCTTTATTCATACAATTGTTTCTACTCCATTTCCAAATACATTTTTTCCTGGTAATGTAACTCTGGCTGGCACTTGTCTTCATTAGTTGTTGTTGGGTGGGATAATAAAAGTAATATAAATGTTAACCTTTAAAAGGAAAAGAACTTTATTTACCTTTTTATATTTTGGAGTGAGTACACCTCTTGTTAATAATGTTCACCGGCAATATACGTCTTGTTGGTTTCGGGGCTAAGAGTGTACTGCCTGCTCGCCTGTCATGCTGGCTAGGGATTGGTTAAGGAGAGAGAGAAGGCGAGGGAGAGGGAGAGAGGGAGAGGGGGAGATGATGAGGGACTTTATTTAAAACTAGCGAGGGTACCCGGCGTTGCCCGGGTGTGGTGAGGTGTGTGTGTGTGGGGGGGTGGGGGTAAATCAAAATAAAAGGGAAAATAAAGAATAAGCGAACGTAATAACCCTGCTTAAATGTTATAACTTTTTTTAATCGGGAAAAAAAACAAAAAAAACAGCGAACGTGATGCAAAATAAAGAATAAGCGACCATTCTTTTATTGCTCTTTAGCCGGTTTGTGTCCGGTTTATGAAAAAGAGAAAGAGAGGTGCTAACAAACTGTTATTTCTTGGGGAATAGTATTATTTTCGTCCTAATTCTTGGCTTTTAGGTTCGACTCAGGTCAGTCCTACAGTAATTAACAAATTCAAAATGTTTTCAAATAAGATTAATAAAAATTCACTGTAAGGAAGCACGGCGAAAATGAAATTCAAAACATGACGGTTATAAGATCAGACACGTGCAGCACTTTTTTTTAAATAAATATTTATTCATTTAAAATTTCTAATTTTCGGCTTATACAAACACATTCATTGAAAAAAGTTTGCCATGATAATGTTATATCTATTAGGACGATAAAGTTTCTATCTTTGACAACTAGAGACTGCACCAAATGCCATCATGGCAAATAAGAATAAAGGGCACTTCTGCATGTCAATGACACGAGGCGAATATGTGCATTTTAGTTTCAAGAACGGTCGATAGAGGGCGTTTGTCAGCCTAGAACAGGGTCGATAACTCATACTTTTATTTTGATGTATGTTTATACAATCTTTCTGTGAAAAATATCTTTCTGTACAAAAAAAAATATATTCTTAAACCTCTATAAATGTTTCATGCAATTAAAATTCTACGTTGCTAAATTGACAAATAAATTATATTTTGAGATATGTTTATACGGGTTTGTATTACTATATACACAGATTCGAAAAACTTGTCAAAAAACAAATATTTAAAAAATAAAGGTTATCAAAGGCACGACAAGTTACTTTTCTACCTAACTAGATACATTAAATAAAACACTAAAAAAAGTAACATGTTTATTCAGCTTGAAAAACATACAGTGTTTACCGATGTATTGGAAAATTTAAAATGGCGCCTGACTCGCTTTTTAACACGGTAAGTTTGGGAAAATGAGTTAAAAATAAGAAACTATACAAAATACTGTTAGAAACCCACCGAATATATGTCAGCCCATGTCACAGTAACATATTGAGCGAGTTTCTAACAGTATTTTGTATGATATATTTTATTTTTAACTCAATTTCCCAAACTTACGGTGTTAAAGAGAGAGTCGGGTGCCATTTTAAATTTTCCAATATATCGGTAAACACTATGTTTTTCGAGCTGAATAAACATATTACGTTAAATAAAAACACTAAAAAATTATCCAGTTAAGTAGAAAAATAACTTATCTTGCCTTTGATAAGATTTACTTTTTATATATTTGTTTTTTGACAACTTTTATGAATCTATGTGTATAGTAATACAAACCGTTTATACAATTTTACCGTAAAAAAAACCCCTAAAAAAACAATCTTTCTGTACAAAAAATATATTCTTAAATCTCTATAAATATTTCATGTTTTTAAATTTATATTTTGTTACATTGAAAAACTAAAATTATATTTTGATACATTTTTATACTGTAAAAAAAAAACAACATAATTCTTAAAACAATCTATAACTGTTTCATGTTTTTTTTACATATTTATTTTTTAGCTATTTTTTTTTTTTTTTTTAGTTTACCGACCCCTCAGCATTCACCTTTAATTTGTCGACGTTTAAAGCTTTTCGGGTACGTTGAGAACGAATATCGCATTCATTTTCTGCGCAAACAACTAGTTATCCATATTTGAAGACATTCAGTATCATACGTAATCACTATCGTTTCCACTGGCGGCCATTTTGTTTTCGATTTTCCAATTTAGGAAAAATAAAAAAAACGCCAAAAAAGAGCCAAACGGAGCCAGAAGGGCCAAAATATGGTCCCCAATACATTTTCGGCTACTTTTCGGTTTCAAAACCACACCCTCTGGATATTTTCCCACTTACTGTGTGGAGCCGAAAAGAAAAAAAAAGAAAATACTGCTCCTTCAGTGTTAGTGACGCGAAAGGAACATTCCTGGAGCAAACCAGGATGGAATGCTGGAAGATAATATTATTTATTAACCATTTTCTTAGCCACCTGTGGGATCACAAAACAGTGATGGAGAATTTACAAATTTCTAGCCGTTCTGCGGTTGACTGGCGGTCGTTCTGTAGTGAGGTGTGCGAATATTGGGTGCAATACCAAAACGCGATAGGCGGCGGCGAAGGCATCGAGGTGGAAATTAACGAAACGTTGATTGTTCGCAGAAAATATAACTGAGCCAAATTTGGCTTTTTGGAGAGATAGAGTTTCGAAACGTAGTTTCGTGCTCGCTCTGACAGGACCAGACGAACGGAGAAATGAAGAAACTTTAGTCCTGTTAGTTACAAAATTTGTTTTGCCAGGTTCCATTATTTACAGTGATTGTTGGAAAGCTTACCATAATTTCGGCCAACAATACACACATAGAATGGTAAACCATTCCAAAAGATTTGTGGACCATCAAGACCCTACTATACATACACAAAATATTGAACGTCTCTGGCGAGATATTAAAGAGTGGGTCAAGAGGCCTGGCATTCGGGTAGAGTACCTGCAACAATACCTGTCACGATATCTGTTCATTTGAAGTGAAACAGACAAATCTTTTCTTCTACACAAATTTTTAATTGAAGTGGCCAAGCTTTAAGGGGGGATAAGTCAAAGCATTAACTATTTTTTTTTTCCTCTTTTTTTGTTTTTTCTCACCCGGTTCACTTTTTCAAAAGAAATCCCGCATTTTCATGATTAAACAATTATTTTTATGATTTAAAAAAAAAAAAGGTCAATGCCGATAATACATCAACTGCAGAAGCACCTGTTAAAAACTATACAAGTTCTATAATTGAATCTTCTCCCTTCCCCAATTTTAAATGTGATATTCGTTTATAACATACCCTAAAACCTACAAAAATGGTCATTTTAAGGTTAAGTTGTGCGTTGATGTATTATTGACATTGACCGAAAAAAACAAACAAAAAAAACTTTCATTTTCGATTTTTGATATAAACCGCTTTTGGCATTTCACGGGAAAGGTGGACCTTGCATAAAAGAGTTATAATTTAATGTCTTAAATTTTAAATAAGGGTTTGTATTACTGTACACAGATTCGAAAAAGTTGTCAAAAAAACAAAACAAATGTTATCAAAGGCAAGATACGACGTTACTTTTCTACCTAACTGGATATGTTTTTAGTGTTTTTATTTAATGTAACATGTTTATTCAGCTCGAAAAACATACAGTGTTTACCGATGTATTAGAAAGTAAAAAATGGCGCCCGACTCTCTTTGACACGATAAGTTTGGGAAAAAGAGTTAAAAAATAAAACACTAGAAAAAAACCACCGATCATATGTCAAATACACGCTCGATTAAAAAAAAGGGGGTGGGCGAGATATATACGAAGAAAGTGAAAGAAACCCCTAGGGAGTAGCTATTAAATTAGAACCCGTTTACGCAGGGTTCATATTCTCTGTGAAGTATCCCTTTTTTTTCCTGTAGAAAAAACAAAGCAAAAAAAAAAAAACGGAATTTCCGAGGGTGAAATGAGTCTTCATATTTACCAATGTTCATTTTTCTTCAGTAAAACTTATTTTCTTTCTAAAGTTTAATTTATTTTAATAAATATTACTCTAAACACTTTCTTGTAAAAAAAAAAAAATTATATATTTTCATGTTCGTTTGAGATAATTAGGTCAAACATCACGCCAGGAGAGGAATGAAGACCGTTTTAATTTAACGATTAAAAAGTTAGATGGCAGGTGCGTGAATTTAATGAGGTCAAACATCATGCCATAGGGGAATGAAATTATGCACTTTTGCTGCGAGGCAGTTTTTTTTTTTTTTTGGTTTTGTTTCACCAACTCTGGATGCGCGGTAGTTTTTTTTGGTTGGAGAGAAAAACCAGTCCCCCCCCCTAAAAAGAGGAGTTAGCAATTGTCTGATATAAGGGGTTTCCCCCGTATTGATTAAACCTCATTGCATTTCTGGACGAGTGCCAGGAAAGTTGTTTAAGCTACAGATTCAGTTTCGCTTTTATACTGAAAAGCCAAAGAAACACTCGTGGATCAAGAAATATCGCGAAAATAGTATGTAAAAGTCGTTCAAATAAAAGATAGACGTGACCTCCGTCCATAAATCATAGATATTATAATCTAGACAGTACATAAAAAGTTTTATGAATGAGTGATCATCCCGAGCGCCTCCCCTCCCAAAGCCTTTGTCAGACATACACAAAAAATGGACACACTAACACACATTTTGTCCTTTATATACTAGCGGGGGTACCCGGCATTGCCTGGGTGTTTAGAGGTGTGTGTGCTCGGGCGAGGCAGGGTAAATCATCAAACCAAAAGAATAAGCGAAGTAAGAACCCTGTTTAAATATTATATAAAAAGAAACAATGTTAAAACTTCTTGAAAAAATCGTTGCTCGGATGTTTGTGTCGCGGGAGGGGGGATAAAAAAAAGTTTTGGTAGGTAAGTAGGATTGAACCTGAAGCCTTGAGGTGAAGGTGGAAAATAAAGTGCGAAAAAAACGTGACACATTAACCGCTCGGCCAGCAAGAAAGAGTAACAGAAACACGTTTGAATTTATTTAAGTAGAAACAGAATTCACAGGTGTCTGCAAATAGTGACGTCAAATACTAGTAGCGGAGTTTATTTTTACTGCGGGACAGTTTTTTTAATGGAGGTCAAACAGAAGTAGCGCGGAATTAACATTTACTGCAGGGCAGTTTTTTACCCAAGTTTGGCTAGTTTTGTTTCCCTTGGGGAGAAACCAGCTCCCCATAAAAGGGGGATTGTCCGAATTGAATAGCAATTGTCTGATATAAGGAGAAACTCTCCATTGATCAAAGCTGATTGCTTCTGGGCGTTCTTGGCGTGATTGCTGGCAACAGTGCTTTAGATTCGAATTAGTTTCGCCTTTATACGAAAAAGCCGAATCAACACATGGCGATCGAATTATCTTGAAAATAGCGTGTAAAAGTCGGGCAAATTAAAGATAGACTTGACCCCCATTCTTAAGTCGTAGATATTATGATTTAGACAGCATATAAAAAGTTTTAAAAAGGAGTGAGCCGATCAATCGCCCCTGGAAAAAAGCCTTTTGCGGACATACACAAAAAGTGGACACACTAACACACATTTTGCCTATTATATATATAGATAGAAGAAAACATATAAACATACATACATACATACATTTAAACAGACTTTTGCCCTTTGTATTATAGAAAACATACTGCACTTGTTTGATCTTTTAACCGTCATGTTTTTAATTTTTTTCAAATGTCTTTTATCTTTAAGCAAATCAAAACAAAAAAAAAACAACAAAAAAACAAAACAAATCCGTTAACTTTAAAAGTTGCTGTTGCCATTGGTAAGCGGTAATTCGTTGGTATATAAATTTAAATAAAAATACTCACCTCCTCTCGCATTAAGACTATTGACTTCCTTTATGGCAAAAGCAACGTTGGCTTTCGTGGCAGGCAAGAAAACACCATCGTTCATCCAATTAACCTTATTACTGAAATAGCCAATCAGGAAACTGTCGAGATCGAATATCAAAGACTTCAGAATCGTGACCATCGCCTGCTGCAGTTGTCTCAGCTTATTGCCACTCATTGATCCGCTGACATCCAGCATGAAGGCAATGTTCTTTGGCAAAGGTGGCAGGGAATCGGGGGCAAAAAAATGGACAAAGTATCCGTCGACTGCCTGAAAGATCAAGAAGGGAAAAAGTTATTAGAAATTACTGTTTATAACAACGTTTCTAAAAAGAAGAAGTAGCAACCCTAACCCTAACTCCTTTCCAACCCTTTATACTACTATGAATTTTCTGGATTGTGACAAGCATGTGCAGAAGTGCTCAAGAATGGTGTGTCTATATCTTAGTCTGGCGAAAACGAGTTCGTCCAAGGGCTATAAAAAGCCGATGCCAGATTCGTTCAGGGAGTAACTGTCGAGGTTACTCTGGTAATGTGTCGTTTTGACGAAATTGTTTGGGATTGGGTCGTTTTGACAGAATTGTTGGGGATTGGGTCGTTTTGATGGAGTTGTTGGAGATTGGGTTATTTTGACAAAGTTGTCGGGGATTGGGTCGTTTTGACAGAATTGTTGGGGATTGGGTCGTTTTGATGGAGTTGTTGGGGATTGAGTTATTTTGACAAAGTTGTCGGGGATTGGGTCGTTTTGACAGAATTGTTGGGGATTGGGTCGTTTTGATGGAATTGTTGGGGATTGGGTTATTTTGACAAAGTTGTCGGGGATTGGGTCGTTTTGATGAAGTTGTTAAGGATTGGGTCGTTTTGACAAAGTTGTTGGGGATCGTGTCCGGTCGTTTTCACAGAGGTGTTCAGGATTGTGTCTATTTGAAGCTAAACGGTGGAATCTAGAAAGAAGTAAAGTGTTCAGTAAGTGTGAACCATTAAGAATCACACTTACTGATGAGACGATCATCAAAGTAACCCCTACGGAGAGAGAGGTTTTTCAGCTAGTACTAGGTGAGATAAAGAATTAAAACTCAACAAAAATCACAAATGCATAACTTTTGGGGGTCAGCAGATATAAACCAGTGAACTACTCAACGGTCGATACATACACCGTCTCCATTCATGTTTCAGAGTTTGATAGTGTGAGTCCTACTTACGTAAATTGTGTTCGGGTTGTCTTTCCGATCGACATCATAACCAACTTTGAAGAGTCCTTCAATTCCGCTTTCGCTGTAGTTCTTTTGTTGCTTGGGACTCGGATTGTATCGAATGTAGACATTTTTCGAGTCAACATACTCGATAGTAGCTTCTTCCAGTTCTATTAATAAAGAAAGAATTCAGAGAAATAAAAGTTAGGGTGGAGGATTAGGGTTAGCGTGTCAGTCTACGCCATGCTGCAGCTACTCATGGGGATCTCATCTAACATTACTCTTTACCTTTGACCAAGTCCTGGATATGACCTTAAACTATATCCAGTGGTGAAGCCCCAGCATCCGGGCTTTAGGGAGTGTGGAGCCACCCTTTAATTACCATTGCTCCCAGGTTCACTCTGACCCGGAGTGGTAGTATCTGTTAGGGTCCCAACTATGGGGTAAATAGAAACCGACTTGAAAACAACAAATATATTCTATTAAAAAAATTTTCTTCAAAATCTTTGGATTCGGCATTAAATAACCCGAAAAGGGTTGATATGCCATAAAACAAAAACAACCAACCAACCTTTGACCAAGGTTTCGTAAATCTTTTAATTCTCTTTAATCATTATTATTTTTTTTTTTTTTTTTTTTTTTTTTTTTTTACAAAGGCATCACCACATTATCAAGGCCCAGAGGCCACTCAAGGATAAGGGTTAAAGAGTGTACAGTAGAAGTTGGTCAATATAGTAATCATTAGTAATGAAAATTTGGTAAATTTAATAACTTATATGGAACGGCTCATCAAGAACTTATTTACCTTAGACTTGAACACAACCATATTGTAGTCAGCCGGAAAGCAGGAAAACGGAAGACAATTCCACAGGCGTGCAGTTCTAAGAAAGAAGCTTTGTTCATGGAATCTATGTTTAGGTTTAGGCACAGATAAAGAGTGGGGGAAATTATTGATAGTGTTTACAGCTAGACGAGTGTTTCTTGTGAAAGTTTGGCGAGGGGGGACCATAGATTGAAGCTCAGTTGAACACTTTCCATGAAAATAACGATACATCAGAGACAAACTCGCAACATCTCTTCTGTGAGATAGAGGTTGTAAGGAGGAGAAAAGGACATCTCCTACGAGGCTACGAAGTCTATTTTGAACTCTATCAAGGCAGGACAAGTCCTTTCTAGCAGCTCCTGCCCAGATGTGGCAACAGTATTCCATCCTTGGACGTACCTGGCTCTTATATAGATAGAGAATAGCATCAGCAGTGAGATATCTACTGGATCGATAGAAAGATCCCACCATTTTTCCAGCGGCCTTGGCAACAGATTTGATATACGTGTTCCATTTAAGATCAGGAGTAATGGTCAAGCCCAGAAGCTTGTCAAAACTTGAGGCCTCCTGAAGACGAGAGCCATTCATTTCAATTGATGACAAATGTGGATTAAAATGTTGATGATGTAAAGAGAGAAGCTTGGTTTTAGATGCATTAAAAGTAACCAGCCACTCCTTTCCCCATTGTACTACATGCTCAAGATCAGAGGAGAGAGAATTGGAGAGTACTTGCTCGTTTACTGTCTTAGATGTGGTACCATAAATGGTAGTGTCGTCAGCATAAATGTCTACAAATGATGTAAGGATATGATTTGGAAGATCATTAATGTAGATCAGGAAAAGAGTTGGGCCCAGGATGGATCCCTGAGGGACACCGGCATTAATACTGTGAGCTTCTGATTTTTGCCCCTCAACTACTACTCTTATGAACCTATCAGAAAGAAATGATTTAATAATTGAGAAGACTTTTCCAGCTATACCATAGCTAGCGATCTTATGAAGTAAACCTTTATGCCATACCCTATCAAAGGCTTTAGATATGTCAAGAGCAATTGCCCTAGAAAGATTGCCACCGTCGAGAGATTTGCTAATCCTATGCGATATAACTGTAAGGACATCTGCTGTAGATCTAGCAGAACGGAAACCATATTGAGTGTCACTAAGAAGGTTATTTTTGTTGAGATGTTTGATTACTTCTGTATTTAACACAGATTCTAGCAACTTACTCATGACGCACAGGAGACTTATTCGCCTGTACTGAGAGGGGGATGAGCGATCACCTGAATTCTTAAATACAGGGCATACTGATGAGATTTTCCAGGGAGATGGGAAACTATTCTCCTTAAGACAACGTTTAAACAGTTTTGTAAGTATGGGCGCTAGTTCAGGTTGAAGTTTTTTGAGTACTATAATTGGAATACCATCAGGGCCAGTTGCTTTACTCGAATCAAGGTTTTTGATTAGCTTGGCAACATCACGTACAGATATATGTATATCACATAGCGTGTTTTCTGATACAGGAGGAAATATTGGGGGTTGGCGGTCTTGGTCGCAAAGGGTAGAATTAGCTGCAAAGTTCTTGACAAAGAGTTTGGCTTTGTCTGATGCTGACGAGATTACCTCAGGTCCATTGATAATAGTTGGGATGGAGCACACGCTTCTGTTCAGGATTCTGTTTGCTATTTGCCAAAACTGGTGGGAACCAAGCCACTGCTCAGCTACTTTGGACTTAACAGATTGAGCATACAACTCTCTTGCGTTCCTTATTACTTTCTTACAATGGTTGCTGGCAGTCCTGAAAACGGCTTTAGTTTCCATACATCTATTACGTTTGAAGCAGTGGAAAAAGTGATTTCTGTGCGCAATGGCAGCAGCACATTCTGGAGAGAACCATGGCTGGCTGTTAGGTTTTTGCTGAAACTTTTTAGAGGGTATGAAATGGTCAATACCTACAATTAACCATTCGGTTAGGTCTAATACTATAGAGGACACATCCTTTTTAAACATGGAATGCAGAGGTAGATCAGATATAAATGTACGGAAGCTATCCCAGTCAGCCTTAGTGTATCGATATACTGTACGATGAAGTGGTACGTCTGGGGACTTATTACATTTCATTTTTATCTTAATTGATACAACAGAGTGTTATTGTTGTTGTTGTTATTGTTGTTATTATTGTTGTTATTATTGTTTTTGTTATTATTGTTGTTGTTATTATATTATTATTGTAGTTGTTGTTGTCATTGTTGTTATTATTTATTATTATTGTTTTTGTTGTTATTACTGTCGTTATTATATTATTATTGTAGTTGCTGTTGTTATTGTTGTTATTATTTACTATTATTGTTGTTTTTGTTGTTATTACTGTTGTTATATTATTGTTGTAGTTGCTGTTGTTATTGTTGTTATTATTTATTATTATTGTTTTTGTTGTTATTATATTATTATTGTAGTTGCTGTTGTTATTGTTGTTATTATTTATTATTATTGTTTTTGTTGTTATTACTGTTGTTATTATATTATTATTGTAGTTGCTCTTGTTATTGTTGTTATTATTTATTATTATTGTTTTTGTTGTTATTACTGTTGTTATTATATTATTATTGTAGTTGTTGTTGTTATTGTTGTTATTATTTATTATTATTGTTTTTGTTATTATTACTGTTGTTATTATATTATTATTGTAGTTGTTGTTGTTGTTATTGTTATTATTATATATTATTATTATTATTGTTTTTGTTGTTATTACTGTTGTTATTATATTATTATTGTAGTTGTTATTGTTATTGTTGTTATTTATTTATTATTATTGTTTTTGTTGTTATTACTGTTGTTATTATATTATTATTGTAGTTGTTGTTGTTACTGTTGTTATTATTTATTATTATTGTTTTTGTTGTTATTACTGTTGTGATTATATTATTATTGTAGTTGCTGTTGTTATTGTTGTTATTATTTATTATTATTGTTTTTGTTGTTATTACTGTTGTTATTATATTATTATTGTAGTTGTTGTTGTTATTGTTGTTATTATTTATTATTTTTTTTTTGTTATTACTGTTGTTATTATATTATTATTGTAGTTGTTGTTGTTATTGTTGTTATTATTTATTATTATTGTTGTTTTTGTTGTTATTACTGTTGTTATTATATTATTATTGTAGTTGTTGTTGTTATTGTTGTTATTATTTATTATTATTGTTTTTGTTGTTATTACTGTTGTTATCATATTATTATTGTAGTTGCTGTTGTTATTGTTGTTATTATTTATTATTATTGTTTTTGTTGTTATTACTGTTGTTATTATATTATTATTGTAGTTGTTGTTGTTACTATTATTATTATTATTATTATTTACTAGCAGTTCAGCTCGGCTTTGCTCGCGCCCTATGTACTGTTCATAACTTTCCCTATGTGAGAATACCCTTTATGTAAAATTTCAAATGTTTAGACCAGAAATTGCCTGAGTAATTTGGTAGAGACCGCAGAGGTCAAATTTTTTTTTTTTTTAACTTTCAACCCATTTTTGACCACTTGACATTTATTGTTTTGTTCTCAAATCAAATTAAAAAGTTTGACCCATGTCCAAGTAATTTACATTTAAAATTTCATGTGTTTAGGCCCAAAATTGGTGGAGGAGTTTGGTAGAGTTTTCAAAGGTCAAATCGTTGAACTTTGAGCCCTTGATAGCTAAATTTCTGGCTGAAAACCGATTAAAAAGATTTTCCCAAATCTAATTACTCCTTATGTCAAATCTCGAGTCTGTAGACCGAAAATTGACAGAGTACTTTGGTAGGAAATGTACACACACACACACACACACACACACACACACACACACACACACACACACACACACACACACACACACTTCACTTTTATAGATATATAGATTCATTAAGAGTAGTCACACAAGCCATTATCAAAGATTTCTCTTTGAGAACAACTTGTGGTGTTCCCTGGAGTTTGAGTGACAAGTCTCTCCAGATTTCCAATACTCTCCAGCTCTTTCGATAAGCATTGTAGATGAATTTGCGTTATCGCAACAACCGCTTACCATTGATTTCTCATTGGCAGCGACCATTGGTCTTAACTGAAATTTTGGTGGCAATAAGCTTCATCAAGGTCCCAGTCCTCTTTGCACTCAACCAATGGAGGACTGGCTAGTGCTTTCACTCCTCGGTCTTTCTCTCCTCCTTGACCCTCCTAACTTATTTGGTGTGGCGCCAGTTTATGGTAACACACACGAAAAACGGTATTACTATTATTATTATTATTATTATTGTTATTATTATTATTACTATTATTATTATTATTGTTATTATTATTATCTATATATTAATACGATAGCGTGTGTGTTCTTTTGTGTATCATGCTTACACCCGGGCCGTTTAATTGTTATGTTCTATTTCTTGTCATAAATAATTTTATCAAGAATTCTTTGTGAGTTTCGGTTTCGATTATAGCTGATCATCCATATTTTTATAAATAATTTTATCAAGAATTCTTTGTAAATTTTGGTTTCGGTTTCGATTATGGCTGAAGAAACTCAAGTTATATATATATATATATATATATATATATATATATATATATATATATACTAGCGGGGGTACCCGGCGTTGCCCGAGTGTTTGTTTCCGGGACGGGGGGGGGGAGTTTTAAAAAATGTTATGGTAGGTAAGTAGGAAGGATCAAACCCGGAGTCATGAGTAAAAGTAGGAAAATGAAGTGTGAAAAAAAACAAAAAAAAAACATCTGCAACGTTAACAGTTCGGCCACCAAGAAAAGTCCATTCCAGTTGTTTAGGAAAAAAAAAAAACGACTACGGTAGGTCGGCGCGAACGTGAAAATATAATGTGAATTGTCCAGCACGCTAACCACTACGCCACAGAGCACTGCAGCTTAGTTTAGTGATTTTAAATAACTTCACATGAAAGAACTACGAAGCCAAACCGGTGTTCTCTTCTCAACTGTTCCTTGTGAACGATCCCCAAACGGTGTTAAGTGGTGGCAGGGGGAGAAGGAATTTATTAGAGAGAAAATATTTTACCACTTCCATTGATCTTAACCGATTTTGGCCGTGACTTCTCAGCAGAAAAAGTATAGAAATCTAAGATTATCGAGGAATTTGAGAAATAATAAGCCTATAACACACCTCAGATATTGTTCTGCCGTTTGTGCATATTATATTTGCATGAAATATCTTGATTTTTAATCCTATTAATGTCAAAATCAGACGGGAAAAAATGAGTTCATTTTATTTATATAGAGATATATATATATATTTTTTTTTTTTTCATAAGTTTTTATTTTGGTTTCGATTCAAGTTAATGCACCCAAGTTATATGGATATATATTTTTTATTTTTGAAATCGCAACTTTAGAACATTAACTCTATAATAATATATACAAAATCAGCAAGAATTAAAATATATTTAAGCGTACTTTACGACCGGGCTTTGCCGGGCGTTCGTGCTAGCTTAGATAAATACTTTTGCAGTTTTAACAAAAGAGCTACAATAATATCAGAGCGTCTCCATTTACACTGAACATCTATGGAATGCCAACATCAATATATTACATATGAACGAGTCCCCTGTGTAATTTCCACAGGTCCCGCTAGTTATTATTGTGATTATTATTGTTATTGTTGTTATTATTGTGATTATTATTATTATTATTATTATTATTAATTGTGATTATTACTATTATTATTATTGTGATTATTAATTGTGATTATTATTATTATTATTATTGTGATTAATTGTGATTATTATTGTTATTGTTATTATTATTAATTGTGATTATTATTATTATTATTATTAATTGTGATTATTATTATTATTATTATTATTATTATTATTATTATTATTATTATTGTGATTATTAATTGTGATTATTATTGTTATTGTTATTATAATTGCATATGTTTCATACTACTCTCCTCAAAGAAGGGAGTAATGCTTAGAGAGGATATCATGACAAGCAAACATATACTACACCTCCTCCTTTGAGAGAGGAAGTAATATTTGAAAGGATAATTTCATAACATACTACACTAGCCATGCGTTCATGGAGTGGAGGTAATGACTGGGAGAATGATATTTTTTTTTTTTTTTTTTTTATTCAATTTTCACCCCAAACAAGGCACAGTGCCACTTTGAAGCAGGGGGCTACTATTAGGGAATTAATTAGCGGGGTCATTATGAAGGGAGAAGAGTAGAAAGATGATATCTTTGCAAACAGACATATACTACACTCATAGTTAAAGTAGTTTGCTCAAAGCATTGTTTAATGTGTATATATAAGAAGAAATTTAAGTTTATATTAGGTATAACAATGCAAAAGTGTGATGAAGAGACGCAAACTGACACAAGATATAATGCTGGAACCAGCTATACAGTTTCAATTGATCCAATTCATGTGGATGTGTACATTAAATATTGTACAAAAAAACATGAAAGCTACTTACGCCTGCAAGTATCCTATAACTCTATAAGATCACCATTCGCCCATGTATGGAGTACTGTTGTCACATTTAGGCTAGTGCATACTAGTCTCTCACTCCTGGACAGAGTTCAAAAGAGAGTCGCCAACCTGATAGGTCCTGAACTGTCATCTAGGCTTCAGCCTCTGTCCCATCGACGAAATGTTGCATACCTCTGCCTGTTCTACAAGTACTTTAATAGTGAATGCTCTGACGAACTACAACCACTTGTACCCCCTCGACGTGAATAACCCCCCCCCACACACAAACCCGAAAAGTAGCTAAATTCCGCCCCTTCACAGTAGAGATTCCTACTTCAATAGTTTCTTCCCCAGAACTGCTAGACTTTGGAACTCCCTTCCAGGATTCTGCTTTCCCAACTGTACTGACACGCAGAAGTTCAAGTGTAATGTGAACAGACATCTTGCTACTCATCTCCCTTCATAATACCCCTGCAACTTATGTCCCCTATAATAGCCCCCTACTTCAAAATGGCACTGTGCCTTGTTTGGGGTTAAAATTGAATAAAAAAAAAGAAAAGAAAAAGGGTGTTCCAAAATGTTTGACTCCATTTCGTGGGCCAATAATTTTGACAATTTTCGTTGGAGTTACCTTAAACTTGTGTAGAAACGTTGTGTGTAAGGTTTGGCATTTCTATCTTTTTAGGTTAAGAAATGTCGTTCACTTCAAAAGAAAAGGCATTTTGCGTATTGGAGTTTGCTCGAACTGAGTCACCTAAGACAGTGCAGCATGCTTTCTTCATAAATTTTGCAGAGAAGGCACCAACTGCAAAACAAAGTAGTACTTGGCACCAAAAACTTCAAGAAAAGGGCTGCTTATGCATACCTAAATGCTACAGCGAGTTTGGCCCGAGCTCGAATACCGACTCAATGTGTGCAGAGTCACAGGCGGCGCTCATATTGAACATTTATGAAAATCTGTCATAGAACCTACAAATATTTGTACCTTTTCTTTGTAAATTTAACCAATAAAACTTATAACCTCCAACATAAAGTGTACTTAGTTTCATTAAAATCCATCATGTAGTTTCCGAGATATGTACATTTAGAATGGGGTCAATGTTTGGAACACCCTATATATATATATATATCATTCAAACACTACTGTGTTTGAATGATATGGTTAAGTGATGGTTTTAGTCATTTAGAACTGCTTTAAAGCTTCATCGCTCACTCATTTTTCGACCAAATTTCAAATAATTATTACAGTTTATAGATCACCTGCTCGGCTATATTGTGAAAAAAAAAAAAAATTTCGTTCACTAAAACAAAAGTTATAATGAATTTACTGGTGTTCAAAATCGTAAAAAAACGTAAGGAGATGAGCGATATTTTTCATGACTGGTTTCCATAGCAAACCACGTCGCTTCAGCGACTACTGTTGCTACCAATTCACCGCTCTCGCAAAAAGAGAAGTAACAAGTGAAAGAGAGAGAGAATGAAAGGGAGATAATTAAAGGGATTTTATTGAAAGCAGACATGTGCTGTACATTGTTATTATATATGTGTATGTTATGTTTAGGGGGGAGCAAAAATATAAGATTGAAATTAAACAAAGAACAAGTGAATTTACTGGAAGCCTGATAAAATCATGGATTACAATAGAAAAATGTGAGCATGAAAAGTAATATGGTTAAGCTTAAACATGGAAAAGTAAAGGACTAGTTGTTAAAACTGGAAAAGAAAAGGACAAGATATTCTAGTAAAAAATATAATAAATTTATAACTTAAAATATTGCAGCATTAAATTTTTTTTTAAACTCAAGTTATAACATTATATAATCAATTCTTAATGCGTTTCGGTTTCAGACAGATACGTTCCTGGATATGACCTAAAACTATATCCGATGGTGAGGCCCCACCTTGCGGGCCTTGGGGAGTGTGGAGCCACCCTTTAATTGCCATTGCTCACAGGTCTACTCTGACCCGGAGTGGTAGTACCTGACTTAAAAAAACAAATATACTCCATTAAAAATCGTTCCTCAAAATAACTAGATTCGGCATTAAATAACCGTAAAACAAAAACAGCCAACCAACCAGACAGATACCTCCATTAGTGATAGATTATTATTATTATTATTATTATTATTATTATTATTATTATTATTATTATTGCTAATAGTAAAAAGTAGTATTACAAAGCCACGTTAGTAATAGAAGTGCAATAGTATAATTAATAGAAGTATTAGTATAGTTATGGCTTCAGACAAACAAATACTATTGGTAATAAGATTATTATTATTATTATTATTATTATGAGTAGTATTAGTAGTAGTATTAGTAGTAGTATTAGTATTAGTAGTAGTAGTAGTAGTAGTAGTAGTAGTAGTAGTAGTAGTAGTAGTTAACTCTACAACAAAGTCTAGATATGAAGATAATGGATTTTACCGTATGGAGTTTTACTCTTAGATCAAGTTTAATTACAAAGAACGGTAACAAACATAAAAACGGTTAAAAGATTGTGAGAAAATCCTCACATAGACTTTTGCCCTTGGCAGAATGGAAGAAAACCAAACAGAAATTACAACAGGTTCACCTTTGAAACTTCAACGTAAATTTTATTAAAGCAAAAAGATCCATGTTACAACAGATGCGTCATATTCAGCTATCTGTCACGATGGGCTGGTAACGTCCCCAAAGGAATAATAGTTCATCTTCGATAAAAGCTAAGTACAAAACTTCCGCTGATGAAGAATTGCGCAGGTTGAAGAGTAGAGTAGTCCTCTGTAAATATTGTCCAATGGCGGACAAGGCAGGTCAAACAGTAGACCTTGATTTCGTCTTTGACAGACATTATATAGTCATGAAGAAAATCAATTAATTCAGAGCACAACAGCGTGCAAAAATATAATAATTCGCCCAACATAAGGGCATTGGTGTTTGCAAATGATAATAACATTTCGCCCCACATTTTAGGCATTAAAACGGCTCAAAGTAACAAAGTAATTTTGAGGCTTCGAGCTGTGAGTAAGAATTCAATGTTCATTCATGCCCGCGTCTTGTTGAATTCTGGCGATCTGAAAGGTTAATTTTGGCGCCAAGAACATCCTCGGCAGTTAGTTATAACATGCAATCTGATTGGTTCAAACAAAATCGGAGGCAGACAAACCGTCCAATAAAGAGCCTGCTTATTTCTGCAGAATTTCTTAAAGATTTGGTCGATGGAAGCTTGGAACAATATCCCATTTGAAATCATCGAAAAAGTAACTAGAAATTGACCAGACCGTCTACTTCGTTGTACACCTAATCACGAAACATCTATGTATAAAGTTTACCTGTGTCAAAGTTCTTACCTTGTGTCTCTTCTTTTGGAGATTTCCGTACGTCGGATTCTATTTTCGGTATCTGAATGTCGATAATGTCCTGCGGTTCGCTGATAAAAACTTCAATCAAGAAATCGTTAATGATTTCTCTGTTAATCAGGTGGATGACGTGTCTGTACTTTCCGAGCGAACGTTCAAGCAGTTCTTGATAAGTCAAATTGAACACGCCATCTTTGCCGGGTTCAATGTTGACGGAGATGTCGTAAACATTTGTGAACCTGTGCCTGTTATGAATAGAAACCAAAAAGGAAAAATGGTTTTCTTTTTTAAATATTAATTCACGTAGCAGACATAGTTATGCGAAATAACGTGACACCCGTGGTCAGATCAAATGTGAAAGCACATACGATATATGGAAAACAATGTTTTTCTTTTTTAACACACACACACACACACACACACACACACGCACACACACACACACACAAATAAACAGATGTTTATTAATTTTAATTTCCCCACGCATTAACGCAAAAATAAGTTCTTTCAACAACGACATAACTTCAAATACGCCCACACGCTTTTCTCACAACAACAAAAGTAAAATGGACATATTTCTGGCGGACATAGTTGAAGACAGTACTACTTGACACAAGCGACTGATGAGAAATTTAGAAGATTGTCTTTTAACGCTGTTTCAAAAACCAAATACCAGCAGCAACAATCTTGTGCTGGAGCCGGTCCCAAAAGTATTTAAACGCAACAAACATTCTTTCCCCCCTCCTTCTTTCTTCTTCTCTTCTCGCTCTGGCGTGATACGAGAACATGCCTCTCGTTTTCAAATCTGTTGATACCATAATTACACACGCCACGCAGGCGCCCCAAAACCACACTTATGCACACATGCACCCATTCCATACATTTTCCATAAGAATCAATAACAACGGACTACTTTCCTCATGGGACTTTTGAATAAGACGAACTTGGCCAGTTAAAACACAAACCTTGAAATAAGGACATTATTTTCACACAAGACTTCCACCTTCTAATCTTATTAATTCAATGAAGGACTTTCATCTAACATGAGCTTTTAATCTTAATAATTCCACAAAGGATTTTTCACTTATTTTGAACATTCTAATCATAATGATTTCTCAAGAACTCTTACCGATCGGACTTTGCTTGTTCATCTTGTTATTTTTGTTGAAAAATAAATGCGGTGCATTTTAAACGAGATGGAGGTGTCATTTTGTTTTATTTCTTTTTTTTTATTATTATTATTTGGGGCAGAGAAACTTTATTTCACTTAAACTTCTTTTCCCCTACAAGTTCTGCGCAATAACGTAACACCCGTGGTCAGATCAAATGTAAAAGCACATACGATATATGGAAAAATCAAAAGAAATAGTTTTCTCTGTTAAATATTGATTCACATTGAAACAGAGCGCGTATGGGCGCATGGGAAAATATCAGCAGCAGCTGTAAGATAGCTGGCTTGAGAGGATATTAGCAGCAGTAACCAAAAAAGAAAACAAAATGTATATGCAAATTAGGAAGTGTGCGCAAGTTGGCGCAAAAAGAAGATAAAAGTCAACACTGAAGGAGACGGACGTGTAATGTGAAGGCGAGAATGGGCCGGCTGTGGCTAGCATGTGGTCGGAAGAAAGAGAAACCACCAGGTCAGATGGACATGTGGCCGCGAGAGACTTTTTAAGTAGTATTGAGAGTAACGGTAATAAATGCCAATCACGATTTCATTTTTTTTTCCTGTAACGTTACACCATAACAGACATAGCTACGTAAAAGTAACGTTACAGACGTGTCAGGTCAAATGCAAAAAGGCATACGATATATCGAAGTAGCTGTAATTAGTAGTTCTGAGACGATTAATCGGATACATGAATCGGAAAAATCGGAAGATTTGGGGTTATCATTATTGGAATCGGAAAAATTGATGCCTATTTTCCAATACCAAAAACGATTCTTTTGTCTTTTTTTATTTGATTTTGTTTAAAGTAAAATCTTCCACTGCTGGTAATAAAGATAAAATAATAAACATTTATTGATTTTATAATATCAGTAAAGCTAAAATCGATAGATCACTCTCCACAAGTGTACTTTGATGTTTAGGAAAACATGTACATATGTAACATGTGTTTTTTTTTTTACAAAGGTCAGGGAAAATAACAATCTTATAGTTAAATAATAAGAGATTTATAAAGAATCGGAATCAGTAATTGTATCCAAATCGGGAATTTAGAACTGAATCGGTAATTGTATCGGAATCGGAAAAAATATTGGAATCGTCCCCCTCACTAATAATTAGGATGTCATCAGAACTAAGGGTGTCTTTAAGATTCGCATAGCACATGCATCCTATCATTCTTATCTTTTCTCTCCATGCAACACATGTCCTCAATCCTCGCTGACCAGTTTTCAAATCTTCAGTAGAAGCGCTCTGCTAGTTAGTAATATCATAAGTTCTTTGAACTTATTCCATCCACTCTTACCTCTTGCAATCACACGAGCACTATTCCTTTCCTGTGCTCCAGCGGAATTACCAAGGGAATAAAACTTCTGGATAACCTCAATAGTCTTGTCATTAAAATATATTTTATTCACATCTGCATTCTCTTCCGTCTCCATTATTTTACATTTCTTGTGTTATGTTATTAGCTTCCCGGAAAATAACGATTAGTCTTGCTGATAGCTGATTATAATGATTATTGTTGTTTAAATAGAAAAATCTTATCGATGTGAAAAGTTTCAGAAGAATAAAAATGTTTACATTAAATAGTTTTCAAGAATGTAACTTGATGGAGGAAATGTCATTCTGATAGTTATGTTTTCACGAAAAATGTTGAAACATAAACAAAAATATGTGACAAAAACCCAGCAAGGATCTTTAGGCTACGTGTAATGATGAGGTAATGTATTTTAGATTTACACGTAGGAAGTTAGTTAAGTCAGTCTGTAACTGGGAGTGTTGAAATAGAAATAGACGATGGCAGTCATGGGAACGCTGGGTTGGATAAACGAACATATGTAGTTGTGGAGAAGAAAACGGCGTGCTGCCTCGGAACCAACAAATTGTGGTTACAATAATTGTAAATATGAAATAAGTTTTGAGACGGGTATATTTGATGATGACATCAGACTCTATAACAGACACGAGGGGGAAAACAAATGAATACATATCTAAGAAAATCGCAGAAACACTGGAGGATGACCTCCAATCTGTAGTGGAATGGGAACAAAAATGGTTGGTCACATTCAATGCTGCCAAGACTAAGCTTGTTTCCTTCAATAATTACAAGAAACCTTCTCAACCTTTAATAGCTAGCTCTGACTAAAAGATACATTACCTGAAAGTACGTCTTTCAAACTCCTTGGCTTAACGTTACCAGAGAACATGAGCTGGAACAGATACATTGAGAGCATTGCCAAAGATGCTGCAAAGAATGTGGGCTCTCTCTACCATGCTAGAAAGCTACTTATGCCTGAAAGTACCCTGTATCTCTACAAGGCCGCCATTCGCCCATGTATGGAGTACTGTTGTCACATTTGGGCAGTGCATCTACTCTTAGTCTCTCAGTCCTGGAAGAGTTCAAAAGAGAGTAGCCAACCTGATAAGTCCTAAACTGTCCCATCAACGTAATGTTGCATCCCTCTGCCTGTTCTACAAGTATTTTAATGGTGAACGCTCCAACTACCCACAAGCCCTGCTCGACGTAAATACCCCTGACAAACCTGACAAGCAGCAAAATCCCACCCCTACACAGAGATCCCTAGATGTAAGAAAGCCTTTTACTCTAATAGTTTCTCCCTCAGAACTGCTACACTTTTGAACTCTCTTCCGAATTCCTGCTTTCCCAACTGTACTGACATGCAGAAGTTCAAGTGTAATGTGGACATCTCGCTGCTGAACTCCCTATATAGTATCCCTGCAACTTATGTCCCCGATAGTAGCCCCCTACATAAAAGTGGCACTGTGTCTTGTTTAGAATTAAAAAAAATTTTTTTTTTTAAATTGGTTGTTTGAGTTTTCCGTGAGAGACATGGCTACATTTCGGGAGCACGTTAGAACAGACGAAAATGGTTGCGATTCAAGCTATTTCGGTCTTTGTCCAGCACAAATGTAAAAGATGTTCATCCGTTCTTCCCTCTATAAACTGTTTAGTATCTCGACACGTATACCTATTATACACACATCAACAAGAGAAATATTTATACACCAGACGATAACATATTGAAAGACGTAATACATTAAATAGACACGAAATACATTAAACACAATTAGACGACACGTTAATAAGATAAAAAGACTCATTATGTGCAACTCACATATATACACTTGTTATACACCTCAGTATACTACAATATGTGTCTCCCCACGAGAACCAAAAAATCATCCACCAGGCCCCCAATTGTGGGGAAATACAGCTCCCACAAAAGGGCACTTATTATTGGACCACATTTCGTATTCAAGGATTTCTCTTATACACACTTCAACAAAAGAAACATTTATACACCAGATGATAAGATATTGGAACACGTCACGCACATTAAATAGATGACATATTAACAAGATAAAGGGCCCTGTCTGTGGGGTATTAGAATACGCCGACTGCCCCCCTGCAGAGGGTAAAAGTCCCTCAATGGGGGTCCTGGATATGACCTTAAACTATATCCAGTGGTGAGGCCCCAGCTTGCAGGCTTTGGGGAGTGTGGATCCACCCTTTAATTGCCATTGCTCCCAGGTCCACTCTGACCCGCAGTGGTAGTACCTGTTAGGGTCCCAACTATGGGTTAAATAGAAACCGACATGAAAACAACAAATATATTCTATTAAAAAAAAATTTCTTCCAAATCTTTGGATTCGGCATTAAATAACCCGAAAAGTATACAGATTTAAATCGTGTATTTTTTTTTTTTTTTTTTTTTACGTGGAGTTCACCTCTTATCAAGGCCCAATGGCCACTCAGGGATAAGGGTTACCGTGTGTACAGTAATCAAAGGGATAGTGTAGCAATAGTATTGAAGAATTGGTAAGGTGTCATTACTTAGTGGGGGGCGGTTCATCAGGAACTTGTTCGTGTTGGACTTGAAGACATCCAGGTTGAAGTCGGGAGGGAAACAGGCAAGCGGAACAGAGTTCCACAGGCATGCAGTTCTAAGAAAGAAGCTTTGTTCATGGTATCTACGTTTTGATTTAGGCACAGATAGGGAGTGGGGAAAATTATTGATGGTGGTTTCAGCTAGTCGGGTGTTTTTTGAGAAAGATTGGCGAGGGGGACCAGAGAATGGAGCTCAGACGAGCACCTGCCATGGAAATAACGATAGAACAATGACAGGCTCGCTTCGTCTCTTCTGTGGGAAAGAGGTTGCAGGGTAGAGAAAAGGGCATCCCCCACCAAGCCACAGAGTCTATTTTGTACTCCGTCAAGGCAGGATAGGCTGTTTTTTGCAGCCCCCGCCCAGATGTGGCAGCAGTACTCCATCTTTGGGCGTACTTGGCTCTTATATAGATAGAGAATTGCATCATTAGTGAGATATCTTCTGGAGCGGTAGAAGGATCCCACCATTTTCCCAGCGACTTTGGCCACAGATTTTATGTATGTGTTCCATTTAAGATCAGGTGTAAAGGTCAAACCCAGGAGCTTATCAAATCCTGGGGCCTCCCTTAGACGAGAGCCATCTATTTCAATTGATGCCAGATGGGGATCAGAGCGTTTATGATGTAGAAATAGGAGATTTTTGTGTTTAGATGCTTAAAATAAAATAAATATTAACTCAAAATGTCTCCTCATTTTATAATATTTAAAATAAAAAACATTTTTTAATGCATACACAGATATTTTTTCGCAATCAACTCAATACTACATTTAGTGACATTACCCCATATTCAATCTTTCTCTGAATCATCAGAACTAAGCCAGTGTTTAAGATTCACACTACACATCCATCATATCATGTGCAAGGCCAAAAACAACTCGAGAGTAAGCGCTGGTGAAATGGATAGATTGTCAGCTGAATGATGAAGAATATTATGAGAGGATTGAATGATGACTTCTCATGTAATAATATTTAACAAAAAAACATTTTTTAATGCTTACACAGATTTTTTTTTATCGCAATCAACTCAATACTAAATTTAGTAACGTTACCGAATATGGGCAACTGTGTGTGTAGAGAAAATGGTAACTTACCTGAATAACGTGTGTGTGCACTTTGTAGGGTTCGGTCGCTTGACAAGAAAAAAGAAAAAAACAATGGCCACTCTTCAGTTGCTTTTGTACTTGATGATCACACCCGAGTAACGCAGACTCTCGCTATCTCTATGCAAGTGAGATGATACCAGATGCATAAAAGGAACCGTAGAGAGAACGGAAGGTTGAGTTGGAAGAAGGCGTGTGACGGAGACAGACACATGCGGCAGATTGTTTAAGTTAAGAGGAAAAACCATGGGCAGAAAAGATCAAAACTGTATTGAAACTGACTTTCAAACTAGAGTGTGAAACAGGAGACTTTGATGGTATGGCCATGTTGAAAGAATAGAAAGTTATTGGTTTAGTAGATGTAGAAAAGTTGAGGTAGCAGGGTTAGTTCACAGGGGAAAGCAAATGAAAACATGGGAGGAAGTGATAAAAATGGGTTTGAGGGAAAGAGGGATGAATTAAGACTTGGCAGAGATAGGTTAGCGGATGATGATGATGATGATGATGATGATGATGATGATGATGATTTATTGGTTAAAAATACAATAAACAAATAAAAAAAAAGTATTTACTTGACTTCGACATATCCTGCGCTTTGCCCTTTCTCAACTGCTTTTTCGTAAATCGCTTTCGCTTCTTCTTTCTTCTTGACGACTCCGTACGTGTCATTTCCGTTGACGGTCCTGAAAGAAGAATTTTGGGTATCTTTTTTTACGACCTACCCCAGCATAGTATAAACACCCCCAATCACCCCATATTAAGAATGGCTTTCGCCCCCCCCCCAACCTCCCCATGTTAAGACCGGTTTTCGAGGTTGGGGAAGTGTTTATTCCAAAAGCCGTTCTTAACATGGGGAGGTTGGTGTGTTTATAATACGTTGGGGCACGTCGTAAAAATTTACCGAATTTTGTAACTATTAAATTACTTAGGATGATTAATAATACCTAATTCAATGATTCCCAACATTTTTTACATGGCGAAACACTGTTGAGTTTATGTTTTTCACGGCACACCTATAATATCATAAAAATTTAGTATTTTCTACTCATAAACACTTTTTGCAATAAAATTATAAAACAAAAAAGATTATATAAGGAGAAATTTTATTCACATAAATCAACATATCTATTCAATATCTGGTATAGAATAATAATGGTGATTGTCAGTGGGACAGCTGTGCCTGGTGTTTTTTAACTACTGCTGCAATACATGGACTCTTTCAATATTTTTAAGTTGTTCACGTTTTTTTTATTTTTAATGTTGTTTGCGTAAGAAATCCTAGTTAACATAATACGTAGGCAGTAAGATTTTGATGTCTTTTTTTTCTTTTTTAGTTAAAGTTGAAACTGAGCGGTGTCATCATGATTAAGAAATTAAATGGTTTTATTAAACAAAATGAAATTAAATGGCTTCGAGCTATCATCTCTTCATGGTACACTAGTAACCATTAGTGTGCCGCGGCACAGTGGTTGGGAACCACAAACCTAGTTTTTCAATTGTTGAATAGCTTGGAAGGAAAATTATGAAGAGTAAAAACGTCACTCTGAACAAAGCATAACTTACTTTAACAGCTGTGATAGAAAAAAAAATCACAGTTCAAGCAGACGACATTTTCTCTCATCAAAGTACAGTGTAAATGATGCTTACTGACATTGAAATGAGGAGGTTTGCAAGTCAAACTAATTTACAAGGTCCCTTCAATAAGTTTCCAGACTTTTTTGTACAACCATTTAAAATTTTCATAGACTCTTGATGCTGTGTAGCAGGGGACATATTAAAAGATGATGCGGTTTATGTTGGAGCACCTATATAACGGGACTAATGATGGTGATGATAATTCTGATGAAAGACATTTATATATTAGACAGTGGATTGTTCTTCTTAACACATGTTGAGGAGAGGAGGCATTTATAGTTGTGATGAAGTAGATGGGCCACATAACTTGGAAGGGTTTACAATGTTCATTATAATTGATGATAAAACACATTTACCTTTCGTTCGTGATGAAGGATGTGACACAAGATAACAGTTACAACATAATGATGATTTCTTTATTGCTTTTGGTTAGGGGTTAGGATTTTGGCGTTGCCTTTGTAATATTAATATTTAGCATTAGAAACCATGGTCGATCAAAAAAGCGCTACAAGGACACTGTCAAGACCAATCTATAGTGGTGCGAAGTGGAGCCAAAGGAAGGAGAGTACTGTGCGAATGATTGATCAAACTGTTGCATTATTTCTTCCAGAAATATGGGTACATATTAAAATATGACGGAGACATATATAACGATGATGAGGTAGACATTTATACCAGTTCTTATATTTATAACACCGATATTAGAATGGTAATGACATTTATATATATTGCATCATGACGACTGTGACAATTCCTGAGGGGAAGACATTTATATATCAGACAGGGGATTGTTCTTCTTCACACATACCGAGGAGAGGGTGATATGATGCACAGTTCTTAACACAGAGGAGGGGAGATAAATAATCTTCAAATGATTACACAATGTTCATTATAAGATGATAAACACAATTACCTTTCGTTCGTGATGAAGGATGTGACACAAGACAACAATGATGACTTCTTTATTCATCTCACCGACCGGTCGAATGACGTCAAGAATTTACTTGTATCTACATGGTTAATCTTCTACCCTTCACTTCCAAGGGGACTCTCCTCTGACTATGTCAACTCTTGGCTGATCAACTCTCTCTGACTGACGACTAACTAACTCTTAGATTCTATATTGAGAATCTCCCTTTGTCTATGACGTCAGAAGTGTGTTTTTCAAACGTGACTAATTTCACGTGGCTATGCATATGTTTGTCCAAAACATACTTTTGACAAACAAAAGAATCCTCAATTCTAAACTAACCTATTTTTAAACAATATAATTTAATTTGCATTGTTTATTCTTTTACTGACATATTTAATATTCAGATTCCTAAAAGAATTAAGAATAGACTTAATTTCTAACATTGCATTTCTTAACTTTGCCTACAGGGTTCGATTCTAGGCTTATCCTAATCTCATTTTTACTTATCTAATATTCTTCTTATTTACATGGAAAGGGGACAGCCCTTTTTCATGTAACAAAACTCGGGAGCCACTGTTCAAAGATATTGTCACTTTTTGAGGATGCTCATCACCAAAGGTTTGTTGCTGCTAGAGATCAACACTACAGAGTATCAACAGCAGTAGTGCAAACTACAGACTGCTCCAAAATGAAATTGTCTGTTTTCAATGTCGACCACTGGTGGTCACTGGCGTTTAGTGAGGTTTCGATGCAGTTACTTGCATTTATTATCAGTCATTGTCATTCACTGCCGATCGTGATCAGTATCATCCCTCATTAGACTGCTGTGAAATGAAATCACCTGTCTTCAATTGTTGGGCACTGTCATCCAATGGCGAGCACTGGTGGTTAGTGCTATTTTTACTTGCATTTACTGGTGGACATTGCCTATCACTGTTACTGTCGGTTCCTGGTGTAAACTGTCAGTCACTGGTGGTCATGACCAGTATTGACCTCAATTGGACTGCTCCAAAATGAAATTCTCTATTTTCAATACTGGTGGTCATTGGCGTTTGTGGTGGTTACTTGCATTTACTAGTGGGCAATGGCTTCTTCTCCAAGTATCGATCATTGTCGGTCACTATCTATCATGATCAATGTCAGGCTCTGAAATGAAATTGCCTGTCTTCAATTATCGTGAACTGTCATTTAGTATCGGGTACTATCATTCAGTGGTGGAAACTGTTGTCACTGGCAGTTATGACTGTGATTGACGGTAACTGGTGATCAGTGCTCTTTTCAGGTGGTTACTGTCACTTCATGACAGGGTGGGCACTGGCTGGTTTATCGCCTGTTTTCAACTATTGGGCACTATCACCCATTGGCAGGCACTATCATCCATAGTGGTCATTGCTCTCTTAGAGTGGTTACTGTCACTTCATGACACTGGCGGGCACTTGTGATTACTATTGTTTTGAGAATTTTGAACATTCAGCACACTATTGCTATAAACCTTGTGTATCGCTTTATTGCAGGTCAATATTGTTTTAATTTTGAAATTGCTATGAAACGCAAAGAAGTAAAATTCAGTACACTGGAAGAGTATAGCAAGGTGCCTTATCTCCCTGATTTTTGTGGAATTTGAAAATATTTTGAAAACCATGTTAATTTTTCTATTTTCTGGTAATTTTATGAGATGCTTGACCAATTTTTCTGATTTCAGGTTAAAATACAGCTACAGCAGGAACTGGAATACACCATACTAAAACCTTACTGTCTCAGCTGGTGGATTTCAAAAATGCAATCTGGTCGAGAGGACACTTTAGAAGAATTGGAAGAGTAAGGAAGTCAAAATAGCAAAGTTGATTGGCCAAATAAACAACTTCATAGATAAGGACCGTCGTGTGTCTATAGAGACAGTAGTTGTATAGTTTGATGTCAGTGTGAGAACTGTACACACAATTATTCACAAGGAACTTAAAAGGGAGGTATGCGCAAAGTTTGTCCCAAGGGTGATCCATCCTTGTCACAGACTATTTGACCAAGATGGGCATCTAGACAGTTCCTCACCCTCCCTATAGTCCAGAGTTTGCTCCCTGTGACTTTTGGTTATTCCCTAAGCTCAAGGAAGACCTTAGAGGATGTTGTTATGAGATAATTGAGGAGATGAAAGAGGCTGTGATGAGAGTCATTGACACGCTCACAAAAGAGGACTTCTATGGAGCCTTCTAGAATTTGTTGGAACGGTACAACAAGTGCATTGCAGCCGGAGGAGATTATTTTGAAAGGGTCTAGAGTTTCATGTGTGTACTATCAATATTAGTGCCTATACAAAAAATGTCTGGAAACTTATTGAAAGCACCTATGAAAATTCACATAAAAGTTTTCTCATTTCTGAAAACAATCAAGTCATGCAGAAAAATGCTTACATTGAAAAGTTAGAAATGTAGGCACGAGACGGTAAGGTGACATGGAAGTTTGCCGTCACAGGAGAGTTGAAAGTGTTTGTATATTTAGCCGAGACACGGGTGGTCGCATATCGGAATTTGATGTCGGACAGGACATGGAGGGACGTCATGGTAGCATGCTGTAAAGAAACAACCAAAACAACACTAATAGATTAAAACACCGTTATAATAGTTTGCTTGACGAATTATGCATACTATTGGGACCTGTGGAAATTCCACAGCGGACTCTTTCATACGTAATATATTGGTGTTGGCATTCTATGAATGTTCAGCGTGAATAGAGACGTCCTGATATTATTGTAGCTCTTTTGTTAAAACTGCAAAAATATTTATCTAAGCTAGTAGGGACGCCCGGTGTAGCCCGGTCGTAAAATACGCTTAAATACGATATTTTAATTTATGCAGATTTCGTATATATTATTATAGTCATTTTCTGTCAATTCTTATACATTATAAAATTGTAATTTAAAAAAAAAAAAAAGAAGAAAAAAGAAGAGCTATCGTATTAATATATAGATTATATAGATGTATATATGTTTTTTTTTTTTTTAATTTTAGAATGCTGTTACCATGTGGGAAGGAAGTGTGGGTGCCGGAAAAACTGAATAGAATGAAAAACTAATAAAAACATGTAGATATTGATTTTATTTTTATCACTCAAGACTTTTGATTCTCAAAATGCTCCGAGTGACCAACATCCTAACTTCCGGTTTGTCTCCTACCGGAAGTGATGACAAGGCAAATCAGCTCCTTCACTTTTATTGTTCCTCAGTATTTTCTATTGTGAAACGATTTATTGAAATAAAATATAAGAAAAGGACATTATTGAAAAATATAGAAGAAAAATTAATAAAATTATGCAGATAAAAATAACAGTTAATCATTATTTTCACTTTTAATAAAATTTTAAAAAATAACAGTTTTTTTTTTTGGGGGGGGAACTTTATGATAAATATGTTTATGAAATTATAAAAAATATTCTTTTTTACATTTGAATAATAAATATATGTTTATGCACGTATAAAAATAAAATTAGTGAAATCAAAATGACAAATAAAATTATTGAAATCAAAATAACAAATAAAATTATTGAAATCAAAATAAATAAAAAAATTCAAACATCATAAGAAAACGTATCCAATGCATAATATTCCCAAAATAGTTTTAAAAGATTTTTAAGAGTATTTGCAATAATTCTTAATTAGAATTTGTAAACGTGTTTTCAATAATTCTTAATTAAAATTTGTAAACGTGTTTTCAATAATTTTTAATTAAAATTTGTGAACGTGTTTTCAATAATTCCTAAAAAAAAAAAAGAAAGAAAAAAAGAGTGCAAACAGTCTTTTCAAAGATTCTTAATTAAAAAGACCCCAAAATCTTTTCAAGGATTATTAAATAAAAAAAAAAAAGAACGACCAGAAAAATGTAATAAAAAAAGAGTACATCCATAGGAGGTATATATGCGCGAGAAAAAAAATGAAGGAACTAATTTGCCTTGTAACCGCTTCCGGTACAGACACACAGGAGGTTAGGAAGTACGTTAGCTGACTATTACTATTGATTGCTATACATAACTACTTTATCACAGATTGAATACACTTCGAAGATTTTTAGAGTTCAGCATACTTTGAGATACGCCAAGATAATCCATCAGTTTGATTAATATTTGACGATTGTAGATACATCATTTTATAACTGCAATCCTGGTTGCTACCTGTTGAACACGTTCAAGGCGTACAATATCTGTTTGTCATTCTTTCTCGTATTATTTGGATTCTTCACACTACTGTTCTCATCTTAAGTGTCATTTCCACAACATTTCGTTATGGGATGAAGTAAAAATTATAGACAGAAAAGAACGGTGGAGAGAAAAACGACTCAAAGAAGCACAACATATGCTGGGCGACAATCAATTACTAAGTAGACCTAGTATAGAATTTAACACGATATAAGAACCGTTAAGTATTAATAATAGATAAGGTATGGTACCGTTATAAGTAAACAATAAAAATCATACACACACACACACATATACACACACACACACACACACACACACACACACAGACACACGGTCCTGGATATGACCATAAACTATATCCGATGTTGAGGCCCCAGCTTGCAGGCCTTAGGGAGTGTGGAGCCACCTCTTAATTGCCATTGCTCCCAGGTCCACTCTGACCCAGAGTGGTAGTACCTGTTAGGGTCCCAACTATGGGTTAAATAGAATACGACTTAAAAAACAAATATACTATATTAAAAAATCGTTCTTCAAAATCACCAGATTCGGCATTAAATAACCTGAAAAGGGTTGATATGCCGTAAAACAAAACAACCAACCAACCAACCAACACACACACACACACACACATATATACACACACAGTAATATACATACTAATTATTATTACTACGTATTACTAATAAATAGTGATAAATAGTGATATTTACAACTACAAATAAAGTAGGTTTAGTGTTCCCAAAATTCGTACAAGAGATGTCCACAAGGACCCGTGGCACAGTGGTTAGAGTACTTGGAAAATTGTAAAAGTGATATTCTCCTGAAGGTCGAAGGTTCAATTCTCAGTGTGGGCGACCAAAAAATACAATTGTAAATTACTTAGAACCTCTATCCAGTCAGGGCTGATGGCAATGGAGATTGCATCGTGAAAAAGACACTGAAGATGAGAACAATAGTCCAAAGAATCCAAATAATATGAATAACCAATCCTCATCTAAAAAATTCAGAAAAGCCACTCTTTCTCTCACACACAAAAGTATCATTTCACACCAAAAGTTAATGGAAAAAAAAAATGTTCTAAATTTCACCCCCCCCCTCGGACTAATTTTGTATTATATTTCTTTATTTCTTTTTTTTAAAGCTTCTTTCTATATCACCCTCTCTATCTCCATCACTATTCCTCACAAAAAGCTAAGCAAAGTATATTATCTTCTTGCAAAGAATATCATAGTAGAAAGAAAATGAAGACATGTTGGCTAGTTAGAATCAAATATCCATATAGACATTGCTGGTCTGACTGTTAAGGTTCATCTGACTTAATTTTATGTATTAGATTTATTTACTTACCATATTCTTTCCTTCATCAGCTTTGGAAAAATTCCATCCGATGTATACCAGTATCGTGAACTGTAAAATCCAGTTCATCTTCGTTTGTCTTCTGGAAATCCCAAGATAGAATAGATTGACACGGAAAGTCAGTTTCTGTTTTGCTTCCGGCACAAAGCTAAAATAATAAAAAATAAAAAACGTTGGAGATAAATTCGAGATTTAGTTGAATCATCTAGGTGGCATGGCAGAACCGCACCAGACGCTGTTCTAACAAAGATCCAGGCATTTATAAACTAACTAGCATGGGTGCCCGCTGTTGTCCGGGTGTGTGGAGGTGTGTGTAAAGGTGTTCGTTGAGCAAAAAAAAAAAAAAATGTCGTAGTAGGCAGGCAGGTTCGAACCTGTAACACGAAAAAATAACTATTAAGGGATCAAAATTTGGGGTCAAAGTTTTTAAAAATTTGACCACTGCGGTCTCTACCAAACTACTTAGCCAATTTTGGGTCTAAACATTTGAAATTTATACATAACGGGTATTCAGACATGCAGCAAGATTTTTAATCGGTTTGGGACGAAAATTTGAGCTGCCAAGGGGTCAAAGTTGAAAGAGTTGACCTTTGCAGATTCTACCAAATTTCTTCACCAATTTTGGGTCTAAACACTTGAAATTTTAGATGTAGGTAACTTGGACATGAGTAAAACGTTTTATTTTGATTTGAGTCCAAAATAATAAATGTTAAAGGGTCAAAATTGGGGTCAAAGTTATAAAAAATTTACCTCTGCGGTCTCTATGAAATTACTCAGGCAATTTTTGGTCTAAACATTTGAAATCTTACATAAAGTGTATTCACACGTAGGGCAAGTTATGAACAGAACATAGGGCCCGAGCAAAGCCGGGTTGAACTGCTAGTATATATATAAAAATAATAATTAGTCTTTATTTTAATTAAAAAAAAATTAAAAACTGATTTTTTTTTTATTTTATTTGAAATTTTGAAGAAATATGTTTATGAAATTATAAAATCAGTTGTTTATTTTATTTCAAAAATAAGATTTTTTATTTGAATTTATGTGATAAATATGCTTATGAAAGTATGAAAATATAATTATTAAAATAATAATAAATCATATCGAAATAAAAATAACAAAATTTCAAACATCATAAAGAAACGTATTCAATACTGCGAGATATTTTTTTTTTATCTCACCTGCTTTTTGCTCCATGACAGTGGCAAAATAAGACAAAATACAACAAGGCCTTAAAATTCAATACAAATTTTATTAGTTCCTCGGTTGCAAAAAAGAATGCCCGTTTTGCCTCTGAAACGAGAGCTGTTAACAATCTCGAAAGGTGATAATCTTTCATTTTCAACAGGAACTGGAAGCAGGTTCACCTGTCTTCGAAGATCTGAGTTTACAGCCGTTTGAAGTAGGTCGATATGATATATTCTGATGAAAAAGATTCAGTTCTCGCATTGAGGCGATATTACAGAAGCTCATAATTAATGTTCATGGAAGGAAGGTTCTAGATAACAGGTCGGCAATTCAGACTTAAAAGTGTTAGTGATACTTAAATAATAATTATTGAGCCTAATCATTTAGGCTTGAAATAAAAATCTCAAGGAGACGAACAGGAAGAGTTGCGCAATAATCCTCAGATGGAGTTGCAGTCCTTCATTGTCGGCTGCATCTGTGAAACTGAAAAAGAGGCAGCCATGCAAAAAGCCCGCCAAGCCGAATCCCGCAGCAAATACAATCGACCAATCTGATTCGTCCAAAACAAATACACTGGGAGGCATGATATAATTGCCAAATTTCTAACAATACATAACTTTCTCCAAATAGTTTTAAAATATTTTAAAAAGTGTTTTGAATAATTAAAAAATAAATAATAATTTCAATAATTCTTTTACATAAAATAAGACAAACTTTTCAATGATTAGTACATAAAATTTTTTTTTTAAATGAACGATCGGGAAAAAAACGTAATAAAAACAAAAAGTACATATCATACAAAGATATAAGCGCGAGAGAAAAAAAAAGCAAAGGAACCGATTTGTTGTGGGGAAAATAGAGAAAGCTTACCACAAAAAAAACAAGTTTGTGATATGACGGCTGCTACACCGGCAAGATACAGCTGTCATCCATCAGTTCAACAGTGTTTTCTTTAAACAAAGCCCTCTAACAGAAATACTAACCGATAATGGCACTGCATTCACCAGTGAGCAATTCAAAAAGTTTGCTGATGGCTGGGAAGTACACCTGCGGTTCCGATGTGCACACGTACCAAGCAGAAATGGAAATGGAGTCATTGCGCGGAACCACACAGGACTGTCAAGATCATCGCAGCCAGGACAAGCTGCACAGTGTCTAAAGTGGTCTACCTGTACAACGTGATCCCGAAGGATGATATCTCATCCTCCATGGCGCCGGCCGATGCATTGTACAGGTATCACATCAGGGTAAAAGGCATAGAGACCAACCCATTGCCCAAACTGGAAACTACCGGAGATAGGCTGCAGAAAGGGGATGTCGTCTGGAATAAAAACCCACGCGGCAAATGTGCAACGAGGTACAAAATCAGGCACATCACTGAGGTGATCAGCACACAGGCAGTGCGAGTCGACGATATGCCCCGTCATGTTAGGGACCTGCGGCTGGCAACGCAGTTGCAACTACCCCTGGATAACACGAGCGAATCCGAGTTGGAGATCAGTGAGACATCGTTCTTGTTCACACCAGCTTTATCCAAAAGTGACTCAGACATTAGTAACATCCCAGCGGACATTTTTTTTTCAACCCACAGACCGTGGACGAGAATGCAAGCAAAGGTGAGGCGTGCGTCGTCCCCCCACTTCAAAGAAGCACGCGGCAGAGGCGACTGCCACCTCTGTGCCATTATTGTGATCATGAGATTGGGGGGGGGGATAATAGAGAAGGCTAACCGCAAAAACATGCTCGTGTCTGTCTGTCGTGCAGGCTGAGAAGGAAAAACAAAAAGATTCAAGATTGGCAACCTTGGTCTTTTAACATCCACGGTCTTGAACAGTTAGGTTGTTGGAGGGGGGAGGGGGGAGAAGAAGCGTTTAGACCTGTGTAGAGTGAACATCGTCAGACTTCTCAAAACTTGTTTACATTGGACTTGAAGGCAACAATATTGTAGTTGGTCAAGAAGCAAGCCAGCAGAACAGTGTTCCATAGGCAGGCAGTTTTAAGAAAGAAGCGTTCAGACCTGTGTAGAATAAACATCGTTGTGCGATTCAGACTTTTTCGATTCATTTGTCTTGCCACCGCTTTTGGTAGCAGACACATCAGGAGTCAGGAAGTACGTTAGCTGACTATCACAATCGATCGCTGTATATAACTACCTCAGCATAGACCGAATACACTTACAAGATTTTTAGGGTTCAGCATACTTTGAAATACGTGTAGATAATCATACGTCAATAAAATGAAGGAACTGATTTGCCTTGTCACTGCTCCGGTAGTGCTACACCGGAAATTAGGAAGTACGTTAGCTGATTATAACCGGTTATATTGTTATACCACTGGCATTCTCTGTGACCGCAAGATCAGCAGCCATCTTTTTTTCTTCTTTTTTTTTTACAAGGTGGTCACCACTTATCAAGGCCCGGAAGCCACTCAGGGATAAGGGTTATTGTAAGTACAGTACGTTAGTGTGGATATTTAAAGTGTCTACTTAAGGGGGCGGTTCATCAGGAATTTGTTTACGTTGGACTTGAAGACATCCAAGTTGTAGTAAGGAGGGAAGCAGGCAAACGGAACAGAGTTCCACAGGCGTGCAGTTCTAAGAAAGAAGCTAGAATAAAAGATCTACTGGACTGTTGTGTTACTCGTCATTTTGTACAGCTCCTTGTGCTTTCTAACAAGGAAAGCAGATTTACCGTTACGTAAACCAAAATGCTTTGCTGGATATCTGAAACTAGCAGGGGCGGGTGCTCGGCTTTGCCCGGTCGTAAAATATGCTTAAATATGATATTTTAATTTATCCAGATTTTGTATATATTATTATAGAGTCGTGATTTTAAAAGTAAAAAAAAAAATATTTAACCGAAAGCAAAACTGTAGCATTCAAAGCTGGTGACGTTACCACTGTACCAACGTGACACGCATACGAACTGATTAAAATAAACTAAGATGAATGTACAAAATGTATAACGATTTTTTTTTTGTCAATTTTGGCCCATTTTTGACCCCTTAAAAACTATAAAAACCTGCTAAAGACCATCAAAGAACGGTCCATAAAAAATCCAATCATTATGTAGGGACATTTTTTATTAATAACAGTTATTCAGAAGACCTTATTAATGATTGTATTAACAAAAAGATTGCAGATTTCAAATCCCCTAATATATTTAGGCCTCTAAAATGTCCTGTTTATTTAAAATTACTATTGATAGGAGATAATGGTTCAAAATTAACTTAACAGATTGTTATTATTAAATGCTTCCACTCTGTTTCCCCTAGTGCCGCTCTGCAACTTTTATTTTCGGAGACAGACAGACAGACAGACAGACAGACAGAAAGACAGACAGATATATAGCCTTTGATATATTAGAAGATTACACTCGACAACCATGAGGATATCTGAAGAGGATATTGATATTGCAACGGAACGCACCGGTTAAGAGAAAGATCAGAGAATAGTGGCTCAGACGGCTTGGATACGTGCTAAAATACGACAGCGACACTGTTATGAAACTTGTCTTTGCATTAGAAGTTGTCGTGAAGTGACCGAGAGGAAGGCCGATGATGGAGATGAGCAGACACCTTGCACATGGGGCAATCTCTAATAATTCCGCTCCCAAAACAAAGATGGCGGAAATGAATACAGTCGATACAAATACAGAGCGAAAGCTATCAGGCATGAAATTAAACACGAAACCATACAGAAACGCCTTATTAAAAAAAAAAAAAACTATCACAGTTTCAACACTTCTAATTTTTTTTTTAATTTAATAATAAAAATGAACTTTATTTTTATTTTTTACATTTCTTTAAATGAAATTTTGTTTTTAGTTTTGTAATAATAAATAAACTTTTTTTTTTTACATTTCTTTAAATGAAATTTTGTTTTTAGTTTTGTAATAAAAAAAATAAACTTTTATTTTTTTTACATTTCTTTAAATGAAATTTTGTTTTTAGTTTTGTAAAAAAAAAATAAACTTTTATTTTTTTACATTTCTAAATGTAAAAAAAAATAAAAATAAAATTTTTTTTACATTTCTAAATGTAAAAAAATAAAAATAAACTTTTATTTTATTTTACATTTCTTTAAATGAAATTTTGTTTTTAGTTTTGTTGGTTGGTTGGTTTGGTTTTTGTTTTATGGCATATCAACCCTTTTCGGGTTATTTAATGCCGAATCTAAAGATTTTGAAGAAAAAATTTTTAATAGAATATATTTGTTGCTTTCAAGTCGGTTTCTATTTAACCCATAGTTGGAACCCTAACAGGTACTACCACTCCGAGTCAGAGTGGACCTGGGAGCAATGGTAATTAAAGGGTGGCTCCACACTCCCAAAAGCCCGCAAACTGGGGCCTCACCACTGGATATAGTTTAAGGTCATATCCAGGACCCTCATTGAGGGACTTTTACCCTCTGCATGGGAGCCGTCGGTGTATTCTAATGCCCCACCGACAGGGCCGGTTTTTAGTTTTGTAATAAAAAAATAAACTTTTATTTTTTTTACATTTCTTTAAATGAAATTTTGTTTTTAGTTTTGTAATAAAAAATAAACTTTTATTTTTACATTTCTTTAAGTTTTATCATTTTAACATTTGTATCATCACGAAACAACAATAAAAAAAATAATTTTAAAAAAATATTTTTTACATTTCTATAAATGAAGTCTTATTTTGAAATAATATATAAAATATATCAACAATTATTATTACTAGTAGTGAGGATTGAACCTTTAACACCCATAAGTGACAGTCAGTCACTTATATTATGGGTCAGTCAGTTAGAACTGGTTGTTAACCAATATTGTTAATCGTTACGCCATAGTTATAGGTCGATGTGGATCGTTCTAGTCTCTACAGCAGAAATTCTCAACCAGGATAATCTATATATTGATAGGAGGAGGAAGAGGAGGAGGAGGAGGAGGAGGATTAAAAAAAAAAAAGAACGATCGGCAAAAAAAAAAAAAAAAAAACGTAATAAAAACAAAAAAGTGCATGCACAGCACAGAGATATAAGTGTGAGAGAAAAAAAAGCGAAGGAACTGATTTTTGCTTGTCACCGTTTCCGGTAGCAGACACACTGGAAGTTAGGAAGTACGTTAGCTTACTATTACCATCGATCGCTACTTCATCATAGACTGAATGCATTGCACGACGACGACGACGACGGCGATTTATATATATATATATATATATATTTTTTTTTTTTTTTTTTTTTTTTTTCTTCCTTTGAAGTTTGTAATGCTGGGTATGGGGAAGGCAAACCAGCTGCCAACATTGCCCCGCTTTTTATTGAAACCAACCGAGAGCTCTTTTTAGTATCCTCGCTGTTCTCTTGTGTGTTATTTATGTTGTGTGTCAAGCTTACATCCGAGTGACTGTCGTTTAATTGTTATGGACTTCCATTCCTTGTAATAAATAGTTTTTTTGTTTGTTTGTTTTTTTACCAAGAATTTTTCATACGTTTTGGTTTCAGTTTCGATTATAGCTGATGGCACTCAAGTAATTTTTTTTATATAAATAATTTTACCAAGAATTCTACATAAGTTTTGGTTTCGATTTCGATTATAACTGATGGTACTTAAGTCATCTATTCTTTTTATAAATAATTTTTTTTTTTTTTTTTTTTTTTTACATAGGAGTCAGTACCTATCAAGGCCTAGGAGGCCACTCCGGGATAATGTTTAAAGAGTGTACAGTAGTCAATGGGACAATATCATAGTAATCGTTAGTAGTGTAAATTTGATAATTAAAGGGGAACGGCTCATCAAGAACTTGTTTATGTTGGACTTGAAGACGACCATATTGTAGTCAGCTGGAAATTCTTCAAAAGTTTTGGTTTCGATTATAGCTGATGGCACTCTGGTAATCTATTTATTTTAATAAATGATTTTATCAAGAATTCTTCATAAATTTTGGTTTCGGTTATAGCTGAAGGAACTCAAATTATATATATATCTATAATATAAAGCTGAATGTGTGTGTGTGTGTGTGTGTGTGTGTGTGTGTCTGGTTACGAATAGGCTCCTATATGGTTGACTATTTTAAAAAACTGATTACGTATAATGATAGAAGATGTATCGAGACACAGGAATGAGTATGTTTGATCTGGCAGAACAGGGGTTCATTAAAATTGTGGGGTCTGCGTTCGCGCCTGGTCCACAAAGTATGGAAATAAAAAATTTAAAAATTAAAAAAAAAAAAGTTTACAAGTGTTTTTGATATAGATGTACATAAGAATACTTTGATAAGTATGTTTTAACTTAAATAGAGATGGTATAATAAAATTGTGAGGTCTGCGTTCGCGCCTGGCCTCCATAGAATGGAAAGTAGGCACAAACTTTAATGAAGACTTTTCATATCTATCTGCGTAAGTATACTTTGATAATTATGTTTCAGTTTGAAGAAATATGATATAATAAAATTATGGGGTGTTCGTTCGCGCCTGACCTTCATAGAATAGAAATATGTCATAAAGTTTAACAAGGTTTTTTAATATAAATCCACAGAATATTGTGATAAGTGTTTCAGTGTGAACAGGTATAGTATAATAAATTATGGGGTTTATCTATTTTATTTTTACTTTCATCATATTTTGCTTTGGTTTTGATACCCCAAAATTCGAAGCTATCTCTTTACAAGCCTTCCTTTTCATAACCTATAATACTTTCATAAACCAGAGTCCATTTTCTGTAGGCTGTTTTTGAACCCAGTCAACGACGGGTACTTTTGCTAGCATATATATATATATATATATATATATATATATATATATATATATATATATATATATATATATATATATTTTCATAAGTTTTGATTTTGGTTTCGATTCAAGCTAATGCACCCCAATCATATGGATATAATTTTTTTTTATTTTTGAAATCACAATTTTATAATATATAAAAATCGATAGAACATTAACTCTATAATAATATATACGAAATCTGCAAGAATTACAATATCATATTTATGCGTACTTTACAACCGGGCTATGCCAGGCGTCCCTGCTAGCTTAGATAAATACTTTTGCAATTTTAACAAAAGAACTACAATAATATCATAGCGTCTCCATTTACGCTGAACATCTACAAAATGCTAACATCAATATATGACATATGAATGAGTCCCCTGTGGAATTTCCACAGATCCCGCTAGTTTAAAATTAATATTTTCCAGATTGTGTCATATCTTATAAACATTAACTCCATAATTTTCTGTTTGATTTTCATACGCTATCACATGCATGCTCATACACACAAGCACATACAGGCCCTGTCGGTGGGGCATTAGAATAAGCCGACTGCCCCCCTGCAGAGGGTAAAAGTCCCTCAATGGGGGTCCTGGATATGACCTTAAACTATATCCAGTGGTGAGGCCCCAGCTTGTGGGCTTTGGGGAGTGTGGAGCAACCCTTTAATTACCATTGCTCCCAGGTCCACTCTGACCCGGAGTGGTAGTACCTGTTAGGGTCCCAACTATGGGTTAAATAGAAACCGAGGTGAAAACAACAAATATCTTCTATTAAAAAAAATTTTCTTCAAAATCTTTGGATTCGGCATTAAATAACCCGAAAAGGGTTGATATGCCGTAAAACAAAAACAACCAACCAATCAACCAAGCACATACACACATTCACACACTCTCTCACATGTATACACGCATGTAAACACACACTCACACTGTAATGCACACAAACTCACATACACTTTCTCATGAACACACACGCACACCGTGGCTTTCATATACGAAGGCCATGATGCACTCCCACGACCTCAAACGCACATTTATACATATATTCACACACACTCATATGCACACACACATGCACACACACACGCACGCACACACACACACTCTCTCTCTCTCTCTCTCTCTCTCTCTCTCTCTCTCTCTCTCTCTCTCTCTCTCTCTCTCTCTCTCTCTAATCCTAACCCTTACTTCCTTACTCTGTTCTTATTCCATAGCAAATTTATCACATACAATTACTCTGTCACTCTCTCCCTCATTTACCTTCATCTCTGTACCTCTCTAAAATTTCTTTTCAGATCATGTCATGTCTAAGAAATGCAATACAAATTCGTAATTTTCTATTTAGAAAAAAGTTTGATTTTCTTTATTTCGGCTCTTTTTAACCTTTTTGTTTTTCTGTCACTTTATA
Source organism: Euprymna scolopes (assembly GCF_053919585.1). NCBI lineage: Eukaryota > Metazoa > Mollusca > Cephalopoda > Sepiida > Sepiolidae > Euprymna > Euprymna scolopes. The sequence goes on along the minus strand of NC_136521.1, from coordinate 13,480,184 downwards.
ATGGATATGAATTTTTTTTATTTGTACAGTTTAGTCACGACATTAAAAAAAAATGAAAATATTGAAAAAAGGTTATATTGTACGTATCCGTTTTGGACTGAAGATCTCTGGAAAAAAAATCATTTAATTTGATCAAGTAGTTTTTTTTTTTTTTATAGCGGAAAAACACGTTTTTATGAGAGCGCGTTGAAGTCAGCTATTTTGAAATTTGCTGAACACGCCACGGGGAGATAACTCCATGTAAAGCGCCGATACTCCCTCCCCATCTTTAATTCTAGCTTTTCTTCCTAAAAATCGAACCTTTTGCTCGGTATCATAACAAATTGTTTTTTTCCGCTGTAAAAAAAAAAAAAAAAAAAAAAAAAACTACTTGATGAAATTAAATGAAACTTTTTTTTCGGAGAACTTCGTTCCATAACGGATACATACAATATAATCTTTTTTCGATATTTTCATTTTTTTTAATGTCTTGACTAAAGTACCGATTTTTTTTTTTTTTTTTTTTTTTGTATGGGAGTAGGGGGTAAATGGGGAAATACATAAAGCCGAGGGGGTCAATGATGAAGGATAGGGTGAGAATGATTGCTCTACAGGTTCCCGAGTTTGACATAAAAAATTCCCAAAGTACACCTTGATGGTTCCCACATTCAAAAAGATATACCTGAATAAGGTTGGAGGTTACACCGGCCGAAACGTTGTAACTATAACAACCGAGATTAGAATAGTAGTTAAAAAAAAAAAATTCAAGTTATGACTGCACCCCGACATATTATTTTTATCTGCAAAATAACAACTCTGCACAGTGCACAACATTGGAACCATATTCATTTCAGTTCAAATTTACAATTTTTTTCCAAACGATAAAAATTTGAAAATCTTTAAGTAAATGGGTTTGTATTACTGTACACATAGATTCGAAAAAGTTGTCAAAAAAACAAATATATAACAAATAAATGTTATCAAAGTTACTTTTCTACCAAACTGGATATATTTTTCGTGTTTTTATTCATTGTAACATGTTTATTCGGTTCGAAAAGCATACAGTGTTTACCGGTGAATTGGAAAATTCAAAATGGCGCCCGACTCTCTCTTTAACACGATAAGTTCGGGAAAAGGTGTTATAAATAATAAACTAGACAAAATACTGTTAGAAATTCGCTCAATATATGTTACCGTGACATAAGTTGACATATATCCGGTGTTTTTTAATAGCATTTTGTCTAGTTTATTATTTATAACACCTTTTCTCAAACTTACCGTGTTAAAGAGAGAGTCAGGCGCCATTTTGAATTTTCCAATATATCGGTAAACACTGCATGTTTTTCGAGCTGAATAAACATGTTACATTAAATAAAAAACAAAAAAAAATATCCAGTTTGGTAGAAAAGTAACTTATCTTGCCTTTGATAACATTTATTTGTTATATATTTGTTTTTTGACAACTTTTTCGAATCTATGTGTACAGTAATACAAACCCAAATAAATAAATAAATAAATAAATAAATAAAAAGAAGAAAAAAAGAAACTATGTTCGTATTATTTAAATTATTCGGACTACTATTCTCATCTTGCTTGTTATTTTCACAACGTTTCAGCCGATTTAACCTCATGTCTTATTTAGGTGTAAACTTGGGGACCTTTCTGTCAGCATAACGATAAAGTATTTGGTAAAAGGCAATTATAAGTAACACATTTCCAGAGGTTGAAGGTTCAATCTGCAGTGTGGGCGATACTCAGAATACAATTGCGATTTAATTAGGACTTCTTCCCAGTCATGGTCGATGGAACGAGAGCAGGATACTCTTTTGGATTAAATAAAGGATTCTGTTTGAAATTATGTGCAGAGTTCAACAGAAACATTCCCGAGTTCGAAAAGATACGCCTGAAGAAGGTCGGAGATTACATCGGCCGAAACGTTGTGTAAATAACACTCAAGATGAGAACAATAGTCCAAAGAATCCAAATAATAACAAATTATTTTCTAGATGAAAACAAATCTGCAAATCTTTTTTTTTTTTTTTTCAAAAATAGAATTTAAAAATCTTGAAAAAGAAACTTGTTTGTTTTTTGATAAAACTTAAAACTGTACACAACAATCTCCATCACGTAAAATATGGGATTATTTTGACATTGGGGCTTTGGGGGCTACTATGATACTTTTGCCTCTATTTATTTACGTCCCTACGAGGGCAGAATCAGACACAAGAACAGTTTTTAGTGCAGAAAAATCTAGTCCCCACCCCCAATAAGAGAACTCTGAATTGGGATAAAAATTTAAATTTTCTCGGTCCTGAAGGATTTCTTCACCGACCGAGGATAGAAAAGATGATGCGTAGAATCAGAACAGATACTACACTTTGCATTATTTATTTTCCATATAATCAAAATTAATTACAATATTAATAATTAGACACACAGGTGTGTGTGGAGGGGCCAGGCTTATTGTTCATCCTTGGTCTAATTTAACAAAATTGACTATCCTACTCTTAACTAGAATCATTGCAGTCACCACAATACCACATTTACTCTTAAGAGGGCATCCCACTTAAACATATTCTCAAATCACCAAGAGGCTACGAATCGGTTCTACGAATAGGTCCCATTTTGTCAACTAGGCTCCAACCCCTGTCCCATCGCCGCAATGTTGTATCCCCCGTGCCTGCTTTACTAGTATTTTAATAGAATGTGCTCTAATTAATTCATTGCACTTGTGTCCCTTGGATGTATATATCCCCGACAAACTCGCTTGGCAATAAAATCATACTCTTTCACTTTTGAGGTCCTTAGAAGTCAGAAAGTTTTCTTCTCAAATAGCTTCTTCTCTAGAACGGCTAGATTTTGGAATTCCCTTTCTGCTACCTGCTTCCCAAATTGTACTGATATGCAGAAGTTCGAATACAACGTGAACCAACATCTTGATCTTTCTTAGGCATGGTTACAATTAAGTGGCAGTATGCCTTGTTTGGGGTGAAGAAGGCGAGTAGAAATAAAAGTCGCATTTACAAATTTTGACAGATTTTAACTTGGACTGTTAAGCCACTAAAGTTTAAAGTTAAGAATATAAGATAGTAGAAAAACTGAAAAAAGTTAAAATACCCACAACGTTGTTGACGGCTGCTATCCAAGTTCTTCCAGAGATGCTCTCTCTCTCTCTCTCTCTCTCTCTCTCTCTCTCTCTCTCTCTCTCTCTCTCTCTCTCTCTAAGAACTCTGTAGTTGTTTAAAAAAAATTAAAAAAAAACAAAAAAACTTGGAAGTGGCATGTTGATACCATCTATATCAGTTTTTGAATATCCATTGAAGTTAGGCACGGGTTTCACATTACAAGCACTCTTGGCGTAGTTCAAAGAAAGAGGCGGGCAGGGGGATGGGCTTAGCATTTCCAGGCTATTGGGTTACAATTGGGTGATGGTTCTTGGTGGCTGGATACTCTTGGGTAGCTGTTGGTGTTAGGGTTAGGTTAAGCGTCTTGTTTCCTTACTAATGGTTTATTAGTTATCAAGACTAAGAGCTACTCGAGGATAAGGGTTCACGGGATGGAATGATTGTCAATTCTAAGATGAAGAAAATTATGGGAGTATGGTAACCATTATTATTAGCAATATAAATTATTCTCAAAGAATATATAATAATAGATATAATTGAGAAATCAGTCGATAATTTATTTTGTTATGCCTGTTCATTTATTTTGCTATGCCTATTTGCATTAAAATAATAATAATAATAATAATAATAATAATAATAATAATAATAAAATATATATTTCTGTGGAAATATTCTTTATTTACTTATATTTCCTTTTTATACATACCAATCATTATTTAAGAAGCCCAATGTTATTACAGAGCATATTATGAATGAATGAAAAAAGTCTATATTCCAAATTTCATGATGTTGACCATCTTACAATTTATTCCTTTAATTCATTTGACACTTACAATTCTTGACTGTATCTGTTTCGGAGCACAAAAAACAATCACTTAATTATTATATCACTCAGTGAATCTATTTTGCCCTTAACTCATCAGAAGAAAAAGCAACAATCAATCCACCAAAAAGAAATAAAATGCGTTTCAACATGAATTAAAAATATATATATATATATATATATATATATATATATATATATATATATATATATATATATATATATATATATATATATATGATGATGAAAATAATGGAAATAGTATTTCGACAAAATAGAGAAAATAAAAAGGAACAAACCGTATAATGTGTTCATCAAAGTTTCGTCTTTATTTCGAAATAAATATATATATTTGGCTGGGATTATCTTATATAATATTACCTCCTAAAAATATTCTGTAAGATTTGATACCACACGATTAATTAATATGTGTTCCTATTCACTTCAGGATTCTGATATATATATATATATATATATATATATATATATATATATATATATATATATATATATATATATATATATATATAATCACTTAATTATTATATCACTCAGTGAATCTATTTCGCCCTTAATTAGTTAATAATGAAATTTGGAATATAGACTTTAAGTGATTATATATATATATATATATATATATATATATATATATATATATATAATGGAGACGATTTTTCCCATCTAAGATAAAACATAACAATAAAAACACAGACGCTACATATGAATTCAATATAATCACACTACCTGCCAATACCTGGTGTATGTTTTGCAGATATTATCAATTGATTTTATTCATTACCATAAATTCCTATAATAGTTCTGAAGAGAATCACTTTCCTAAACAAGTGATATTTGCAGGTGGTAGCACGATACTTACTCACTTATTATTTTCTCCTCTTACTCTTCTCGACGAGACTGGAAAGTTTTATACATTTGTCAGATGTTTTCCAAACTGCATCGTCTGTGTTCATCTTCTTATTCCATACATTTAACATTCGTTCTTTCAGCTACCCTATGTGAATGTGGACCCCTCCCTTCACAATTCGTTATTTAAGTTCCAGTCAATTTGATTGAATGTTCACATACGTTTATCAAATTATCAAGAACTAAAGAACATGGCGTTAAAAAATAAACCATAACTTTGAATCTAACAAACACTTGTCTTTGCCTCAGTAAAGGAATTGGATATCAGAACTGACATTTCCCAAAATAAAAAATTCTTTTTCATCTTTTTCTTATCCTAGTCCCATGGTTGCCATAATTGTCATTGCTGTCATTGTCAGTATACTAAAATTTTACGCAAACTTATTACAATATAAATAAATACGACGACAATTCATTAAAAGAGGCACTAATTGAGGACTTCCACCCTTCATTCTCACAACATTTACAAATTTCAAACATTGCAAAAAAAAAACAAAATAAAAAAACATCCTATTTTGATCACCAAAATTATTTCATATATGGTACACATAACATATTTTTCTTCATATGTGTGCTATATTCATGCCTTTTCCAGTTAAGAAATGGGCACGTTTGCAGAATATGGATCGTGCTAAAATAATAGTATTATTTTTAAAAAAAATTCTTAACTTGGGAAGTGAGAGCTTTTTGTAAATATTATGTACGTTCAATAAAATTTTGGACACTCACCAACAGATTGGAAAGAAAACTAGACGGCACACACACCCGTATGCTACAGCAGTATTAAATATATCTTGGAAAAATCATCCCACGAAGCAGCAACTTTATGACAACCTACCTGCCATATCTGATACCATCAGAGAAAGATGCCTACGACTTGCTGGTCATTGTCGGAGGAACAAGCATGAATTGGTGAGTGATGTATTGCTATGAACTCCATGACACGGAGGCGGAAGCAAAGGACGACCTAGATCCACATACATCCAGCAAATAGCACACAACGCCAACTGTGAACCTGAATATCTGAGGCAGCTGATGGAAGACAGGAAACTCTGGAGAGGAAGAGTCACATTGTCCAGGCAAGGAGCCTGTCATGATGATGATGAATAACATTTTAATACACTAATAATATCGTATAAAGTTAAATTTAATTTAAATATCATAGATAAAAAAATAATGGTGTCCATATTCAGTATAAAACCGCCTCAAAACAATAGTAATCATCAGTGCCCGTCAGTGCCATGAAGTGACAGTAACCACTCTAAGAGAGCAATGATGATGGTGCCTGCCAATGGATGACGGTGTTTGCCAATGGATTATATGCTCAATAATTGAAAGCAGGCGATTTGCCAGCCAGTGCCCGCCCTGTCAAGAAGTAACAGTAACCACCTGAAAAGAGCACTGATCACCAGTTACCGTCAATCACAGCCATAACTGCTAGTGACCAACAGTGCCCGCCACTGGATGATAATATCCGATACTGAATGACAGTTCACGACAATTGAAGCAGGCAATTTTATTTCAAAGCCTGACATTGATCATGATAGATAGTGACTGACAATGATCGATTCTTGGAGAAGAAGCCATTGCCCACTAGTAAATGCAAGTAACCACCCTAAACGCCAATGACCACCAGTATTGACAATAGAGAATTTCATTTTGGAGCAGTCCAATAGAGGTCAATACTGGTCATGACCACCAGTTACTGACAGTTTACACCAGGAACCGACAGTAGCAGTGACAGGCAATGGCCACCAATAAATGCAAGTAAAAATAGCACTAACCACCAGTGCTCGCCACTGGATGACAGTGCCCAACAATTGAAGACAGGTGATTTCATTTCACAGCAGTCTAATGAGGGATGATACTGATCACGATCGGCAGTGAATGACAATGACTGATAATAAATGCAAGTAACCGCCTCAAAACCTCACTAAATGCCAGTGACCACTAGTGGTCGACATTGAAAACAGACAATTTCATTTAGGAGCAGTCTGTAGTTTGCACTACTGCTGTTGATACTCTGTCCCCTTTCCATGTAAATAAGAAGAATATCAGATAAGTAAAAATGAGATTAGGATAAGCCTAGAATCGAACCCTGTAGGCAAAGTTAAGAAATGGAATGTTAGAAATTAAGTCTATTGTTAATTCTTTTAGAAATCTGAATATTAAATATGTCAGCAAAAGAATGAACAATGCAAATTAAATTATATTGTTTAAAAATAGGTTAGATTAGAATTGAGGATTTTTTTTGTTTGTACAAAAGTGTGTTGGACAAACATATGTATAGCCACGTGAAATTGGTCACGTTTTAAAACATACTTCTGACGTCATAGACAAAGGACATTTCTCCATATTATGGGTTCGGATTTTAGTCAGTTAGCAAGAGAGCCAGTCAGTTGGTCAGTTGGTCCATTGAAAGCGAAGGGAAAACATTTAGACTATGTAGATCCAAATTTGAATTCCTGACGTCATCGACTGGCCGATCAGATCAATAAAGAAGTCATCATTATGTTGTAACTGTTGTCTTGTGTCACATCCTTCATCACGAACGAAATGTAATTGTGTTTATCATCTTATAATGAACGTTGCATAACCCTTCGAAGATTATGTATCTCCCTTCCTCTGTGTTAAGAACTGTGCATCATATCACCCTCTCCTCGGTATGTGTGAAGAAGAACAATCCCCTGTCTGATATATAAATGTCTTCCCCTCTAGAATTGTCACAATCGTCGTCATGATGCAATATATATAAATGTCATTATCGTTCTTATATCGGTGTTATAAGAACGGTTAATACGAAGTCTCCCAGAAAAGAACTGGTATAAATGTCTCCCTCATCATCGTTATATATGTCTCCGTCATATTTTAATATATACCCATATTTCTGGAAGAAATAATGCAACAGTTTGATCAATCATTGGCACAGTCCTCTCCTTCCTTTGGCCCCACTTCACACCACTATAGATTCGTCTTGACAGTGTCCTTGTAGCCCTTTTTTGATCGACCATGGTTTCCAACGCTAAATATTAATATTACAAAGGCAACGCCCAAATCCTAACCCCTAACCAAAAGCAAAACCTATCCCTACACCCCTACACCAATAATAACAGGTAGGGTACAATAGTACTCAAATTTTTAATCACGCGAAAAATAAAAATATGCTTCTACTTATTTACAAAAAAATAAAACTATTTATTCATGAAGCTTACAGTGGATTGTTGTTATATTTTATTTATTGGATTTCCAGTTTTGGGTTTGTTTTGTTTGTTTTGTATTTTTTAAATTCGAATTAGTCATCTTTAGTTTTCTAGCGGGTTTAAGATTTTATCGGCGCTCAGCATATTCTGGCGGTTTACGTCAAATGCTGGTCAAGCCTGAGCAGACATTTACAGAAATCCGATTCGTAATATGCACTAGTACCGAACATATAATGAGGAATGTGACGACAATAATATGGCAGCAGCACAGAGACTGACACCTTCAACAACATTTTATTGCAAACTGCAAAATTTTATAATGTAAATTAACTAAATACGATGGTTAAATTTTCTTGCGTTTGGTTAAAGTTATTTGTTCTACATTTGGGGTATGTTTTACAATGAACACAGATTCGAAAGCGGTCAAAAATTCAAATATGTAAACAAATAAACGTTAAAAAAAGGCAAGATAAGTTATTCTTCTACTAGTTGATTAAGTGGGTTTGTATTACTGTACACATAGATTCGAAAAGGTTTAAAAAACAAATATATAACAAATAAATGTTATCAAAGGCAAGATAAGTTACTTTTCTACGTAACTGGATATATTTTTAGTGTTTTTATTTAAGGTAACATGTTTATTCAGCTCGAGAAACATACATAGTTTACCGATGTATTGGAAAATCTAAAATGGCGCCCGACTCTCTCTTTGACACGGGTAAGTTTGGGAAAAGGAGTTAAAAATAAAAATATATACAAAATACTGTTAAAAACCCACCGAATATATGTCAGCCTATGTCATGGTAACGTATATTGAGCGAGTTTCTAACAGTATTTTGTCTAGTTTTTTTTATTTTTAACACCTTTTCACAAACTTACAATGTTAAAGAGAGAGTCAGGCGCCATTTTGAATTTTCCAATACATCGGTAAACACTATATTTTCGAGCTGAATAAACATGTTACATAAAATAAAAACACTAGAAAATTATTTAGTTAGGTAGAAAAGTAACTTATCTTGCCTTTGATAACATTTATTTGTTATATATTTGTTTTTTGACAACTTTTTCGAATCTATGTGTACAGTAATACAAACCCGACTAAGTTATTAGTGGGTTTATTCACTTTAAAACGTTTATCCGAAGCACATAGTGTTGAGCGTTAGGTGAGAATAAGAAAAATGACCGCGAATTAACACCTAAATATTTAAAGTCTTGAAAATGACTAAAAGATAAAAATAAAACATAATATTGTTAGAAACCCACCCAATATATGTTACCGTGACGTATATTGGCTGAATTTCTGACAATATTTTATATTTTTTTTTATTTTTAAGTCATTATCAAAACTTTGAATGTTTAGATATCAATTCGCGGCCATTTTTCTTATTCTCACCTAACGTTGGACACTTTTTTTTAAAGCGAATAAACGTTTTAAAGTGAGTAACACCACTAAAAACTTTCCCTGATAGGTAGAAGAACTAACTTATCTTGCCTTTGGTAACATTTACCTTCGGGCCAAGATCACAGCGTAGTATTAGCAGTATCAGAAACCGATGTTAAGAATGCGTGAAAAAAATATTGAATAATTCGACCTCCTATTTTTACAAGCTTATAACTACTTGAAAAATGTAATTCATACCCTATTTTTTTTTTTCAATTAAAGGAGCAAAGACCAATTTTTTTTTTAAATAACAGGTTTAATAGCAAATTATGCAACATTTGTTTTTTAAATTCTGTAAAAAAGATTAGAAGAAAATCAACGAAATTTTTCTTTCTTCCGTTATCAAAAAATCGATATAAATTCGAAAAAATCACTTACCATTAAAAATACTATTGAATGTTTAGTTCCATTCTTCATTGTTCAGAATTTATCCGTATTTATATTTTAAATTCCATTTATTTTTTAAATAAAAGAATTTTTTAAACGACTGTTTGAAAAAAAAAAGCGCCATTTTTAAGTCTTCATCAAAAAACCGGAAGTCATCATTTGTCCTTGTTTGAACTACGGATGGACAGGACGCAGTAAAAACCACATTTTGTGTTAGACGTGTAGCCTTGTGCCTGGAGAAATACGTGTTCCCATAGTTTAATAATAGTCAAATTTTACTTATAAGATTTTGCCTTTTTTAAAAAAAAAACAATCCAGGATTTTTTTTTTTTCTTTTCTCAAATAAATACATAAATTTTTGATTTATTATATTTTCATTCTTTTTTGTCGAGCGAAATTTTTTTTTTAATATCTAAAATAAGAAAGCATTGAATGAAATAGAAAAAAAATCTTGTCAGCGTCCAATACTTACTGGACCATATAAGCAGAACATAGGCTTCTAATTAAAAAAAATCAACGTGGTTTAAAAAAAAAAAAAGTTTTACATTTTGGACTTTACACTTCTTTTTTTTTTTTTTAATTTACAATATATCATTTATTGATCTTTGATCTTCAATTTGTGATATATAAAACTTTGGTACATTAATTAATTATTTAAATTTAAATAGACATTTCAAAACGTTTGTCTAAAATATTATATTCGATTTATTGGAAAGAGCATAAAATTTCACATTGACCCTGAAAATATCGTAAAAATTGAATCAATAGAAAAATTTTGATAGATTTTTAAAGTTTAAAAATTGAAAAATATTTAACTCGTAAAATTCAATTGATTTCATTACGTAAAAAAAAAAAATGATTGCATGAAAGCGCGCCGGCACTTTGTAAACGCTGTTTTTTTTTTTTGTTTGTTTGTTTTTTTTTTACTAGCAGGGCTACCCGGCGTTGCTCGGGACCGTATAAACAATGAAAAAACAAAAGCAGATATTGAACATATGTTTGATTCTTAGGGGAGAGGAATCTTTCATCTCTATGTATTATTTGTTTTATCTACCCTAGGACTGATATTGTTCATGTTTTATCCCTAGCATAGGTAATTTACAGCATGTATATGAAATTGTTTTACCTTAGGGAGAAGAGAACAGGTAATATACAACATAATGTGTCTATATTACATCCCTGGCAACGCCTAGAAACCAGCTAGAACATGTATTTCAGTCAATCTTTATTATATCCTGGGCTATGCCGGGAAACCAGCTAATCTCTTTTTAGTGACTTGACCACCAAAATACCTCCCTAAGTGTGTCCTTTCTTTTGAACTTATTAGATATAGGTATCTAGAAATGTGTGTGAAATTTTGTTGAATGCATTGTTCACTATGATTTTCTTATTGTTCTACACAATATCAACTGTAGCGAAATAACACAGTAAACTTAGTGTAGTGTTAGAATAAAGAGCAAAGGAAAAAATTAGAATCATATTTTGTAATTGCAAATCTAAATTTGCTAGCATGTACCAGTATTGGCCAGGTTGTGGAAATTTGGAACTTATAACATATGTAGTGGCCTTTTCCTAGATACCTATTGCTAAAAATTATACTTTCATTTTGTTAGAAAAATCTCTCTTCAGATGCCCTGCATCATTCAAAATAAAAACAAATATTTTTATAATTGTTTCAGTATATTGCTACACAATGTGAAAGTTTTTAACGTTTGTAAAAAAAATCATGAATGTGCTTATATTGCAAAAAAGAAAATATCAGTGCACAGTATTGAAAGTGTTTGAGATTCAAAAGTCTGTAACATTTCTACTAACTTCATAAGATGTCATGTGAGAAACTGAATTGAATATCAAGACATTATCTGAAGCGTTTTTATTTTGGTGTAACATATGTGTTTACAGTGAACCTTAACTTTTAATAAACAGATTGGTATGCAATGACATAGGCTAAGAATCTTTAAAATATATATAAATTGGAAAAATGTGTGAACAAATGAAAAAAAAATGATCCGCTCCACTTGATGACATCAAGCACAGTAATATTTTAGTGAAGAAAATATGAAATTGATGTTCAGTGATTAGTTTGGATGAATGAGAAAATGTAATTGTTTGATGCATAAAAATAACTCAGTTGCTGTATTTGATATTAAGCAGCAAAATATAGTGATTTGAATATTTGGGAAAACATCAAACCAGATTATGTAAAAAGAAAAAAAAAAGATGAAATTAGAAAATATATATTTTATGTTTATGAGTTCTGCCAATCAAAATTTTGTGGCAGAAATTGGGTGATTACCATGCAATTTTATTTTGGTAAAATTCTTAAATTATTAGAATGTTTATTATAATTTCTAATTAGTGACTTGTTATAATCAAAATCCGCCCTAAAGAGGGTCCTTTCTTTTATTAGGTATCAGAGTAGGTATCAAGATTTCTACTTCTATACAAATGTGATATTTCAGATCTGTACATAAAAAATTTGTTGAATATATAGGTTGAGAATTGTTCTGTGTCGCTCTCTCTCACACACACACGCATTCTCACTTTTATAGATATAATAGATAGATTACTCTAGATATATTTCCATATGTCTGAATACCCTATATACAAATTTTCAAATCTGTAGATAAAAAAATTTGTTGAGTATATAGGTTGAAAATTGTTCTCTCTCTCTCTCTCACACACACATTCTCAATTTTAGAGATATAATAGATAGATTATGCTAGATATATTTCCATATGTCTGAATACCCTATATACACATTTTCTAATCTGTAGATCAAATATTTGTTGAATATATAGGTTGAAAATTGTTCTTACTCTCTCTCTCTCTCTCTCTGGCTACCTCACACACACATTCTAACTTTTATAGATATAATAGATAGATTATGCTAGATATATTTCCATATGTGTGAATACCCTATATACAAATTTTCTAATTTGTAGATAAAAAAATTGTAGAGTGCATAGGTTGAGAATTGTTCTCTCTATCTCTCACACACACACATTCTAACTTTTAAAGATATAATAGATTATGCTAGATATATTTCGATATTTCTGAATACCCTATATATAAAAATTTGTTGAATGTATAGGTTGAGAACTGTTCTCTCTCTCTCTCTCTCTCTCTCGCTCACACACACACACATTCTCACTTTTATAGATATAATAGAAAGATTATCCTAGATATATTTCTATTTGTATGAATACTCTATATACAAATTTTAAAATCTGTAGATAAAGAATTTGTTGAGTATATGGGTTGAGAATTGTTCTCTCTCTCTCTCTCTCTCTCACACACAC